>NC_090270.1:324840574-325160574 GCF_040414725.1 Anabrus simplex
TATATATATAAATGTCATTGTATGCACTGTATGTAGGTATGTATTACATCTCCTCTTAAACTACTGGACCTGTTTCAATCAAATTTGGTAAACTTATGGCTTAGTATCAGGAGACAAACCTCATGGGAGCAAGACAACCCAAGCACACTTACGGGCGAGGATGAGCGGGTGGCACATAGAAATAATCGAAAATAATGCCGAACCCATACTTTCCGGAATCGCTGAGATGATTAGTGACACTCCGGAGTTTTTAAGTCCAAGTTCAGTCTCCTTTTGGGGTGGGGGGCACGAGAGAGTGATGTATAAAATAATCGAAAATAGTGTCGAATCCATAGTTTTCGAGATCGCCGAGATGAATAGTGGCACTTCTTTAGGTCCATGTTCAGCCCCCTTTGGAGTGGGGGACGAGGGGGGCGTGAGATATAAAAATAGCATCGAATCCATAGTTTGCGGGATCGCAAATGTGCATTGTGGCACTCCTGATTTTTTAAATTTCAAGTTCAGCCCCCTTTCGGTCGGGGCAAGGGAGAGAGATATATAAAAATAATAAAAACTACTGTCGAATCCATAGATTTCGGGGTCGCTGAGATGAACGGTGACACTCCTAATTTTTGAAGTCCAAGTTCATCCCCCTTTGGGGTGGGGGGCACGAGGGAGTGATGTATAAAATAATCGAAAATAGTGTGGAATCCATAGTTTTCGTTAACAAAAATCTGGGCAACGTCGGCTGCTACAGCTAATAAATATACCGCCACCTTAATTTGTTTGGAATTAGAATTAAGGCGGTTTCTTCAAAATAATATAGTTGGGTTTAAAGCGTTATGACGTTACATGCATTCGTTTGCCTGTACTCAGTATTCAGTATGGCACCATGCAAGTAAGATAGAAACATTTGTCAAAATCTGCCCCAGATTATCACGTTCTGACTGTGATATGTGTGCGTGAGTAGGCCTATGGTCTCAGTCATTAAAGTTCACTGAACATGGAAAGTTTGATTACAAACAGGTATTTGTCAAATCTTATGATATTCCTTTTATCGTAAATGGAATCACGGTTCATAGGTATGAGGAGAAATTTTTGAAGCTTTTAGAGAAAGTATATACTTTAACTGCTCGTGCATGACAGAAGTGACTTGTTGGATGAAGTCGGAGATATTTTCCCTGATCTACGGGTAACGATGAGGAATGAATTAAAGAGCCCAGAGTGAAGCTATTAATTTAAGGAGATTTCGTTTCCAGTTTGTCTCTCGGAAATTAGTTCTTGAACAGTCTTCCGTCACAGCAATGCTAGATAACTGTAGCTTAGAATTTTTCTATGCGAGCGCATTTATGTTCTAGGCAAGTTATATTTAACTTAGTCGAGATATTTCAAATAATTAACAATGTTTTCCATTACATAAAGAGAAATAAAGAAAGCAACCCACAGTGCAAGGATAAAGGAATGCCGGGCTAAAATGAAAGCTCACCAGATTTAGGAACCACGTGGTCCAAGAGGCCTCAGCGAAACAGAAATAATAAATAATGGAATTGTCTTCAAACATAGGATCACATTTTATACGTCAGCGAGTGCTGTACTATGGACGCTACCGTTGTCAGGAGATTTAAGTTTTGTGTAATAAAGCATACACAATCAGAGGAAATTTCAAGGTAAAGTTCAACAGTTAGATTTTGGGCCGCAGATTCTTGTCAGTGACTATTATGAGTTAGTTATTTCCTATCACCTTCTTCAACTGCCACGGCTCCCAGTATCCAACAACAAATATGGCATGTCGGCTACGGACTTGAAAACATTTCACCTTTACAAAGGTAGAACTTATGCTATGATGCAGCCCTACACTTCTTCAAGACTACGGCTAAGAAACGATCGGGGTGGAAGAGAGCAAGAGTTGACCGAAGGAGATAGGAAAGATGAACTTGAGGAGTCTGGAAACAAGGCCAGACTCAGCTTGCGGACCTGTGGTTGCTAAACTCCCTTGAGTTAACCCATTTCAGTCGCTTCGTACGATAGGTAGGAGATACCTTGGATGTATTCTATCGGCCAGGCTACAACGAGTAGTGCTACTTATCCTTATATACAATGTTTAATTATCGTGTAACACCATGATTTTCTCTCTCTTGTATTTGCGATGGAAATCAATAAATTCTTAAATATAAACAATATAACATAATCCTTTGCCTGCTGTCATTTCTTGATGGATGCAGTACTTTTGCATCCATCTCTTGGCACTAGCTAGAGCAAAGTGTAGCTTCCACTGAAGTCCCAGTCTCACCCATGGCTATGACAATATGGAAGCTGCTGGGGTGTGGGTCGTGCTGAATAATGACTTTCAGAGCACAACCAGTGCATCTGAGTGTTATGAATGGTGTTGCTCGTAGGGTCAGTCGTGCTTCAAAAGCACTGCCTGGCCCACTGAGGAAAGCAATGGCAAACTACCTCACTCCTCGTCTTGCCTGGTACTACTCATTTAGGTACTGCCATTGGTTTTTGTGGTTTTCCTATAAATGCATAGCCTTTGGTGGTGCTATCTGAGGATCCAACCAGCCTCTGGGCTGATGACCTAACAGACAACATAATCCTCTAGTTATAATTAGCATTCTGGCCTCTTGTTATCCTTACTATGAAATAATTGAAAACGTTCTCCGTGGCTCAGGTTGCAGCGCGCCGGCCTTCCACCCCTGAGTTTCGTGCTGCAAATCCCGGTCACTCCATGTTAGAATTTTGCTGGACAAAGCGGAGGCCGGACAGGTTTTTCTCCGGGTACTCCGGTTTTCCTTGTCATCTTTCAGTGCAATAACAGTCTCCAATATCATTTAATTTCATCTCTCATTCACTAATCATTGTCCCTGAGGAGTGCGACAGGCTTCTGCAGCTGGCGCAGTTCCTATCCTTGCCGACGTATGGGGGTTTGATTCATCCATTCCTAACCGGTGGAATGACTGGAAAGAAGCTGCCAAATTTTCACGTTTCATTTTATGACATTCATAGATCACGAGATCTAACAGTTTCACTAATTTGAATGGGTTTATATCATGGCTCATACCCTACACTGTTCATCGTCTAAGAGTTTTGGGCCGAGCTGAGTGGCTCAGACAGTTGAGGCGCTGGGCTTCTGACACCAATATGGGCGCTTCGATCCTGGCTCAGTCCGGTGGTATTTGAAGGTGCTCAGATACGTCAGCCTCGTGTCGATAGATTTACTGGCACGTAAAAGATGTCCTGCTGGACTAAATTCCGGCACCTCGGCGTCTTCGAAAACCGTAAAAGAGTACTTATTGGGACGTAAAACCAATAACAATATTATTATTATTAAGAGGATTGGATTCATCACGCCGTCGATGTAAGCATCCGCAGGACGGCGAACTCAAACATTTAAATGTAGTTTTTATGACGTTGCTCGATATCGCTTGTTATGTGAACTGAGACATCTCCAAGTGCCGCTCCTGACCAGTACTACATTAGTATTAGAAACAGTCCAGTAGTTAGTGCTGTCATGAATTTCTTGAAGACTGCAGATTTGAGAATTTGACTTTTTGTTCACTACATTGTTGTGTGTGAGTTAGTATATGATGATACTGAATTTAGAAATTTTGTTGAAATTTTAAATTTTTGATTTTTATGCACACACATTCTTTGGAATTTGCTGATTAATTTGGTGTTTAATTTATTAAATTTGGTTTAGGTTGAAGTATATTTATTTTTGATTAGATTCATAGTTTTTTTTAGGATTTCATAAACTATTCGTCAGTAAAAATTCAAGAACCAAACAGGTCTACAGGTTGTGGTTTGTTTGAAACATTCCTGCATAAGTTGGTAGGACTGGCATAAAAGTTGTGATTCTTGTTTACGTTGTGCATGCGATATTCTTGGTACGAAGTGTAGGACATTTTCATTCTTTGGGTACTGTTGTGCTAGTGTAAAGAGTCTACCTTTTATAGCCCCTGAGAAAGCGGGTTATTTGTCTGAAAAAGATGACACAAGATGGATAATTATCCGTTTTCTTAGGAACTATAAAAGATAGACTCTTGTTCTTTTCACAGTTCATTTAGAATACTCTTATGATACTACACCTTCATAATGGTAGATATAACTTGTATATTTGCGGTAACATGCACAAAAAATCTAAAGAAATACCAAAGTAAATATTCTGTTCTAACTAATAGAATATGTATTTCAATCAAACTAGAGGAGTAAGTACGAGAATCATGTATAAGTAACCTACAAAAAATTAAGCTTCATTAAGTAGTTCTTGATGAAATCGCTAATGAAGCTATAAGTTTAACATTAGCGGGATAAACTATTCTCACTCCCCTTAAATACTTGCATTGCGCTGCCAACTCATACTTCCATATATATATATATATATATATGTGTGTGTATCAAATGTACATGGATGATGACCAACTGTTGTTCACGAAAATGCCAATGTAAAAATAATAGTAATAAGGAAAATAAGGTATTTGTCCAGTGTGTAGAAATTGCTGTTGCTGTCCAATAAGTGAGTAAAAACCAAGATTAAATCACATGCACTGTGTTACAGAAAACATCATTAGCTGTACACCTCGACTTTATCGTGTATATCTACGCTCTGTTACTGAAAAATTTCATTTCACTCAGGTTTCCACGAAAATACTTGTTTGTCGTATATCACCTTGTTTTTCAAGTAGTTACCCACACCCGCAGGTCAGAAAGTGAATCAGTAAACACAGGGAATTATCAACCGGTTCTCGGATCCTCTTACTTTCAGTCTAACAGCCAATCCAAATCAATTTAGATTAGAGTAGATTTAGGATTTTAGGTGAGAATATGTATTAAGGTCTGCGTCTGTGGTTTAGTTGTTAGTGTGATTAGCTGCTACCCCCGGAGGCTCGGGTTCGATTGCCGGCTCTGCCACGAAATTTGAAAAGTACTACGAGGACTGGAACGGCATCCACTCAGCCTCGGGAATTCAACTCAGTAGAAGGGTTTCGACTCCCTCCTCAGCCATCCTTGAAGTGGTTTTCTGTGGTTTTCCACTTCTCTTCCAGGCAAATGTATGGATGGTACCTAACTTAAGGCCACGGCCAATTCCTTCTCTCTTCCTTGTTTATGCCTTCCAGTCTTCCCATCCCCAACAAGGCTCCTATTCAGCATAGCAGTTGAGGCAGCTTGGACGAGGTTTTGGCCATCCTACCGAGTTGTATCCCCCGACCCAAAGTCCCACACTCCAGGACACTCTCAGTTCCCTGAATCCGAGGGATAAACTAACCGTGGACGGTGAACGTATTAAGAAAGAAAGAAGTAAATAAAAAGAAAGGAAGAAAAGTGAGGAAATATACGAGTATTAAGAGTGCTTTAGTAAGAACTAGTTAACTACCCGTTATTGCTTGTGCTAGCCTACATTTTATGTCCTCCTTAGTTATTCTACTGTCCAAGTAATAATATTCATCTACTTCACTTAAGACTTCATTTCCTAATTTAATTTTTTGCATCACCTGACATTCAATTTGGATTTATTTATTTTCATCTTGCTCTCTTCCTCTAAGATCGTGTCCATGCCATTGAGCAGTTTATCCAGAACTTCTGCAGGCTCAGATAAAATAACAATATCATAGGAAAATTTCAGAGTTTTGGTTTCCTCTCGTTGGATTGTGATTCCCTTTCCAAATATTACACTTTGATTTCCTTTACTGCCTCTTCTGCAGTATATATACATTGCAAAAGAGAGGGGACAAACTCTAACCTTGCCTTACTCTTTTCTGGATTGCTATTTCTTTTCCAATAGCACTCGATTCTCATCACGGCAGACTGATATTCCTATAGAATTACGGAGCGTTGAAGACATTCAAAATGTTCTATACACCTCGTGTCCAAGGTACTGCACAGTACACACACCACAGACACTTGTTTGTGAAGTAGTTTTCCACACCTATAGGCAAGAAAGTGAATCCTTTATTCCGTAAACATGCTGTAGATCATAGCAAACAGTGGCAATAGCTGAGTTCCGGACACGCGATATCCTTGTTACTCAGCCGGCCCGTTGTCTGGTCACAAGTACGCAGGAGCCCTTCATATCAACTGGCCTTGTAACTGTCGATGAATGGCTCCAGGCTGCAACATCAAGGTTACCTCTTGCACGTGCACCACATACCAGAACAACAACGTCAGGTTGCCAATTTTCGTCGAAAACCCTCATTATCGTCATGCCACTGGAGAAAATAATATACAACAAAGGCACAAAGACATTTTAAGGACAGATTATTGGAAATGTTACATAAACGGAATTTTCTTGAGATATTTTAATGAAATTGCCTCGCTATGTAAGAACTGAAAGTTGTAGGACTAAGTAGGATTTATTGTCGATTCCTTGGTTCAGTCACAAGCATCTACTTTCAATATTCGAGAGGTAACTTATTACTTAATTTACATTTTTAAATTAAGTGTCGTAAAACACCTTTCACTTTATCATATAAATTTAAGTCGTGAAATATTGTAACTATTACTCGAATGGTACTCACTCTTTCAAAGTCATTTCAGTGGCGGCCGGCACATGAGGTCATGGGATCACGTGCCCTCCCAATAAACATTAATATTTCTATTTTTTTACTTCTCAATACATTATACATAGGAGGACACAGGTTTTAATCTCATATGGAAGGCGGCTCACGTACTTCTAAACTGCAAAATCTGGCTTCATGATAGAGCGTAAAATAGTTTATATCAGCTCCCGGTCACAAAACCCACGTGACCGTAGGGCAGGCGTTTACAGTCTCCAAACGTTGCCTTTGGCTATGCTGCTTGGAGAAGAGGCTTGCTGTAATGATACAGCCTTGGCCACAAGCAAACTGAGACCGCAAAGGGTAGCAGAGCAGGTAGTTCACCGGAAGAAAGAAACCAACACAGTTCACTGATTTGTATTTCCGAATGTTCTGTTGTTGAAAATAATACAGTCCTATAACCATATGTTAAATACAATACAGACGTTCCTGAGAGGTCCAGCGGTAAAAAAAACGTGCCGGCTAAAGAAAGAAGACTGGACCTGACATAAGTATTAATGATTAGGTAATCCTAGGTGGATTTTGACGTATTCTTCCTTAATTTTTATAGTTGGATGTGCAAATATGAGTGTGTATTTTAGACATATTATCAGTGTAAACCATACGCGACCCACCTATATGATATTTCATGAGCCGTCCCTGGTACTCTGTCTCTGTAAATGGAAGAGAATCATCATTCCAACTTCGTACGGTTTTGGATAAAGTAAGCCTTTGTCAAAAATACACTTTTTACCTAAAGCAGAGATAAAGAAAAGTGCAAACTAATCCAGACTTGCCAGTCAACTTTCCTAATCTCTCTGAATTGGAGCAAGTGAAATTGCCGGATGGAGCGGCTCAGACAGTTGAAACGTTGGCTTTCCGACCCAATCTTGGCAGGTTCGTCCATAGCTCAGTCCAGCGGTAATTGAAGGTTTTTCAAATACGTCAGCCTCGTTTCAGTAGATTTACTGGCACTTAAAAGAACACCTGCTGACTAAATTCCGACACCTCAGCGTCCCCGGAAACCGTAAAAAGTGTAGTTAGTGGGACGTAAAAGAATAATATTATTGTTTAGCAACTTGTAAAAATATACACAGTTCTGGCCCTTCAGGCAAGCAATTCAATGTTGAAAACATCCTAAGGATATGAGCTACTAATTTTAGGGAAAAAAAATATTATTTAGTTATTACTTAAAAATACAATCCTTCCCTTAATCATAGTTATACCATCGATTAGACTAGAAGTTTACCTTTTTCTACCAATACGAGCCCTAATGTGAGTCAATGCATTGTTCCACTTAAGCCCTTAACTACATTCGGTGTGGACATTTTTCTAAAACTCAGAAACGCCTGAGGGTATTGAACCAAGGAACACATTACAGAAAGAATAAATAATCTAATTTGGCTAGGATTTGAATAAAAAACGAAAACGAGTAGAGAAACAAGCGATTTTAGGCAGTTTAACCGGAACTGCATTTAGGTCGTAGGTTATTTTCGAAATTTCTTTTTTTACTTTGATAGAAATATCCAAGATATACAATTTGAAACATTTCAGGGCCATTTATCCCTTCGAATTTCGGGCTTACCTTTTAGTTCCGTCGTCTATTTTATGCTTTAAGGCTTTAAGCAGAAGGGGGGTCGGAATTGGTTTCGGGATTTAATGTTGAATATAGAAGTGGTGGATTTGCATTAATTTTTTTAGCTGAATATACTAGTATTTTGTTTATAAGAATATTGTTTTGTTTGATTTTTTTAGGATGGTCTTTGACTTTCTTAGCTTTTATATTTATTTGGGTTCGAGGAACTCTTCCTCGATTTCGATATGATAAATTAATATATTTAGCGTGGAATGCTTATTTACCTTTATCACTTAATTTTTTATTATTTTTTCTGGGGTTGAGGGTTTTATACCACGAATGAAACCAAGGGGCTTTAGAATGAGCACATTAGGGTTGTAGTTAACTATAACATTTGATTTGCACTCAAAAAGTATTGATTTCTCAATTAAATTTCAGACAATTAAAAAATTCGTACTAATCTTTATCAACTAAATCTATTTTAATTATTTTTTCACTAACCTCAAAATTTCCAAAATTATTTGGTTACCAAAAATGCAAAAAAATGCGCACTTTTCAAAAAAAAATATTTAAAAAAATCCTCCTTTTTAATTAATCAATCACTTTAAAATTATTAGCATTGATTGTAAGAGTATTAGGGGGTTGATTTGGATATTCCTTATTTTACGTTTTTCGTAGTATGGTGACCCCTACTTTTTCGACACTAAGACGTGTTTTCAGCACTAAAAAAGATATAATGTCAAAATTCAATCGAAGGCATCTTAAATAATGTCTGATCAAAATACCTAATATAATAATCGTATTATCTCAGCAACTGAACTGGTGCATCTGAGTGGCTTGCCCACCAATTTCAACGTTCGGTGTGTGCTGCTGTGTAGCAACGAAAGCGGAAATTTTCTAAGTGGTTCCTATGGCTAAGTTAATTTACTTTTGTCAGATGACACTGACTACCAGGACTCCTGACCCCCACCACCACCCCCACCCCCAAACTCTTCAAAAATCTTAAAATTCAACTTTATCACAACCCCAGACTTGCAATCACGAGCTAGACGCTCTTGCAGTGATCCATCGAGGTTGATGAGCAATAGTGAATTATTCATTAGTTGAGCAGAACGTATGTTGTGCCTTAGAAATAACATTTCCAGGATCATCTAAGAAATCACATTCAATTCGAAATACAGTTTCTTCAGGAATGCTTAATCTTGTTACTAACTATCGGAGTGCAGAATTTATTACGGATGAAAAATTGAAGATTAATTGTAGCATTACTATTTTGGAGGTCGTCATCAATCTTATTGATCAAAACTCTCCCACATAGGTGATAAGCAAGCATTTTTTATTGATAAAATGTAAGGGCTTGCTTAAAGGATGAAAATAATTTCCGATAATTCAAATAATTGTTTTGGAGTTCAGTAAGGCAAGTGACTGAAAAACGTCACCTCTTGATTTAAATATCCTATATTGCATCATGTGGAACAAGTTTTTATATACAGTGCAAGAGAAGAAAATGATATCCTTGACATTACGTGTTAACGCATTCACGTATGTTTCACAACAACCGTTATTTGAAGGTTAATTAGCTTTACGTCTCTGTCAAGATGCTGGGAGGTCAAAAGCGGATACCCATCGAAGGCAATATCGTGCTTATAATTTTGTAGTTTTAATAACATGTGCGTAATTACATGACAGCATGGGATATGGGATCATCGATTCAAAGAGTCGGTGAGATTATTTTCTACTATTAACCTCGACATCATGTAGAGGTATTGTGAGTGATACCTACTCGGGTACCTGTAACGGATGAATGGGAGTAGCCGAAGACTAGAGCATAATTATGTTTTAAAATTTTATTTTTAGTCAACAGAGGGCACCTGAGCCGAGGTTCTTGACGGTGCAATACAATGATAAATTATTAGCAGAGTTTATGAAATAAGTACCGTCTTTCAGGCAGGGATAGGATAGAACGCAAACTTACTGAAGCGAGTAACAAGTATACACATTTGCACAACAGGTATGCTACAAGGTTTGCATAAACATTAGGAGTACGGCTCATTTCTAAATACGTTGAAGTCTGATAGAAGAGGACAACCTTACAAGTATATAATATCAGACCACTGAACGTTACTTGGTATGTAAGATTTACTGCTCGTTTTCTTTTATCCACTGATTATTTATTTTTTGTTTAAATTTTCAAATTGTTGCTGCCTGTTGTATATATTTAGGGAGAGCACTGTACACCTGCACAAAGTAGTGCCATAAGGAGTTTCAACCATACTTACTGGATTTTACAAATTCTGTATAGACTCCCTCTGCTCCTCGAGTGTTATATGACTGTATTGTATGTGAGAACTGATGATACAGGTACTGTTTCTATGAACCAAATTATGCTTCATTTTATATACCATCATAGCTTAGGCTCTATCACGTAACATATCGTCGCTCCTATGCCAAAACCGCGAATGTGACAATGCTCTTCCTATCCATTATTAGAGCGACGATATGGAATGGCAGAAGTCTGCATTTTTTATGCAAATATTTCTTAGGCATTAAGGGCGGTAAATTATGAAGAATTTTTAGTGCTTTTTTTTTGTAAAATGGCAACTTCGTCCAAGGGTTCCTTATTTCAACATCCCCAAACATGAATAATGTAAACCAAGTGACTCTCAATAAGAGCATGATAATAGATTTTACAAAGTTAGTGTTGAATTTACATCTTAGTCTGTGAATCACTACAGTTGCTGGAGTTTGTTTTGTCTTTTTTGCATATGGTTTGAACTTGCTCATTCCAGTCAAGCATTTCATCTATGCTAGGTCAATAATTATTTTTCTCCTATCAATAAAGGCGTTAGTCCAGTGAAATCAGGGTGAGCAAGCGCTGTCTTTCAGGCAGAGATAGGATAGAATGCAAACTTACTGAAGCGAGTAACAAGTATACACAATTGCACAACAGTTATGGTACAAGGTTTGCATAAACATTAGGGGTACGGCTCATCAGAAACTCCTTGAATTTATGTTATTCTTGCTACATAACGGTAGAACGAGCTAAGTCACACTTACTAATAACCAAATTAGTTTGCTTTCTAACGTACTACTGCCTAAAATTCCGGCATCAAGTAATCACAAGGTCATGCTTTTTTATCTACATAGATGTTGCGACACATTTTCCGTTTGTGCTTTAGTGTACAGTACATGATTATTTTGTTGTAAATACAAGGTAGAACTCACTACCAGTATTTCAAACACCCGTGTTTATAGTTATTTGTCAGTACTCGATCGATAGTTGTCGATAGTATCGAGAAATTATAGGTTATCAAACCCACTGTCAGCAGCCCTGAAGGAGGTTTTCCATGGTTTCCCATTTCCACACCAGGTGAATGCTGGGACTGTATCTTAATTAAGGCCACTACCACTTCCTTCCCACTCCAAGGCATTTCAAATCTCATCGTCGCCATAAGATCTATCTGTGTCGGTGCGATGTAAAACAAAATTGTAAAATTAAAACAAGAGCTTAGATTACCAGTAGTTAAATGCGCATTAAATGCAATAATAATAATAATAATAATAATAATAATAATAATAATAATAATAATAATAATAATAAGAATAATAATAATAAAGTGGAACGTAGGGAAACATAATAGAAAAAATGCGGAAGAGGTGATTGATATTTTTTGGACATTTATACAGAATGGATGACAACAGGTTAACCAAACAGATCTTGAAATATATTTGGAACAATAAGTCAACAAAACCTGGATTCATGAAGTGGAGATTTGGAAAGAAACAACATAAGAGAAGAAGCAACAGAGAGAGACAGATTTTCAGAGGTAAATTGTTAAAATTGGAAGGTTTCCAAGGTCGGGAGGGAAAGAAAACATGCTCAAAATCGTCAAAGGAGAGGAGAAGCAACAAAGTGAGCAGATGAAAGAATATTGGAGGTAGAAAAAGGAACAACAAAGGATGAAGTATTGAAATTGTCACGTGGTCCCTAGACGACTCTAAGGGAGAAAGAAAAGAAGAATATCAGTGAGAACTTGTGGCCCATTTGTCATTATTCTTCTCAGGGTTAGAGAAACATAGCATACTTTATAGTTGCGTGAGATCTATAAATTTAAAAGGGAAACTCTAATTGAAACATGCGAACCAGTCACAACTATTTCCACTTGGCATCTCACTGTCCACACTTTCGTTATAATTAGACACTCATCACATTCGCTGAAGAAAGTAACCCTGTATGTGTTGGTCTAGTAACTTCTCATTAATTTGAGCGGCAGGATACAGAGAAGCAGCTATAATGATAATTAATCCTCTGCAATTGTGAAGAGTTGTACATGACAGCTTCTCGATCACGCTATGCAGAATGTAAGAAAAATGCCGTCCAATTATCATAGGCCATGATGAATGGGAGTGGCACAATTAGAGCGAAGGCTCTATGGTTCAGTGGTCAGCGGTTTGGCCTTCAGTACTCGGGACCCTGTGTTCAATTTTCGGACAGGTCGAAAAATTTTAATCTTAAAGGGTTAATTCTCTTCGCTTGGGGACTGTGTGCGTTAGACAAGGTCGTTGCCTTTTACTTTTGTTGTTCAACTGATACCTGCTTAGATGAAAAAATCCACAGTTCTAACCCTTCAGGCAGGCCGAAATGTCGAAAACATCCTAGGGTTAAGATTTACGAATTTTAAGCAAGCACAATACAATAAAGTATGAGAATATATTCTTTATTTATTCCTAAGTACCACAATCTTTTTTTAATCACCGTTATCTGGTCGATTAGATTAGAAGTTAGCCTTTCTTTACCACCACGAGCGCTAATGTGAGTCAATGCAGAGTTTCAACATAACATGTTAGAGCTACATTCGGTGTGGATATTTTTCAAATAATTAAAAATACTCTCGAGGGTGTTGAACGATGGGACAAATTAAACAAGGAATTATGAAAACAAGTTAATTTAGCTAGGATATAATTAAAAAGAAAACGAATAAAGAAACAAGTGATATTAGGCTGTTTTTCGGGAACTGAATTTAGGTTGGAAGTGTTTTTCGAAATTTGTTTCCTTTAGTTTGATAGAGCTATCCAAGACTCACAATTTGAAAACTTTTCTGGTCGTTTAGGCTTTCAAAGTTCTGAACAATGGAGGAAATTGCTTAATTTTACGTTTTTAGAGTCTGATGACCTACACTTTGTCTGCTAAAAAAATTTTCAACATTAAAAGAAGAGTATGTATAGGCGGAAATAGAATAGAATGTATAAAGCTTATCGATAACTTAGGAGAAACCGAAAGAACTTGAAATAAAATGCTAAAAGAAATGAAGCTTGCTAGGAGTATGGGATGAGAATCAATACATCAGAAGCAAAGTGTATGGTGATCCGTAAAAGAAGAAAACTGGTAAATATCAAGATAGGGAAAGTTAATATCAGCCAAGTAAGAACTTCCAAATATCTCGGAAGTACAATATATGAAGACATGGGATGCCATCATGTGGTGAACCCTCGTTTAGCTATAGTGAGGGAAGTGTTCAATATGAAGAGGAGATCATTATGAGGCAAATTAGATAAAGGTTTGAGAAAAATGGTGTCTTGTTTGGAGTGTGAAAGTATATGAGTCAGAGACGTGGACATTTAGAAGATGTAAAAAGGCAGGAAGCTTTCGATATGTGTACGTGGAAGAGAATAGAGTGAATAAGCTGGATGGAAAGAGTGAGAAATGAAGAAGTATTGGAAAGGGATGGAAAGAAGAGAAAGAAGAACTGGATGCGACACTTTTTGAGACGAGAGTGTTTGTTTACGGAAACACTGGAAGGATTAGTTTGCGGAACGAGATTGAGAGGAAGGAGAAGGTACAATATGATAAATGACATCAAGGGGGGGGGGGAGGAATTTACAAGGATTTGAAGAGGATGGCAGACGACAGGAGAGTATGCAGAACTCCGTGTGAAATCCTGCATATGTTCAGTAAACACACGACGACGACAACGACAACGACGACGACGACGACGATGATGATGATGATGATGAAGATGATGATGGTGATGATGATGATGATGATGATGAAGATGATTATGAAGATTGATGATGATGATGATGATGATGATGATGACGATGATGGGGATAGAGTACTGTGCCGTCTCAACATTCCTGCACACACAACACTATCCTTTAACATACATTACATACACGGCGGATGCCGACCACCCTAGTCCGATGGTCTGTCATACAAAGGCTGCAGCAGTCTATCAACAGTTAAACGATATTATTATTATTATTATTATTATTATTATTATTATTATTATTATTATTATTATTATTATTATTATTATTATTATTTCATTATTTACGGTAATCTGTGCACCAAGTATACAGAATCCACCAGATCTTCAAACTTATTCCGTTTTCTTTGCTCTCCTTCCAAGTGTCTTTGAATTTTCGTTTGTTCCTCTTCAACCGAGATATTGCGTGACTTGACGAGTTTTTCCGCTGCTCCTCTCATTCCAGCAATTTTTCTTCTTAAAGGTTTTCTTTCCTATATATCTTCTTCCTGGATTCCGACTTCCTCCAAGTGCATGTGAATCTCCTTAGGCCACAAAGATTGTGCCTTCCACTTTTCTTGTAGACTAAGTATCCCGAGTGCCAGTCTCTTTGGACTCATCCTCTTAAAGTGTCCATAAAATTATAGTCTTCTTTTCCTCATAGAGGTTGTTATATTCTCAACTATTTTCTAACGATTTCGATTCGGTCTCAGTCGGAACATGGGTTATGAATCTAGTGAGTTCTACGGATTTAACATTTTTCTAAGGAATTTCCTTTCCCTCATGTAACTGACTGGGTCAGTTACTTTCGCCATGATTTCCGCCGCATATAGACTCTTTGCACTGACCACCGTAGGATAATACTTTAATTTTGCTTGGATGGCTTTATACTTGAATTTATAAGTTCCATGACTTAATCTAAAAGCCATTACCATCATTTCCACCCTTCTACTTATCTTGTTTCTCATTTCCATTTGGAGTGATAATTTTCCCCAGGTACTGGAATTCCTGAACAGAGTGCATTTCCCCAAATTGGTTTTTATCCTATCTGTGAGATCTATTTTCTCTTTTATCTGCTTTCTCTGAAAAGATATTCTTAAACCAGCTTTGGCGTCCATATTCTGTAATTCCTGTACCTGCTATGTGGCTGAATGTAGATTATCAGTTACGATTATTATTAGTTGTATTATTATTCCGACTCTATACGCCGCATTCTAATAAAATATTCTACAATACTTAAGGTACAGTTAACTACAAGAAAAATCGACCGATTTACCTTCGATCTCTTGATGATCAAACGTTCAGTACTTCGTTTTTGATCAATCGAACCGTTTTTAATAATTGATAAAAACTATTGTTGTTATGTTGGTAGTACTGTTGCTCTGTCGTAACACAGTACCGTATTGCTCGACACCCGGCACGAAGTAGTGCGCTTGGTAAGACACTTTCCTCTCACCAGACCATACGTGATCTGAATCTCGGTCGGTACCACTGCACTCGTTTTGTCACATTTTCTTTTATTTCGACCTCGTGGCGCACGCTGAAACTTATCATTTTTCGCCACGTGTTTGCTCTCGATAAACAGGGATGCAGAATTAGATAAGAATTTTGTGGGAATTACGAGAATTGCGCAAATGGAAATAGATGATTTATGTTTCTTGCACAGTGACAATTGGAAACTTTCCTCTTCCAATCTAAATGCTCATAGATTTTCTAAATTTATTCAACTTTCTTCATATCCGGATATTGGGGACGAAATCGGGAGCAATTCTAAACATCTATAAAAAATGCTCTTGCCGGGCTGAGCGGCTCAGACGGTTGACGCGCTGGCCTTCTGAGCTCAACTTGGCCGATTTGATCCTGGCTCAGGCCAGTGGTATTTGAAGGTGCTCAGAATACGTCAGCCCCGTGCCGATAGATTCACTGGCACGTAAGAAAACTGCTGCGGGACAAAATTCCGGCATTTTCGCGTCTCCGAAAACCGTCAAGATTAGTTAGTGAGACGTAAAAACTGTAAAATTATTATTTAAAATGCTGTTTCAATTCTAATTTGTCCAAAACTGTGCAAAGTATTAATGAACTTAACCCAGATTTTTCAAATTCATGCATTGTAATCGGCATACCTACAAAGTGCTTTGATGTGGTCGTAGTACTCTGTGGAAGGGAACGCCTGCTATTCTTCTTATTCTTCTTATCGTGTAGCTTGTCTCATTTCACATTCAGCCTGCCTCTTTTCCAAAAGCACCCCGTTCGTGGTCAACCTGAGAAAAATTGAGGAGCCACCTAACACTGAGGTAGTGGACCTGATCTAGAAAGACAAGAATAATGACAGAGTAGATTCGCCACGCCGACCATCTTCGGGCTGAGCAGCGGGTGCCTGATAGGCCAAGGCTCAGCAGGGTTGTAGCAGCATGGGTGCGGTTTGATTGTGTTCCCTATAATATCCTATACCGTTCCATTGATCTCACCCAAAGTTTTTATAAATATCTTTAACGATTCTGCGAGTAGCATTGCCTACCTTGTTGTTGTTGTTTTTGGGAATTCAGCCCAAAATCCTGGTTTGATCTTCTACAGCTCCACCAATAGCTTTCATAGATAGCCTAGGTGTCACTGAAGAGGCATACTAGGGAAATAAGGAGGGAGGTAGTTTCCCGTTGCTTTCCTCACTGAGTCAGAAGTTGCTATTACATATCAGACTGCCACGCCCACTGAAATGCATGCACCAACCAGCCCTATGAGCGATATTTTCACACCATTCATAACAGGTACTGGCTGCATAAGGAACGGTGTTACTAGAATCGCTCAAACCTTTTATTTAAATAATCTGCAAACATCCTCAAGTGTCGGCCCTTTTATACTCTGCCAATTTTAAACTCGTGTTGCAAACTTATATAAGAAGATCAGTGGATAGCTTATTGCATTTCTCTTGACGCGAACAATTTGCCATTAGTGGTCCGTAAAGGACACATTCTAAGGACCAAGAATTCAAGGTTGCCAAGAAAGTGACTAACATCCAAGCTGTTTTCAGCCATTCTTCTTCTCCGAGACTAGCACACGTGACTCGCATTACTTGGCTCTCACCCGGACCATCTTTGTCACTGTCCGGTTTTTGGAGAGTGTGGACGTATTTGGCATGGGATCTGGTACACCGTGCTGTAAGTCAGGAAATCTAATTTTTATTTTATTTTATTTTATATTTTGATAGTACATAATCAAAGAGCCTGAGTGGCTCAGGCGACAGCGCACCGGCCTCTCACCGCTGGGTTCCGCGGTTCAAATCCCGGTTACTCAGTGTGAGATTTTTGCTGGACAAAGCGGAGGCGGGACATGTTATCCCTGTTTTTTTAATTCCAGCAACACTCTCGAATATCATTTCATTTCATCTGTCATCATTGGCCCAGAGGAGTGCGACAGGCTTCGGCAGCCGGCACAATTCCTTTTCACGCCGCTAGATGGGGGCTTCATTCATTCAATTCCTGATCCGGTCGAATGACTGGAAACAGGCTGAGGATTTGAAAAGCACATAATCAAACGATCGATTTCTTGAAAACCATAAATCACTGGTTTGAGAAAGCGGCTGTGGCCTTAATTAAGCATCTTCTGGGTGTGAAAGTGGGAAACTATATGGAAAATATCCTTCAGGACTGTCGAAAATGTGTTTTGAACCCGTCTTTTCCCAAATACAATATTACATCTGGTAGGCGCGGATCGCACAAACCAACTAGCTCGGTTTAGTACCCAGCATTTGATCCTGCACGACAAGGATATACATTCTGTAACATGTTGGCCTTCAGGGTGTTCGACCAGACTAGAATCCGGCTTCCTATCAATCATGATTCATGGCCAAAGCTTCTGGAGAAACTTTCATCCAGAAGTGCGTACTGATTAACACTAATTATCAATCCCATGCACTTACTTTGTATGCCTGGTTCTTGCTGGGCATTTCAGTTTTCGTACCTTTGTTCAACAGTCTTCTGTATCTGTGGCTGTAGAAAATTCTGAACAGTACAGTATACGTTAATGTAGTGTACATGGTAGGGCGTGATAGAGCCCTTTCCTATCCCATCGTCGTTATAAAATCTGTATATGTCGGTGTAACGTAAAACAAATAGCAAAAAGGAAAGTAATAATATTGATAACAATTGCATGACCTCCCCAACCATCTCATTAAGTCTGCCCGTGTGTCAATTTTGACGTTCCTTTTCACTGCACCAGATGTCAGAAAAACCAGAAAACTTTTGAGAAACCTATTGCTGAATTTTAGTATTTTGTTTGGTAAACATCTAATCTCTTCAGAGTTTTTTACACATCGACAACTTATGACAGGCAGGATCAATTTGACTTTATCCCGCGCTTGGAATATCCGTCTATATCTGGAGTCTTTGAATTTGACGAACTTGGAGTTCGGATGCCAAGGCTCTACCACTAATCCATAGAAAGACTTATGTTAGTCATTCAGTTGACATTTGAATATTGAGAAACATGTACAAGGACTCCTAGCCTCATCCAGAAGGACATCGATTCAATTCCCATTTATCAAGTCAAGAAATTTGGAAACGTGGTTTCAATATTAGCACAACCGCCCTGAAATTCGCTCAGCTTACAAATGAAAACGTGATTGAACGTAAACCTCGTGTGTTTGTCATACTACTGTCGTTTTTATGAAATAGTATTACTCATTACCTCTGATTTATCTATCTGATCTGTAACAGAGATGATTGTAGCTTTCTATACTATGACTTAAAATATTACATTAATCCAGGTTTTAAGCAGAAATGAACGTAGAGAACCCAGATAATTTTATCCCGTAAACTACCTAGAGCTGAAATGGTGATTTTAAATGTCATATTTAGAAGATACGTAGATGGTAGAATTCGAAAATCAGTTTTCATTCGAATGACAGGTGCCTGTCCGGCGGCTCCGCAATGTAGGGTTAGCGTCTCTTACCCGGATAAAACGGGTTGAATTCCCGGTCAGGTCAGGGATTTTTATCTGGATCTGAGGGCTGGTTCCAGGTCCGATCAGCCTACGTGAATACAATTGAGGAGCTATCTGACGGTGAGATGGCGCCCTCGATGTACAAAGCCAAGAATTATAGGCCGTGAGGATTCATCGTGCTAACCACACGACACCTCGTAATCTGCAGGTCTTTGCGGTGAGCAGCGGTTGCTTTGATTACCGTGGCCCTTCGGAACTGTTGCTCCATGGGGTTTGGTTTGCTGCCTTTCCGATTTATCTTATTTAAAAAACCTATGGCCATCAACATTCAAAAAAATATTAAACCAAACCGAACCCCATGGTGCAGCAGCCCCGAAAGGCGATGGCCTACCAAGCGACTGCTGCTCAGCCCGATTGCCTGCAGACCATGAAGTGTCGTGTCGTCAGCACTACGAATCCTGTCGGCTGTCATTCATGGCTTTCTAGACCGAGGCCGCCATCTCACCGCCAGATAGCGCCTCAATTGTAATTACGCAGGATTTGTGGACCTCGAACCAGCACTCAGATCCAGATAAAAATCCCTGACCTGGCTGGGAATCGAATCCGCGGACTCCGGGTGAGAGGCAGGCACGCTATCCCGACACCGCGGGGCCGGCTTCATAAGACATTACCACATCACATGTTACTGGATGTAGTACAACCTTCAGTAAGATGTTTATTATATCACATCCTGTAGTCTGCAGAAGAGGAGCAACTTTCTGATGAGATTGCCCGTACATTGACCCGGTTTTCATGCATGTAAAAGATGATTAGATAACCTGGAATTTCAAACACGAGACTGAGTAATGCCCCAGTTCTAGAGTCTCACCATGAAAGCTGAGTATGTGTATTTCCGGTAAGGATGTGACCATGCAAGTCGCTGCCTTTCCCTCACCGAGGCGTGGTCAGTGACACACCTTGGAGTACCTGCCCTTCCTGCCACCGCCCTAATACATTTTATAAAATATTGTTCAGAGTGACCGTATGAGATAGTATTGAAGGTAAACTACTATATAGCTTTTAAGATATCGTCAAGGTTTTGTACCTGAGTGAAGGTCTTCGGAAGGAAGGAGAACTAACTGTCTGGGAATGTAATGATTCATTTACAGATTTTGACTCATTTTAGAGTATGATGTCCAGGATATAAAACTCTGTCCTATAAACTCCATATTGTAATATGCTATAACTCAAATGATGTTTATCATATTCTAAGAAACAACTCAATTTATGCGGGATACAAAACTGGAATTCAGTCGTATGAAGTCAGGTGATGTCTGTCTACATACACCTCAAAATTTGATATAAATGTAAATAACACAGAATATTTTTACTTATTTAAATTTATGAAATAACATGATAGACTTGTATGTGCACTATTGCATTATTATATTAAGTGCAGAGCTAAAATATATATATTCAGAAACAAAAGTAAATATAGATTTAAGAATTATTCACTCTCATATTAAATGTAACTTCAAAGCTTTTCAGTCTATCGAATATACAGATTAAATATTATACCATAAAATAGCTGTAACAAACATTATTAAACAATGGGTAAACATACACACTATTAAACAAAGGATGGTATGTTTCTTCCTTAAAAGAACATCGTCAGAATCTGTCAAGTCACACACAAATATTTAGAAATAATATTTATGTTTACCCTGTTTAATATTTAGGACCTTAAATTCTAGAACTTCTCTTAAAAAAATTGCTTTTCCTTCACTCCATAATTTTTGTGTAATGGTAGTTATTATTAGTATTATTATTATCGTACGCCTACGCTGATGATATAGTGATCGGATCAAGAGACATCACGAAACTACAAAAAGTGATAAAAGATATGGAGGAATGGTGCTGCGAACATAAGTTTGAAATTAATACATCAAAAACAAAAATGATGGTATTTAGGCAAGGAGGAAAGATCCCAACAATGGCGGAAATCTTCATAAAGAGGCAGAAAGTAGCCACAGTAAACGACTTCAAGTACCTTGGCATTACTCTGCAAACAAGTGCCAAATGCTTTACAAAACATGTAACAGAGAAAGCAATACAGGCTATACGGGCGATGCACGAAATCAACTACATAAGATCACTCAGCCTAGAGACGGCGATGGCACTATTTAGATCAAAAATCATGCCTATAATAACTTATGGGATTGAAATCATATGGCCGTACCTCACAGAAAACAACCTATCCTCTCTAGAAAGAGTAAAAGCTCTATACATAAAAAGAGCGATCGGTGTATCCAAGACTACAAGATCAAGACTCGTCTACCTCCTAGCTCGAGAATCCTTCCTCGTTGAAGACTTCAGAACATATCTGACTCTACCCAACACCAGAGCATCAGAAAATCTCCTTGCAACACTCAGCAAAAAAAGAGAAGACATTCCTTCAGAATTGTTTGGAATTGGGGCCATGATAGACCGGACATGGACAATATCCAACTTCGAGATGAGGCACGTATTCATAAGACTGGCAGTACATGGTTTCCACCATCTAATTTGTACCAACACCTCATACCATGAACCGACAGAGACATGTAAGTGCAAACTATGTGGATGCATGTGTGAACGTTACCACGTAGAACTCTGCATCAAAAGAACAAAAACTATTAAAGAATATGCAATCCAAGGCGCAAGCGCGCGAGTACATTTTATATAAATGTATTATTTTTCTCTCTTTCTGTATGGCTATTTGGCTGCAATAAATATGTTATTATTATTATTATTATTATTATTATTATTATTATTATTATTATTATTATTATTATTATTATTATTATTATTATTATGGAGTGGAGACAAAGCAGGACATTATGAAGATAAGTTCTACAATTTCTTTCTTTCTTTCTTTCTTTCTTTCTTTCTTTCTTTCCTTCTTAATCTGTTTACCCTCCAGGGTGATTACATATTCATTTTAACCTGTTGCCTGTGTTATCATCTTCATAATTAACCAATCTGTGTATAACAATATGGACATTTGTCACTTTGCATGCTTTTGTTAATTCGGAATAATTTAGTAATCTAACATTAAGAATACAACTTAATAAGAAAACGAAGTTTGTTACAGATTAGGAATTTCAAATTCAAAAATTGTCGGTTTCCCTATCTTTTGGCAAAAAATCAGGAAGTTTCCTTATTTCTTACGAAAAATATCTGACAATCCTTACTGTATCACAAATTGTGGTGGATTAAAGTTTCCAGAGACGCGAGGAATGACAGTTAGGGAGTGGTCAGTGCCCACATTTCCCACGCAAGTAGAGGCCGATGTAAATCGACTGCGATCCTTCCTCTCCGCCGATGGGCCAATAGCACTAGATGTTCGGCAGGTCGTGTCCTGATCTTGGATCTGTCCCAGCACGATCCTCACACACGCCAAGAAACGTAACGGAATCTTCTATTGTTCCTCTCTCACGTTGAATCCTTTTAGTGCTTGAAAAAAGAACTTGCAGCACAACTTTCAGTTTCACAGTTTGTTCAACGTGTTTATCTTTCTCATGAGGATGGTAATCAGTGCAGTCTGAAAATAAACAAAGATCATGAAGTGCTACTTTAAAAATGATCTCTTCTCCTTCTACCTATTTTCTCCTCACACATGTGGGGTCGCCGGTGCGAACTGTTTGGTACATCCAGATTTGACCCTATTTTATGGCCGGATGCCCTTCCTGACATCAATTCTGTGGAGGGATGTAACCACTATTGCGTGTCTCTTGATAGTGAGGTGTCTTGTCTGAATATGAAAAGGAGAGTCTTGGGACAATCAGAAACCAGAATAATTTACCAAACACGATTAAAATGCTCGACCCAGCCGAGAATTGAACTCGCGTCCCTCTGAGCTGAAGGCCACGACGCTGACCATTCAGCCAAGGAATTGGATCTCTTGAAACATTATCAGTATTTATTTATTTATTTATTTATTTATTTATTTATTTATTTATTTATTTATTTATTTATTTATTTATTTATTTATTTATTTCTCTTGTTGGTAGGAGCATTGAATATATTCATGTTATATGAACACTATGATAAGAAGCGACTGAAAGGGGTACCATCCCGGGCTCTCAACTTGGAAACATGAGTTGGTGACCAAAGGGACCCCTAAATGTATCTGGCATTGCGTCCACTACTTGAGCTAGATTCGCCTCTTCCATCTACTATGGTGGTGGTTGTGATAGTGGTGGTGGTGGTGGTGGTGGTGTTAGTGAGTAGTGCAATAACTGTACCGTAACAATCTCAAACCTGCTTTTCACCAAAGATTCAGGAGAGAGGTCAAACTATATCTGCCTACCATTCGTGAAGATCTGACTAGCATACGCATTGGCCGGTTACCTTCGAGACATCATTCTCTTAAAATAGTTAACTGTCTTCTCCGCGGTCTCCACGACTGAATGATCAGTATCTTGACTGTGGAGTCCCGCATTGGATTCCTGACTGGGATCTGGGGTTTTAATCGCAGGCACGACACAGTCCTCCCCAATCCCCTCTCAACAGATGCTCGGCTCTACTGGGATTGCATATTCGCAGGAAATTATTGTTATTTCAGTTTTGATGAATAATGGTTATACACTGACTGACAGAGCAAATGCAACACCAAGAAGGAGTGGTTCGAAAGGGATGAAAGTTGGGGAAAAAACAGAGACGGCACGGACGAATAATTGATGTTTATTTCAAACCGATATGCAGGTTACACAATGCGCACGGCATCGACTCAGTAGGATGTAGGACCACCGCGAGCGGCGATGCACGCAGAAACACGTCGAGGTACAGAGTCAATAAGAGTGCGGATGGTGTCCTGAGGGATGGTTCTCCATTCTCTGTCAACCATTTGCCACAGTTGGTCGTCCGTACGAGGCTGGGGCAGAGTTTGCAAACGGCGTCCAATGAGATCCCACACGTGTTCGATTGGTGAGAGATCCGGAGAGTACGCTGGCCACGGAAGCATCTGTACACCTCGTAGAGCCTGTTGGGAGATGCGAGCAGTGTGTGGGCGGGCATTATCCTGCTGAAACAGAGCATTGGGCATCCCCTGAAGGTACGGGAGTGCCACCGGCCGCAGCACATGCTGCACGTAGCGGTGGGCATTTAACGTGCCTTGAATACGCACTAGAGGTGACGTGGAATCATACGCAATAGCGCCCCAAACCATGATGCCGCGTTGTCTAGCGGTAGGGCGCTCCACAGTTACTGCCGGATTTGACCTTTCTCCACGCAGACGCCACACTCGTCTGCGGTGACTATCACTGACAGAACAGAAGCGTGACTCATCGGAGAACACGACGTTCCGCCATTCCCTCATCCAAGTCGCTCTAGCCCGGCACGATGCCAGGCGTGCACGTCTATGCTGTGGAGTCAATGGTAGTCTTCTGAGCGGACGCCGGGAGTGCAGGCCTCCTTCAACCAATCGACGGGAAATTGTTCTGGTCGATATTGGAACAGCCAGGGTGTCTTGCACATGCTGAAGAATGGCGGTTGACGTGGCGTGCGGGGCTGCCACCGCTTGGCGGCGGATGCGCCGATCCTCGCGTGCTGACGTCACTCGGGCTGCGCCTGGACCCCTCGCACGTGCCACGTGTCCCTGCGCCAACCATCTTCGCCACAGGCGCTGCACCGTGGACACATCCCTATGGGTATCGGCTGCGATTTGACGAAGCGACCAACCTGCCCTTCTCAGCCCGATTACCATACCCCTCGTAAAGTCGTCTGTCTGCTGGAAATGCCTCCGTTGACGGCGGCCTGGCATTCTTAGCTATACACGTGTCCTGTGGCACACGACAACACGTTCTACAATGACTGTCGGCTGAGAAATCACGGTACGAAGTGGGCCATTCGCCAGCGCCGTGTCCCATTTATCGTTCGCTACGTGCGCAGCACAGCGGCGCATTTCACATCATGAGCATACCTCAGTGACGTCAGTCTACCCTGCAATTGGCATAAAGTACTGACCACTGCTTCTTGGTGTTGCATTTGCTCTGTCAGTCAGTGTATTATTAAATTTTTCAACTTAAGAGCTTCGTATCACAAAAAAAGGTCCCTGTATTTTATCTTCCTTGAAAAGCGTGTTCAGTTTTAAACTGCATGAAGTCAAAGCATGGAGTTTGTAGAGATATCAATGGGAGGTGGAGTGGCAGGACACACCTGTTCCAAATAAGCTGAGAACGATCCAACGGGCTACTGGGGTGCGGGAGACTTCCCTTCGGTTTGCTCGAGGAGAAGCAGTGCTATTATGTCGTCTTCGGGGCAGCCAGGGGATGGAAACGCACTCCTACTTGCTGAAGGGAGAAGCTCCCCCTCCACCGGTATTTACTTGCCGTGGTACACATCCTTACGGAGTGCGCGGACCTGGTCGATTTGCACCGTAGTCTAAAACATCCGAGTACCACTCCCACATCCTGCGAGATGACCAGCAGTCAGCAGACTTCGGTATCTGTTTTATGAGGGACAGATTCCTACTTTATCGTGCTTAAAAGTGGATTTTAAATATGTTTATTTTGCTGTTAACTACGTGTTATTCGATGGCATTTGTCTTAAGTTTTTGTGTATTTTAATGTGTTATTTCAACTTTTTAATTTGAATGAAATATATGATATCACTCCAAAGGAAATACCTTAACCTATTTTAATCTAATTTTATGAGGAAATAAGGCATTACGAATTAGATCCACTGAGCAATTTGTTTTTGTAAATTTTATTGTATTCAGTGGATACATTTATCTATCATTACGTTTCGTTTCATCTTGTACCATTAGGGGCCTACGACCCAGATATTAGGCCTCTTTAAACAACAAACATCATCACCATTGGTAGGGATATCCTCCAAAATTTGAATAAAATTCCTTCCCTACATTGCGAATGTGGGACTGAGGCTATTCAGTACATCATTCAAAGGGTGTCATGTATACAAATGAAAGAGACTCAATTTACACTTTATTAACACTGCAGGTAATTACATCAAATATCTTCATTATAGACTGTTTGGCCTTCCAGCGTTCAGTCTGCAAATATCCGATAATTAAGTGGGGACCTCCACAATCCTCTGCCCCATTAATACTGATAGCGATCCATCGAATTGTACTTCCTTCGCCAAGTTGTTTCCAAAGAGTCCGAGGATTGCTAGGAATATTCTACGCTCGGTGTTCTTCTTCCGCTTATCCCATACCCGCGGGGTGGATTTTTCCCTGTTTAACGGCTGGACGCTCTTCCTAATGCCTATTGCGTGTTTCTGTGGTTGTTGGTAGTGTGGTGTGTTGTCTGAATATGATGAGAAGAATGGTGGGACAAGCACAAACATACATTTCGCAAGCTAGAAGGAAATAGAATAGAATGATAATAGCCACATGAAGTGAATTTTATCAAAATACTATTAGAATCCTAGTATTAACGTCTCTGTGTTGCGATTAGTGTGCGTATAACGATATAATGTAGTGGTTTGAGTCATCAGTCCATTAGACTAATTTGATGCATTCTCCACGCCACCCTATCCTGTGCTATCCTTTTCATTTCTACTTGTTATATTCATACGTTAGTCTACCCCTACCGTTCTTACCGCCTATACTTCCCCTCAAAAACCAACTGAACAAATCCTGGGTGTCTTAAGATGTGTCTTATCATTCTACTCTTCTTCTCATCAAATTTAGCCAAATAGATCTCCTCTAGCTGGAACGGGGTCCACTCAGCCTCGGGAGGTCAACTGAGCAGAGGTGGGTTCGATTCCCACCTCAGCCATCCTGGAAGTGGTTTTTCGTGGTTTCCCACTTCTCCTCCAGGCGAATGCCGCGATGGTACCTAACATAAGGCCACGGCCGCTTCCTTCCCTCTTCCTTACCTATCCCTTCCAATCTTCCCATCCCTCCACAAGGCCCCTGTTCAGCATAGCAGGTGAGGCCGCCTGGGCGAGGTACTGGTCATTCTCCCCAGTTGTATCCCCGACCAAGAGTCTGAAGCTCCAGGACACTGCCCTTGAGGCGGTAGAGGTGGGATCCCTCGCTGTGTCCGAGGGAAAAGCCGACCCTGGAGGGTAAACAGATGATGATGATTATGATGATGAGATCTCCTCTAACCAATTAGATTCAGTATCTCTTCATTCATGACTCTATCTATCCACCTCATCATCAGCATTTTTCTGTAACACCACATTTCAAAAGCTCATATTCTCCTCCTTTCTTAACTAGTTATTGTGCATGTTTCACTACCGTACAATGCCACGTTTCAGACGAAAGTCTTCAAAAAAGTCTTTCTAATTTTTATATCAATGTTCGAAGTGAGCAAATTTCTTTTCTTAAGAAAGCTATTCCTTGCTTGTGCTAGTCTGCATTTTATGTCCTCATTACTTCTGCCATTGTTAGTTATTTTACTACCCAAGTAACAATATTCAACTACTTCCTTTAAGACGTCTATTTCCTAATCTAATATTTCCTGCATCACTTAACTTCGTTCGACGGCACTCCTTTAATTTTGTTTTGTGCTTATTGATATTCATCTTGTACTCCATACGGTCGGCCACGTGGTGTAGGGGTAGCGTGCCTGCCTCCTACCCGGAGGCCGCGGGTTCGATTCCCAGCTAGGTCAGGGATTTTCATCTGAATCTGAGGGCTGGTTCGATGTCCATTCAGCCTACGTGATTAGAATTGAGGAGCTATCTGACAGTGAGATAGCGGCCCCGGTCTATAAAGCCAAGAATAACGGCCGAGAGGATTCGTTGTGCTGACCACACGGCACCTCGTAATCTGCAGGCCTTCGGGCTGAGCAGCGGTCGCTTGGTAGGCCAAGGCCCTTCAGAGGTGTATTGCTATGGGGTTATTTTAAGTTCGTTTTTGAACTCTTTACCCAATATAATATGTAGTTATTATTATACATACATACTGTGATCTGAAGTGCTGCATAGTCAACATTCACTCACCTAAAAAGAAAGAGAAAAGATTGTTAAACATTAGAATTATTAGCATATGTTAACAACAATATTTCTATAACGCCTGAGATTATATTCATCACAGTACATTGAGGTTTGTAAAAAAAATATAATTGATTATCATATTGAGTTACATATTTATGTATAGAGGTGCCGGTATATTTATTAGATACTACATATACATCTTCCGTATCTCAAATAAAAAATTTTCAGTAGACTTAATAAAAAGTATAGAGATTCAGCCACAGCGCTAAAAACAGTCTATGGGAAAATCAAGGAGATAAATTAATTTAAATAATTCAGTTTAATGGATAAAAGACCAGTACGTTCGCAATTCACCCAAGGAGCCGAACAGAGATCCGTTTATCTGCCATCTTGTTGAGTTAAACGGAACGTCTAAACTGACACGCGGGCGACCTAAATGGCTTCAATTCAAAATGCCCTCACACAGTATATGGATTGTACGATTCTACTTCTTACATTTTTAGAGTATTGAAAATTAGATTATATTATGTGGGTAACTATCAGCAATATTTTGCTCTTAAGAATGTACCATAATTCGGTGACTATTTTTTTTAAACAACTTTCTATACGTCGCACTGCTATACATATATCTTATGGTAACAATGGGATAGGACAGGGCTAGGAGCCGGAAGAAAGTGGCCGTAACTTTAAATAAGATACAGTTCCCGCATTTGCATGGTGTGAAAATAGCAAACCACGGAAAACGATATTCACGGCTGCCGCAGTGGGATTCGAACCCACTATCTCCCGAATACAAGCTGATTGTCACGTGACCCAAACCAGACGTGTGCAAATTATTAGAATAATGCATGAATTTTGTGTTTCTTCCCACATTTAGTACAAAAATCTCTATACATATGAATGTAAAAGTATGTTTCAACCTGTTTATGTATTCTTTGGTTCATGCAGTCCACTGATGGCCCTTTGGGATATCTGAGGGACAATTATTTCCCTCTCTGTAGAGGTTTCTAATACTGCTTATCGAATCAGCTGATGTTGTGGCAATTGTTGAATGTGGTTTCCGTAGCTTTTTCTAGTTGAGTGTTGAGTTCCTATGCCAGAATTGAAGCCTAGAAGTGTTTTATATTGTTTATATATGTCTGTACAATCCAAGTTTGGGATAAAGTTGGGTTTTGGATTTGTTTCTTAGTGAGTTTTTGAAGTGGTGAACTGAAGTTGTATCTTCTTGCAAAAGTGAAGTTATGGTTAAGAAAACAGATCTTTCTCCCCATAAATTGGCATTGACTGAATGTTTATTAAAGGAAGGTAGATATTCCCAACAAGATATTGCTAGGAAATTGAATCTTTCGCAAGTATCGGTTAGTAGAATCAGCTCTGCATTGAAATCAGGGGAAAACCGTGCAGTCAAACGTAAGGGGAAATGTGGTCGAAAACCGATAATGAGCCCCCATATGCAACGAAAATTGATTAAAATGGCTAAGATGAATCGAAGAAGCACCAGTAAGGACTTGAACAATCAAATAAAGAACTATGGAGTTGAAATATCTCCATCAATTGTCAGAAGCAGTCTTTGTGCTGCAGGACTTCCTGCAAGAAAGCCGAGAAATAAAGCCAAAATAACACCTACCATGGCTAAGAAATGGCTGGAATGTGCAAAAACAATGCATAATGAGCTTAAAGACAATTGGTAAAAGGTAAGCAACATGATATATCCCATAATTTACTGTTTGCTAAGAAGTAACTTCATCCTCATGGGTTAAGTGGATTTTTTTCAAAAATTCCGTCAGAGCTCTACTGATTTACTTTTTTATATTTTCAAAAAATTCTGTTGAAAAAGCCATTCCAATAAGTGCTTAATATCTTGCAGGTAATCTTTTCTGATGAGTCCATATTTTCTGTGTCCGAGGAAAGCAGCCAATATGTGAGAAGGACTGCTGATGAGGCGTTTTCTTCAAACTGTACCACACAGAAAGTTAAACATCCAACTTCAGTGATGGTATGGAGTTGCATGTCAGTTCATGGATGTGGCAGATTATACATTGTTGAGGGCATGATGGAACAGAATCAGTACAAGAAGGTGCTTCGAACCCGCCTGCTGCCTCAGATCAGGGATTAGTTTCCTGATGGAGATTGCATTTTTATGCATGACGGAGCACCATGCCATAAGGCCAAGTCTGTTAAGAAATTCTTCGAAGGAAAACAGTATAAAGACATTGCCTTGGCCTGGTAATAGCCCAGACTGCAACCCAACTGAAAATTTATGGGGAATTGTGAAGTCAAGACTGAGGAAAAGAACAATAACCAGAATTGGCCTCATTGAAAACATCATAGATATGGCATCGAGATGAAGAAATTCAGAAAATGTGCAAGGACCTTGTGTCATTCATGTCAAAGAGGATCCAAATGGTTATAAAAAGCAAGGGAATGCACACAAAGTACTAAAGAGGTCATTGTATATTGATAAATTATTATAATTATACTTTAAAAGTGAATTACTGTTAGTTTTATCATTTATTCTAATAATTTGCACACGTCTGTAAATAAGATACAGTTCCCGCATTTGCATGGTGTGAAAATAGCAAACCACGGAAAACGATATTCACGGCTGCCGCAGTGGGATTCGAACCCACTATCTCCCGAATACAAGCTGATTGTCACGTGACCCAAACCACGCGGTCACTTTCTCGGTGGACTAACATTTACTATGGAGATATAGGCTATCGTCCACACAAATGATTATACCAATAACTGTAAAAGCCAAGCTTAAAAATAACAGAGCTAGTGTGCTTTCGCACATTTACGGAACGAAGTCTACGATGAATTCAACTACTACTGGTACTCCTATATCTCTCGTACTAGACGAAAAAGGCGATTTTGAAGTAGCATTTTTGCTGTATTCTTCCGAAATTTAACAGTGTGAAAACGTTGGTGAGTTTAGGGCTTCTCTTTCATGTTCTGGATCTTGTGCTCCATGCAACGACTGTGTCACGTCTACTGTTCGTCCTTGTCCAGAACAAAGCTCAGGGAGTAGCGGTCTGGTCTGGTCTGATACCAAAGTGGGCTGTGGTATGACGATGACCTTCGAGCCCCGTGCAAACTCAAGGTGGGGCACTTCCACATTCGCTTAAGTCACTTGAGCGGTAATTATGCCTGTTGCTGGCAAGGGCCGACACTTAAGCACTGCATTTCCATATATTCCACCTTGAGAAATAGCCAGAGGTCTTTGTAGTTACCATCCAAGATTCACTCTGGACATTGGAGGTACAGCGTGGCCATTTCCTCTGATAACTATGACATTTTCTCGCTGAAAAAAGAAAAGGCCCAAAAAGTTTCTTACATTAACGATAAATGGAAGAAGGATTATTTTTTAATGATTTTATAATAAAATCAAATTTTGCCAATACATTCCTAGACGATCAACTTCTCTTCGCCGTATTTTCCGAGAGGAGTTAGAATTTTAAACCACGAGGGGAGGGTGATACCTTTCGTCCTGACATGATGTAAAACGGCAAAGTTATCTCAGTGCAGGCCATGAAGGTTCTTGGAGGGGTGGAAGATAAAAGTGGTTAGGTGAACGCGCGGGCGCCTTTGCCCCTAGAAATTAACCCAGTACTCATTTTTGGTGAAGGGCCAGTGAACCTCAGGGCCACGTGCACCTCCGGAGTAGAAAAACTTGTTTCTTAAATGTTTCGACTTCCTGACGGGGAATCGAACCCACTTCCCTGCGGATGAACAGGGCACGTCTTTACCGCCTCGGCCAGGCAGTCCCTCTGACAGGATATACACAGCATTAAAATTAGAACGAGATAAAAATAGAACATGAGAAAGAAATGGTCAGCCCATAGGAAACGAAAGCCCTGAACATGGTTTTCCGTGGTTTCCCATTCTCACACCAGGCAATTGCTGGGGCTGTACCTTAATTAAGGCCACGGCCACTTTCCCCTCAACCCCTAGGCCTAAAGAACATATACAATTTTAAGATGTCCGCAAGTGTCTTCCTTAGATTTCATATCCCTAGAATTGTAAAGGGAAACCAAAGAAAAGATATCTCAAGGTTGACGAATTTGAGCCCACACTTTCTCCAGATATTATCCTCAACGAGCTAATGTCCTTAAAGCAATGAACTTTACAGTAGGAAGTAGGTAAGGGTTATTCTGTCCGAAGGCAGGCCCGAACCTCCGCAGAGGTGTTCCTGAGCCAGAGTTTACGTGCGGTAGGGTGGTTAGTTTCTTTCCGCTCCTCCATTCCCTTACCGACCCCACCAACAGCGCGTGGCAACCCATCCAACTCCTGATGACACCCAATGTTGCTTAACTTCGGAGATCTCACGGGATCCGGTGTTTCAACACGGCTACGGCCGTTGGCACAGTAGGAAGTAGTAATATTTAAATAAATTCCAAACATGACAATAATTGATGGGATACGGAACAGGAAGGCAAGTCGATTCACCTTCCAACTAGAAACTAATGCAGTGAAACTTTAAAATTACATCAAGGATGTAATGAAATTTATTTTACGTGACTATATTATAGTAAAAATTTCAATTACTTCAGAGTTAACATATTCTATCCTCATTACTGGGTACGTTTTCTCCATTTAAAACTAATCAACGTGTAATACCTTGCTAAATCTTATACGCCGTGGCCAAATGAATAACTTACTACTCTCTTCCTTAATTCAGATAGATTCGATGTATTTTTGTAAATATTCTATCGTGAATGGAGGTCTTGTAATAATCATATGAACATGTGTCACTGTATCTTTTTGAAAATTATTTACCTACTTTATGGGTACCGAGCTAGGTGGCCATGCGTTTAGGGTCGTGCAGCTGTGAGGTGGGAGATTTTCTTTTCTTAATCCGTTCACCCTCCATGGTTGGTTTTCCCTCGGACTTAGCGAGGAATCTCACCTCCACAGCCTTAAGAACAGTGTCTTGGAGCGTGAGACTTTGGGTCTCGGGATACAACTGGTGTGGGGGATCAGGCCACCTCACCTGCTATGAAGATCAGTGGTAGAGAAGGAAGAGGGAAGGAAGCAGCCGTGGCCTTAAGTTAGGTACTATCCCAGCATTTCCCTCTAGGAGAATTGGGAAACCACGGAAAACTACTTGGAGGAGAGCTGAGGTGTGAATCAAACCCACCTCTACTCAGTTGACCTACCGAGGCTGTGTGGACCCCGTCCCAGCCCTTGTACCACTTCTAAAATTTCGTGGCGTGCCGGGAATCGAACACGGGCCTCTGAAGGTGGCAGCTAATCACAATAACTAGTACACAACAGAAGCGGACATTAATTTTTTTATTTTTATATGTTTCGTTTTCTTTTTGTTTTTCTTTTTGTTTTTCTTTTATTTTTTATTTTTGGGAGATAGTGGGTTCGAGGCCCACTGTCGGCAGTTCTGAAGATGATTTTCCGTGTTTTCCAATTTTCAAACTTTTTTTTGCTAGGGGCTTTACGTCGCACCGACACAGATAGGTCTTGTGGCGACGATGGGATAGGAAAGGCCTAGGAGTTGGAAGGAAGCGGCCGTGGCCTTAATTAAGGTACAGCCCCAGCACTTGCCTGGTGTGAAAATGGGATACCACGGAAAACCATTTTCAGGGCTGCCTATAGTGGGATTCGAACCTACTATCTCCCGGATGCAAGCTCACAGCCGCGCGCCTCTACGCGCACGGCCAACTTGCCCGGTAATTTTCAAATTACGAAACCGCTGGGGCTGTACCTTAACTCCACGGCCGCTTCCTTCCCACTCCTAGTCCTTTCATATCCTATCGTCGGTATAAGACCTATCTGTGACGGTGCGACGTAAAAAAGTCGAAAATAAATCTTCTTATGGTCGGCCTTTTGTTGTGAAAGCGCTTTCTCTTCCATTGAGCGCACTGTGTAAATAGCCAGACTGTGAATACAGTTTGTAACGGTCTTCTTATGTTGTACAGAAAGTGTATTAAAGTCAAATGCGGTAATACGTGAATTATTACAAGGTAAATGAGCATGGAACGCCTGACGTTGGCTAGCCTTGGACATTCACCTGTTAACAAAGTTTAAAGACTTATGCAATATCCACTTACTTCTACGTGTGAGGTCAATTGGCTCTCTCTAATATTATAAATGTTATTCCTGCCAGTTCCTCTTTCCAACTTACAGTAATTTGTAAGCTTCAAATAATCTTCCTGATAACAATAAGGTGTCTCGATTATGTAAGTTTGTGGGTCAGTTCCTCCTTCAGAGGATTGGAACAAGGTTCGCTCAGCCTGTTGAAAATTACTAAATGGTACACTGATATCCGCAGTTGACATACAAGCGACCAAACGTGGTGAATTCACCGTGATCGCTTGTAATTGCAGTATCTCTGTAAATTATCTGGCACACAGATCGCTCTGTCAAAATTTTAACATCCACGATAAACAACCTCAATGACCCAGTCAATAAGTAATTGTCTTTTTCCTTTCATTACAACGGGTCAGGGCGCTTGAGGTTGTCTAAATTCAATAACTCCAGATCGTACAGACCTGGCACATGAAGGAACTACTCCGGAGCAGAAATCCGACACCCTGCCTTCTTAAATGTCTGTAGCAATTGAAGAGATGTCAAAAAGTTAGTAAATATGCCGTCTTCGAGAAATGAATTTCATAACTAGAGGCTATTATATTTTATTCTGCCTAAATAATAATAATAATAATAATAATAATAATAATAATAATAATAATAATAATAATAATAATAATAATAATAATAATAATAATAATAATAATTTCACGTAACAATAACTATCTTACGGATTTTCGGAGAAGCTGATACGTCTGAAATTTTGTCCTACAGGTGTTTTTTCACATACTTGTAAACGTACATATAGAAAGCAAAGTGACCTCTGTACAAGCCATGAAGGCCCTTGGAGGAGTGGAAGGTAAAGGCTTCCACCATTGTTAACCTAGGCACGTGATGAGGCAGAGTGGTTAGCTCTACGCCCGGCCGCCTTTGCCCCCAGGAATTAACCTGGTACTCATTTTTGGTGTAGGCTGAGTGAGCCTCAGGGCCATATGCACCTCCGGAAATGGAAATCTCGTTTCTTAAATTTTACGACTTCCTGACAGGGATTCGAACCCACGTCCTTCCGAGTGAACCGAGCACGCCTTTACCGCCTCGGCGAGGCAGCCCCTCATACATATAAAAGGTTGGCGTATTTCACAACCTTCAGATAACACCAAACGGAGCGAGGATAGAACTCGCGAATATAGACTTAGCAAACCAGCGCGACACTCAGCTCTACTCATTGTTATTATTACCTATCTAAAGTCACTCTAATAAAGGTACGTTTTCTATGACACTGAGATAGGAAAGGGAAAATTACGGCCATGGCATCATAACATCGGCCGTAGCGCGAAAATAGGAAACTACAGAGTGTCATATTGCAGGCTGACGATGGTAGGCTTTAACCTATTATCTTCTGAATACAGGAATTGATACGGACCTGCGCACACCAACGCGGGACGCGGGAGCGGGAGCGGGAACGATCCCGTCGCGAACCGTCATGAGTAGAGCGGGATATGAATCCATTCACACCGGTGCGTCACTCTCCCGCCTACATGGCGGGATTGCTGCAAACCATTTTCAGTTCGCTGCATGCAGCGTTTTCCCGCGCCCCCCATTCATTGTGACAGTAGCAATGGCGATTGAACTATTGACAGAGTGCGTTAAGAAACATCCACTGTTTTACGACATGAGTAATGAAGATTACAAGAATGTAGGGAAGAAGTATATGTTGTGGGATGAAATAGGAAAAGAACTACGTATACCTGGTAGTACAATTTCTTTAATTACCAGTGTTTGTGACTTCACTTTGCATACATTTCCCCGTTCGTAAACTTCCAGACACGTGTGTGGTGTACACTAAAACTATCTATACACTGTTGTTATGTATTATTATTATTATTATTATTATTATTATTATTATTATTATTATTATTATTATTATTATTATTATTATCAAATAAATATCAGTTGTTAGATATCCCGGTGGATATATATTCTCACAAAACTATGGGAACGACTTTAAATGAAAACATAAATTACCTAACGACAAGCAATTATATGAAAGCAAGACACTGGGAGAAATTATAACAAAACCAGAAATTTCATTATAGCGAAAGGAGAAGTATAAAAGAGCAACACATGGAAAGCATTTTTATTTTCGTAAATTTAAAATGATTTTTTCTACAGCATTTTATTCCCTGCGTATTTCCGCCATGTCACCGTACTGTGGGTCCCCTCTACTGAGACCAAGTCTGCCTATTAAAGCAGTTTTATTGCTGGGAAGAACCTCCGTGGCTCAGACGGCAGCGCGTCGGCCTCTCACCGCTGGATACCGTGGTTCAAATCCCGGTCACTCCTTGTGAGATTTGTGCTGGACAAAGCGGAGGCGGGACAGGTTTTTCTCCGGGTACTCCGGTTTTCCCTTGTCATCCTTCATTCCAGCAACACTCTCCATTATCATTTCATAGCATTTATCATTCATTAATAAATCACCTTGCGAGTGGCGACCCCATTGTAATAACAGCCTATATATGTTTCATTCATCACATCCCTGACCCGGTCAATGACTGGAAAACAGGTTGTCGGTGTTCATTTTCTTATTGCTGGGAAACTCAGGGCCACGTCCAGATGAACATGAAACCAGTATGTGATGGAATTCGTGCATTATTTTTTCCCCCTAACGTAACAAGTTTGAGACAACCTTTGGATCAGGCCGTTTTGGAATGTCTAAAATGAAAGTATCGGCACCGCCTGCTACATTCACTCCTGGAAGCAACTGAACGTGAGAAAACCATCACGAACTTCCTCAAACAGGCAGCCATGAAGGACGTAATGTAAAGGACGAACTTCGCAGCGACCGCGAGACTGTAGGTTTCGCTCCCGCTCCCGCTCGCGCTCCCGCTTCCCGCGTCACGCCTTGGTGTGTGCAGACGTTAAAATGCTTGCTGATGGAGATGTTATCTATGTTACCTTCGTTGATAGCTGTCTGCCGATTATTGCAGATCATCAAACGCAGACTAGCGCAAGCAATGAAGGCATTTCATAAGAAAGGAAATTTGCTCACTTTGAACATTGATATGGTATTAGTAAGATCTTTTTGAATACATTCATCTGGAGCGTGGCATTATATAGAAGTGAAACATGGACCATAACTAGCTTAGAATGAAAGAGAATAGAAGCTTTTGAAATGAGTTGTAGAAGACTGATGAAGGTCAGATGGGTAGATCGAATCGCGAATGAAGAGATACTGAATCGAAATGGTGAGAGAAAGTAGATTTGGCTAAATTTGAAGAGAGAAGAGATAGAATGATAGGACACATCTTAAGAGACCCAGGACTTGTACAGTTGGATTTGAGGGAAGTGTAGGCGATAGGAAGGTTAGGGGTAGCCCAAGGTGAGAATATGAGAAGCTGATCAGAGCAGGTGTAAGATGAAGTAGTTAGGTAGAAATTAAAACGTTTAGCACAGGATAGGGTGGCATGGAGAGCTGCTCAAACCAGTCTATCGACTGATAACTCAAACAAAAACAACAACAGCAACCATGCTGCGTAATTTCACTCTTGGTTTTGTTTGTTTGGTTGTTGTCAACTGTAGAAGACAATGATAATTAGTGAAACAGGGGCGTGGTAGCCGAGTGACATCATCACTGGCTTCTCAGAAATGCAGCCGCTGTTCTAACCCCACCTATTTGAAATTAAATTCGCGTCCTTCTGCTTCGTATTCCACGTGTAATTATGATAGCGATATCAACAGCTTACATCCTTCGTTCGAAAACCACATGAAACTAGAGTTCCCTTGGCTAGATCACAATATTTACAGTCACGTAAAACTAGAATCTTGATTTGATTTTAGTTAGTGATACGATCTCCAGCATTTTCGTTTTGTTGAATTAAGCAGAGATAAAACTTAAGCTGTAAGTATAGCCGCTCCCAACACTGTAGCGCTCTCGAGATCTAGTTTCTCCTTTAGAGACCTCTCCTTATGTCACTTTACACGAGGATGGAGAAAGGTGGTACCGAGTTAATGGATCGTAAGCTATTATTTAATATCTAGAGAAACTTCAATCCGTGACATACATAGCTTTGATCCACAGGTGATTATTTACATCACATCATCCTGAACTGAATGTATCCTAAACATTATATACCATAGAGAAGTTCAAGCAATAACATTTACTTTTTCTCTGTATATTAAAAATGTTCATGTTTTTCTGATGAAAATAAATTTTTCTAGTCTTTAGGAACCACTGGTTTATCTCCCATATTTCTGCATGTCTGTTAGCCTGGCTGAATGGCTCAGAAGGTTCAAGCGCCAGCTTTCTGAACCCATGTTGAAAAGTTCGATTCTAACTCAGTCCGGTGGTATTTGAAGGTGACTAATATGTCAGCCCCGTGATTTACTGGAAAGTAAATTATATCCTGATGGACAAAATTCCAGCATCTGTTATTATTACTATTATTATTATTATTATTATTATTATTATTATTATTATTATTATTATTTCTGTTGATCTGTCTGTCTGTATGTATGTATGATTGCTTGTTTCCTGGAGCAACACGTAAGAACGGCAGAACGCATTTTAAAAATAAATTCGTCATCCATTTTACAATTGTGTTGCCTTAGATACTGGGCTTATGGGTGCTGTGAAATTCTAAAGATGAATGAGGGATAAGATAATGATGGTTGAAATTGATTCATGCTGTTATTTTGCATTTAAAGTTGTATATTTTTATGTCGTGACAGTATTTTTATAGATATGCATAAGGTAACTTTCGCCATGTCTCCCCGACCTATGATGTCCTCTCCGCCTTACATTCATTCTCCCGACAACTGCTTGTCATCTGTTGAATAAGCTACCTGCTGTAGCTCTCTCAGAGAGACCACACGTGCTAGATTCAGGAAACTTTGTCAGGTTTATCTCCCCAATAACAATTGAAATTGCTGCGGGACAACCATTAAAATTAAAATCTAAATGATAGTATTAGTCTCATCTCAACAATTATTCTCAATGTAAGTTGTTAGCAGTAGCGATTCAGTAAGGATTCAGTTGTTATAAGTTAATGTTATTTGTAGATGTTTTGCTGCTTAGTTAACCGAGCAACTCTCAACTGGTTATAAAAACACATACAGTTAAAAGAGGAACAATCTTTCTTTATCTTAGGGGCTGCCTGGCCAAGATGGTAAAAGCGTGATCGGTTTACCTGAAGGACGTGGGTTCGATCAGGAAGTCGAAAAATTCAGAAATGAGATTTCCACTTCCAGAGTTGCATAGGCCTTGAGGTTCACTCGGCTTATGACAGATATGTATACCAGGTTAATTTGTGGAGACTAAAGGGGGCCCGACGTAGAGCTAACCACTCTACCCATCAAGTGCCGAGGTTATGGATAGTGGAATCCTTTACACCCCCACCTCCATCCACTTCCGAGGGCCTTTATGGCCTGTACGAAGCTGAATTTTTGTTTATCTCACCACCAAATGCTTTCTTGACTTGAATCAACTATTGTGAAGTTTCTGAACAACTACTTTTTATGTTGAATAATTATACTGCCAACATACTAATCTCTGGAATGAATATTTCGTTTGGAGATTTCTTGGTGATAACAAAGCTACGTTTTAGAAAGTTCATAGTTACAGATATAGAAGATAAAATGGCATTCTAGAATAAATTATGAGTGAAACGAACTGTTTAATAATATCTTGCATTTCAACACCACAATTAGCAGATTCTGCACAACAATCTCTAAGTATATCTCTTATGTCTCGAGTAATAATTGCTCTGCAGGCAATACAGTGACCGGTAACACGTTCAAATGATCTGGAATGATGGTCTTATAAAGACGAAATTACTCATGGAAATTGGGCTATAAAATACGGATAGAAAGCGGTTAAATGCGGGTCATTTCGTTCCTGAGAACGAGGAATTTCTGCCTGCGGCTAGCGCTGGAATCACAACGGAAAGGAATCCAGTGACTGCTTCTTTGTAAGCTACTTTCAACGATGTCTTTACCTCTGCATGAAGCAGGTTTCTGAATATTTAGCGAGGCTCTATCAAACTATTTGTTATTCGTTTCACTTTAATGGAAATGTGTTCACTTAACCACAACAGGGTCATAAATTGCATTAAATAGGAAAATTATCTAAAGTATTTAATGTAAATCTTTGTTTAAAGAGAGTAGTTTTTAGCGGTTTGTTTCTCTCACCGGGGCCGATGACCTGCGATGTTAAGCCCCTTAAAACAACAAGCAGCAAGCAGCATCAGTGTTTCTTTCACTTCCAAGAAAATTCCGGGACGGTTCCTATTCGTAGACTACAGCCGATTCCTTCACCTCACTTCATATCACCGCCACATGTCTACTGGCCAGGAGAAGGCGTCACCGTGAAAATGGCCCACCTTACACCTTACACCTTTAGGGAACGGAGTGAAAACATGAAAAGAAAAACCTGACCTTTAGAGGAATACCATACTCGTGATATATAAAGAAGCGTCCTTACAAATAGGGCTGGATGGAGGAGCATTGTACGGTGTTGCCACATTCCCTTCGCTTGCGGCTCACTTGTTTGTTCGTTCAGACCGCTCAGAGGTGAGAGGTTTGGCAACTCCAAGTAACACGAGCTGGCCAGCAGGCTTATCTCCATGGCAACCATAGTCCGTACTCCCTTCTTTCCACCCAGGCAAGCAGTAAACGGACCTTCCTCTAAGAACTGTCAGAACGCTTCTTTCAGTGTTACGACCTTAGCGAATTTCGAGCACCTATTTAATTTGAAATTAGTTGTTGTTGGTAGCAGTGGATTCAAGTTACCTGACAGAAGCAGTATCGGTTGAGAGAAACATCATCGACTGGCAATAGTCGATAGAGGGAAGTGAGAGTGGAAATGCGTCAGAATGCTCCTTACTTCCGGGAAGCAAGGAAGTTCAATTATTTCCTCATACCAAACATGTACGTTATGGTAGCGGTAGTTAGTTTAGCATATTCAAGAAGCATGTAGAGCCGGAAGGAAGACAGTAACATCTCTACTGGCTGTGACGAATGTACTCCGCTGTTGATTTTACCGAGTTTCAAGTGAAAGTAAGTCAAGCTCCAAGTAATTACTGTCGAATTATTTCAACAAAGGAACACTATTGCTTTCGTTATCACATTCCTTCGAGCACACAGTACGAATTTAAATAACTGATTCAAATATGGACCGTTTGTCGAGTGAAGTCCGCAATCGTAAATAATAATAATAATAATAATAATAATAATAATAATAATAATAATAATAATAATAATAATAATAATAATACAACGCAAGTGAAACACTACCACTCAACAGAAAATAACAACTTGAAGAAATCAAAAAAAAGAGAGGAAGATCTTTTTTTTTTGCTAGGGCTTTACGTCGCACCGACACAAATAGGTCTTATGGCGACGATGGGATAGGAATGGCCTAGGAGTTCGAAGGAAGCGGCCGTGGCCTTAATTAAGGAATAGCCCCAGCATTTGCCTGAGTGAAAATGGGAAACCACGGAAAACTATCTTCAGGGCTGCCGACAGTGGGATTCGAACCCCCTATCTCCCGGATGCAAGCTCACAGCCGTGCGCGTAGAGGCGCACGGCCAACTCGCCCGGTAGGATGCTGTTAGGAGCTAGGTATACCCAAGACGGTTACAACCAATCAAAACAACAGAAAAGTTCTCAAACATCGAAACTGATATTAGGAAAAGGGGAATGGAATTCTTCGGTCATCTCAGTAGATTGCCAGAAAATCGATTGACAGATTACGTAACCTCACTTAAGAATTCAACACCTTGGCTTAACGGACTTCGAAAGGACCTCAGAAACGCAAACATAAGTTCAACAGACATTCAAGAAAGAGACATTTTTGGACACAAAGTAAACAACTGGGAAGCTACATCAGAGCATCCACAACAAAAACAGTACAGATCAAAGTGATCGGATGAACGTAAACAAGCCTTCTCGGAATGAATGAAAGCCTATTGGGAAAACAAAAGGAACCCCCACAGAAAACTGATTGAGTTATTTGTTTAACGTCTTCCAACATGGGGAGAATTCGCTACTACTACCTACTGCTACTACTACTACTACTACTACTACTACTAATAATAATAATAATAATAACATACATAAATACATCATCATTGTAGTCCGTTATGCGTTTCAGCACTCAATCTGCAAGCCTCTGTGAATTGTTTAAAATTTAAACATTTAATGTCCCCACAATTCTCTATTTGCAGCTAGTGGTGTGGTCAAATTTAGTTCCATACCTCTTATCTTCATATCGTTAGAAACTGAGTCTAACCATCGTCGTCTAAAGGCAGAGAAGGCTGAAAATACTGCTAAGATTGTCAAACGTGGCCCTTCAGGTACGTAGCCAAGTGGGGGTTACTCGGGGGTTAGGACCCCCCCCCCCCACAAGGAAAGGAAATGCCGTATGGCTTTTAGTGCCGCGATATCCCAGGACGGGTTCGGCTCGCCAGGTGCAGGTCTTTATATTTGACTCCCGTAGGCGACCTGAGCGTCGTGATGAGGATGAAATGATGATGAAGACGACACATACACCCATTGGAATTAACCAATTAAGGTTAAAATCCACGACCCGACCCGGAATCGAACCCGGGACCCTCTGAATCGATGGCCAAATACGCTGACTGTTCAGCCAACGAGTCGGACCCCCTACAAGGAATTTTTACGAAATAGAATACACATAAACTGACAATAAGCAAGTGAAGGTCGAGTCAAAGTGTTGGCTCTCTTGAATATTCATACAGACAAAATTGTAGAACCAATACATCTGTTGAATCCATTTTCTAAGAAGCCACAAAAGTTGTATTTCATCATCATCATCATCATCATCTGTTTACCCTCCAGGTTCGGTTTTTCCCCCGGACTTAGCGAGGGATCCCACCTCTACCGCCTCAAGGGCAGTGTCCTGGAGCTTCAGACTCTTGGTCGGGGGATTCAACTGGGGAGTATGACCAGTACCTCGCCCAGGCGGCCTCACCTGCTATGCTGAACAGGGGCCTTGTGGAGGGATGGGAAGATTGGAAGGGATAGGCAAGGAAGCGGCCGTGGCCTTAAGTTAGGTACCATCCCGGCATTCGCCTGGAGGAGAAGTGGGAAACCACGGAAAACCACTGCGAGGATGGCTGAGGTGGGAATCGAACCCACCTCTACTCAGTTGACCTCCCGAGGCTGAGTGGACCCCGTTCCAGCCCTCGTACCACTTTTCAAATTTCGTGGCAGAGCCGGGAATCGAACCCGGACCTCCGGGGGTGGCAGCTAATCACGCTAACCACTACACCACAGAGGCGGCTGTATTTTACATTGCAAAGTGAACATACCATTCGCTTTAAAACTATTCACATTGATCGTATTGTTCTGTATTTCAATGTAAGGTTTTCTAATGTACTGCAATCTGAATGTCAACATAATTTACTTGTATCAGTGCCTTTTCTGCAGAGCCTCCGTGGCTCAGACGGCAGCGCGCCGCCCTCTCACAGCTGGGTTCCGTGGTTCAAATCCCGATCACTCCATGGGAAATTTGTGCTGGACAAATCGAAGGCGGGACAGGTTTTTCTCCGGGTACTCCGGTTTTCCTTGTCATATTTCATTCCATCTGTCAGCCATTAATCACTGCTCCAGAGGAGTGCGACAGGCTTCGACAGCCGGCACAATTGCTATCCTCGCCGCTAGATGGGGCTTCATTCATTCCATCACTGACCCGGTCACTTACCGTTCCCTCTCCCACACAACAAATTGGTCGATCCTGACTACGCTACTCTGGTAGAAGTCCGAAACAAATAATAATAATAATAATAATAATAATAATCAGTGTTTTCTTCATATGGGTGTGAGGGTACTTAGGGGCTGTAGTAAGGATGTAAAAGCGAAGTCGTATAATTCTCTGGTGAGACGCCAATTAAAGTATGGTTCCAGTGAATGGGACCCACACCACGATTAACTGGTACGAGAACTGGAAAGATCCAAAGGAGAGCAACAATATTTGTTCTGAGTGATTTCCGACAAAAGATTAGTGTTACGGAACTGTTTTAAACTTTAGGCTGGGAAGCTTCAACTAAGCGATTTGTTTCCAGCTGTGAATGGAGGAATGGCGTGGAATGACATTAGTAGAAGAATAAATTTGAGTGAAGCTTTTAAAGGTAAGAGAAAGAGACCAAACTTTATCAACTAGGAAATACAATAATATATCAAGTGAAATGTTCGATAAATTTTTCAAATTATTTGAGAAAAGACTAGGTAAAGATTGATAGGGAATCCGCCACTTGGGAGAGAGCCCTAAATGCGTATCAGTGATGATTGTTTGACATATCACCGATCGGTTGCACTGTTTCCAATGGAGGCAGACGTTAGTCAGTAGAGTCTCACCATAGCTGTACCGTCATTAGGTTTAGTTTCTAAGGAAATATATACCGAATGACTTTCATGAGAGGTTTCAGAATGCTTCTTATTTATCAGTCTACTAAATTATAGGAATATGTCGTCAAAATTGAATTGTTCTTTACAATTCCTCACGAATCACATGTCGAAGAACCTTTTAAAGTTCATTACCTTTATCTTACGAAGTTTACATTCTATCAGTTAGGTTAAGATTGCAACACTGTAACCTCAGAGGCAAAAAGCACAACGAAGGCAATTATTTGTGATAATTTTCTAAATATACTAGTATTATTCACTGACTGTTCCTTAATATTAATGTAGAAAAATAATATATTCGTTCTCTTCCTTCGAAACAAGAAAATATTCCTGTCACACGCTACTTTCCCTCAGTGAGAAATAAAATGGAACTAAAACAATAACTTTTACCCTCCCTCACGCAATGTCTTAGCACGCAAGGTGAAACGTTGCCTTTTCAATAATCATTATGTAACAAGGAGGGTGAATTTACCCCTAAATTATATTAAATTATATAGACCATCACTTTATATTCTGTCTAAGAGCTAACCGCTACAGGAGTCAGAATACAATTCAAAACATGATGAAAATATTTCTTATCAGGCAAAGTACGGGTCCCCATGCTACGAAAAACATACAATTAAGCAATTTCCTCAATTGTGCCGAAAGTTGAAGGGCACGAAGGTTTCAAATTATGGGTCTTGGATAGCTCTATCAAACTTTAAAAAAGTTCAGAATGCATTGACTCACATTAGCACCCTTAGTGGTAGAAAAAAAGCAAAACTGCTAATCTAATGAACTGAATAACGATGATTAAGAAAAGGATTGTAATTTTTCGGAATAAATATATTCTCATACTTTATTATATTTTATTTACCTAGGATAATTGTCAACATTGAGCTGCTTTCCTGAGGGTCCAGAACTGTGTATTTTTCTTTGACAGAGTCTATAGCCTCCTCGGCATGTGTCATGTTCAGAATTTTCTGGGTGTGATCCTTACTAAAGAAAGCCCTGAGTATTTTTCCCTGTGATTTCTTATTTTCACACCCGACCAATACCGGGCAGAATCGTATACTAGTACCAGGAGCACTGCCTCTACAGACCTGTCCCTCCCCATGCAGATCACACGGCCACTTTTAGGATACACTCTACTCAGAAGATTTTATACTTAGTATAATAAAACTGTTTCTTTTCGAGGGAGCTTCACGATTAATAATGCCTGACTTGCTTGGTCCATGGCAGTGTCAGGTCCTAGGGGTGCAAAGTGAACTGATCGAGCATTTAGGTTTTCAAAAAATGGAACAGTGAAGGATGTAGCTTTAAAATTGATAGTAATATTTTGTTTCTTGCTGAGCGCCTCTGTTGTAGGTGTACATCTTTTCAAAATATATCAGATATTCCAGCTTCGTCCCACATTAAATCTTTAACCCTTTGAAGCCAATGATACATAGCTGTCACAATTAATCTCTTTCAATTGCTATCAGGCTCAGTCAGAATAGAACCTACTCCCATAAAAACACAACCGAAACGACTAACCGACTGCACCGCGGAGCTAGGCACCACAAAATTATTAATTTACTTTCCTTCTGCCACATTTTCATAGAAAGGGTACTTATTATGAGTTGTATATGTGGCGGAAATGATTAAATGCTGGGCCCTTGGACGGTGTAAACTATTTACATCGCCAAGAACGTTCCATTCGATGACCTAAAGGCGGGTTGGAATGCCCCTTCTGGCCGTTATGTTCCTTCATCTCTGAAATCTCAGAGGATGAAGCTTTGAAATTGTTAGAGCTACTTTCACCATTTATTATGAGCTCACTTAACTAAATGAAGTACAAGGTACGGTTTTAGAAAAAAAATATTTAAATTTATTTAAGCAAATTTAAGGTAAAGAAATAACTGTGTGTTTAATTCAATAAATGAGTCAGATTTTTCTATTGCTTTGTCACAGCGGTTTCCTTTCATTGTTGTAATATGTGTCTAGAATTTAAATGTTATTGGTTTAGGAGTTAGCGACACACAGGGACACATAACCCTGAAAATATTAAATGCTAGAAGCTGATATCGGAGTAATTCCGTATGAAAATGGACAATCAAAGACAGAATTATAATCCAGATATTGAACTCCAGCCAGCCATTCCTGTTATGACAATGTTGACAATTTAAGAAATGAAATTTGCCTCACAAGCTATAAATCGCAGCCACCTACATAATATACAAGGACATTGTTTTATCTATGACGGAGATTGTCACTGGCTCGGTCGCCCGCGCTGCGAGCCTGTCTCCCGCGAAGCACTTTGCAGTAATGCGGACAGCGGTCACCCGCACTGAGTCATAGAGTGTTCGCGCACAAGGTTTCCTGCACTTTATGGAGGTATTATGTATATACACACGCTAACGTAATGAAAATGGCATAAGCACAATACACTGAGCACTAAACACGTGAGCACTTGACTCAACTGAACCTTAGCCTGATAAAGCTCTCAGCAGATTTCAAAGGAGGGGAATTTGTGGCACCGAGAAATGCAGAGATTTCAATATAAACACGTCAGACACTGACTGAACTTAGAAATAGTGAAAAAGTAAGCCTGATTCTAGAAGGAATTTCTGAACAAAATAATATTGTTGGTTTTAGGTCCTACGAACCGCTTTACGGCTTTTAGAAACGTCGAGGTGCCAGAATTTCTTCCCGCAGACATTATTTTATATGCCGGTAAATCTAGAAATAGGAGGCAGGCGTATCTGACTACCTTCAAATACCACGGGTCTGATATGAGGTTGAATCTGCCAAGTTGAGCCACTCAACCAGATCGTTCTTTGAACAAGAAATGGGGTATGTTACTCTGAAAAACCTCAAACTTATTCTGTGAAATGCATGCCGGAAAAGACCGATGACTTCTTTAATTTTAACGTTGAATATCTTCTTAATTAAGGCCTTTGAGGAGCAGAGATTACGTGACGTGGCCATGTGTGAGGCTTAATGTGGGTCAATTACAAGTAGGGCGTGATTCAGACTACAGCACTTTCCGTGCGTGCAGTTGGGCAGGGGTAAAATTTCAACTTGCAGCAGTCTCCCGCAGAGAAACTTGGTAATGTGTAATGATATTATTTTTGATTTAAGAGGCCGGCTATACTTCTTACATAAGTCTTAGGCTCGCACTAACCCACACACGCAGACACAGGATAAACCAGTTTCTCGCCCCTACAGTGCGGACTGCTAACCTACTGACTGTTCTCTCCAAATGTAGAGCAGTTTGCTGACGATCTATTGCCTGCTAACCACTGAGGGCGATATGCTGGGTAGAATGTATGAACTCTTTCCCACCAGCAAAATGTTTACATGCTTGAGTAATGTTATACGTAGCTCCAGGAAATTCATGCAATAATATGATTTTTTATTCTTTACAAATTGCTTTACGTCACACCGACACAAGTACGTCTTATGGCGATGATGGGACAGGAAAAGCCTAGGAGTTGGAAGGAAGAAGCCGTGGCCTTAATGAAGGTACAGCCCCAGTATATGCATGGTGTGAAAATGGAAACCCACAGGAATCCATCTTCAGGGCTGCCGACAGTGGGATTCGAACCTTCTATCTCCCGGATGCAAGCTCACACCCGTGCGCCTCTCTCTGCACGGCCAACTCGACGGGTACACAGGTAGGTCCTATAGCGACGATGGATACGAAAAGGGCTAGGAGTGGGAAGGAAGCCGTGATGCCTTAATGAAGGTTCAGCCCCAGTATTTTCCTGGTGGGAAAAAGGGAAACCACGGGAAAACATCTTCAGGGCTGCCGACAGTGGGGCTCGAATCCACTATCTCCCGAATGCAAGCACACAGCTGCGTGCCCCTTACCGCATGGCCAATTTTCTCGGCAGTAATAAGTTAAAATGGAAATGGAAATAAGTATCAAGTATCCTCTTGATTAGAATGATGCCTTCAAGGCCCAGATTAATACAAAACATCATCTGTACGTATATGAAATTCATATCGCCTTTTACTCCAAGTCTGAATTTTCGTCCTTCAACCTCTAGTTTAGACCTAATTCACTCTTTATCCCCGCATAGATTATATTCTTTTCTGCCTCCTTCGTCTCTCTTTAATTGTTCTCGAATTTTTCATTACTAATCTCTCCCCTTGTGTTGGTCTAGATGTCCTTTTCATTTTATAACTCACGGACAAACAAATGTGTCATCGTTGCACATCAGGCGACAGGCAGATGACCTGAGTTTCCTCCACGGAACCTTGAATAGGCATTACCGCTCGCAATATTTTTCTCAGTCTTCTCTTCTCGCTCCACCGGAGTAAAAGACCTTCTCCACATTCTCCACACTCAGTACTCAACACTACAACGATCTTTTCTAATCTGCCTCCCAACTCTCTTTAACGCTATTAATGGGAAACAAGAGTTCTATATAGCATCAAGTAAATGTAGATATCAGAGAGATGTAAATAATCTGTTAAGGATAAGTTGATGTGAAATGGTTATACTTCAATCCTGACCATCGACGACTTGTCTATGAACATGGACATTCTCTTAGTTTTCGATTTGGACAGTTGTTATTAGAAGGCTGTGTACCTGCTACTACGACTCAATGTTTTCACTCCACCCCTGAAGCGGGGAGGGGGGTCTCCTAGACAGTGACGCCGTCTCTCAGGCCAGGAGATTTGTTACGGTGAAGGAGATGTGCGGAGAAGGTAAGAAGGTTGGTGGCCGTGGCGTAAACTAGGAACTGTCCCAGAATTACCCTTAGTGCAGGAGAACGGAAAACCACGGAAAACCATTCTCAGGTCAGCCGACGGTAGGCAAAGCTCCTCTCCACCTCCTGAATGTAGAGCTTGTTGTCTCTTATTATGTTTGTCTTACTGTACTTTATTATGAAAGTTTACGTTTGTTAATTAGTCTGTTGACAGTACAAGTAAAATGCGCTCAGTGTAGCAGTATCTTGTGATTTTTAATAAATAAATAAATAAATAAATAAATAAATAAATAAATAAATAAATAAATAAATAAATAAATAAATAAATAAGAAGGAGGCAGGTGTAGAGTAAAGATGATGACAATTTCTTTCTGAAATATAATAGCGTATAGTGAGCTATCTGGTTACGAGCAAAAGTATCATTTCATCAATACAGAAACGCTCAATTGAATTCATATCTTTCGCCATTGTTAGAAGAGTTGAAGTCGTGACTGAATGAATTTCTCCTCTGAGGACGCGGTGTAAAGTCTTCGCGGATGTAAATATTTACTGCAAACTGCAAACACCCAAAATATCTCATTATCATCTCATCCCAACGACGGCTTTGCTATAATATTTACATAGATATTTCGGGTGCGACCTGTAATAACTCCTACTATGCATGCAACTCTCCCTACACAGCCGTAGAACGGGCAAGAGGATTCCTTATACTAGTTTGCATTCAAACCTGCAGTATCAGTCTAAAGTATGAACATTTCTGAATCCATTTTATAGGACGCGTTTTTCATACTCCCCCCAAGTTTTAGGGGTGGATAATTAGAGTAGCAACTTTCGAACTTCTGTCAACATGAAAATTAATTTTAATATTGTAGTTTATATATTGTTCCAGATATTCCCAGTTTACTTATCCTTTATAAGATATTAACGTTCCAGCATTCCTTCTGTCATTCCGCGTGAATGCACCGAACTTGAAATGAAGATGCCAGTGAACTTTTTTTTCCGTACACCAAAGCCACCCTCGCGCAAATAAAAATAGCAGGACGGTGTAAGGACAATCCCATTTGCAAACTCACTGCGTTAGCTTTTTTACACATGATATTAGACACTGTATTATCTTTCTGTGGGAATATACATCCTAAATGATTGAGCGAATGGCTTCGCGATTTGGCTCATGAAGCTGCCAGCTTGCATTCGGGCGATAGTGGGTTTAAATATAGTTTTCCGTGGTTTCCAATTTTCACACCAGGCTGTAGATTAATCAAGGCTATGGTCACCACCTTGACACTTTTAGTCCTTTCCTATCGATCTTCGCCATGAGACCTATCTGCGTCCGTGTGGCGTAAAGCAATAAATGTAAAAGTCGAAACCACATTTTTCTTTGCCAGAATCAATGCTCGTAAATATGTCTCCCGATGATCGCCATCCATCAACGGCTGCTAATATCAGATGGCAGCCAGACAGCGTGCATGGTTGTTAGGTAACCTTACCTTACATCACTGCCTTCCCTGTTGCTATGGTTACACTTGTGTCACACATTTTGTCGCATCAGGTTATACAAATTTTCCAATTACCCCCAGCCATAAGATATATAAAATGTAGTACATCCTAATTTGGCCTACGATAAATGATATGCCTGCTTCCAGTTTGTAATCAGTTATTGGCGTTCAATCTTGTTTCTTGCCAATCAGCATCTCTGTATTCTTCGTGTAGGAATATAAATTCGCGAATAGATCTTTCAGTAATGTAAATAAAGCCACAACTTGATAAAAAGACACAAGGTTTAAGTAATGTAGGAATCAAGAAAATGGAGTGATACATTACGAAATAGGTAACTGTAGTACACGCCGACTAAAGATAGCTGTTCCTGTGGGTTTTTGTCGAGAGCTGTTACCCAAGGTGGGGAAGTGCTATCCTTCACAAGGAGACTTGTACTGTAGTGGTGAGAGTGTGGGCCGTGTAATGCATATTTAACGAGCATCTGTCGTAAGAGTGTACACAAAGTGCCGCTAGCGTACGGTACCTGTGAGGCGAAGAACTGTACAGCTTTTCCCTTTTCCCTTACAATTCACTGGTAATTCGCTTACAATTGAGAGTGTTCCACTTCAGGATAATAAAGAACAATCTTGGTTATTATTACCCTTTCAATTATGGATTTTCAGAGAGGAAGACCTGTTTTAGTTTTTCCATAGAAAACTGTTCTTTAATGCGCCAGTAAATATTCCAACATCCCACTCTAAAATTCCAGCTGTGAAAGGATATGGTTCTCCAAACGTGAGCATTAGGAATGAGGTACCTAAGCAACTGCATTACTCAGTTGGCCATCATTTTAAGATCACGGGACATCCCAGTCAACATTCATTTTAAGATACATCAACGATATAAAGTTCTCTTCAATCGCTCAAAGGCAGTGTCCTGGAGGGTGAGACTTTTGGTCAGGGGTTACAACTCGGAAGGAGGACCAGTACCTCACCTAGGCGACCTCACCTGCTATGCTGAAGAGGGACCTTGTGGAGGGATGGGAAGATTGGAAGGGATAGGCAAGGAAAAGCGAAGGAAGCGGCCATGTCCTTAAGTTAGGTACCATCTCGGGATTTGCCTGGAAAAGAAGTCGGAAACCACGGAAAAACAACTTCGAGGATGGTTGAGGAGAGAATTGTACCTCCTTCTACTCAGTTTATCTCCTGAGGCCGACTGGATACCGTTCTGGATCTCGTACCAGTTTTCAAATTTCGCGACACAGTCGGGAATTGAACTCTGGCCTTCGGGGGTGACAACTAATCACAGTAACAACTAAACCACAAAAGTGGACGGATAATTTATTCCTGGAGTAAATTATGTCAATAATTACGGGAATTAATCGAAGAAGTGTCCCAAACTCATTTTTGCTTAATACAATTCGCTGGAACTCCTCCGGTGAATTTTGGGTATTCACATGAGTTTAAGGTAAGATGTCCTTCCTGATGTAACGTGAATATTCTGGTGAGAATTCGACCTTAAAATTTATCAGGATTCACACCTTAGTCGTCTCGATAGAAATATAAACAAATATTAAAATTGATCTACAAAAAATAAATGATGCCAAACATTTATAATATTTCATTTTACATATTCTATAAAGTTTACTCAGGATATTATGTGTAAATTTTTACGGAATTTTGCTGTTTGGGACTTATTGCCCCAGTTATTGAATTTCCGAAATGGTTCGGTTGCAGTGGAGTTACTGAGTTTTCAACCAATAGGATATGGTGATTCAGAGATAACCTGATTTGAATCTCTTGTGTGGACTCATTATGCTCTTCGGTTTACCAAAACTTATTCCACAAAATAATGGCATTTCCGTACATTTTCTTTCTGGAAATAAAGAAGGAGCTTCTTCCTCTCCTTCTGCTTCTCCTTCTTGCTTTTATTCTTCTTCACCTCATAGAAACTGGAGTATGTCATGGAGTAGTAATTCCTATTTTAAGTTTCAGGTGTCAGTGTATCAAGCAAGTGGATGATTGGTTTCGGTCACGAAACTGTCAACTTGCATTAGAAAGATAGTTGGTTCGAAACCCAACTGCTGGTAGACATGAACATAGTTTCTCGCGGTTTCTCATTTTTATACCAGGTAAATGCTAGGGATGTACCTCATTAGGGCCACGGCCGCTTTCTTCCCAGTCGTAGCCCTTTCCTATCCCATCGTCGTCATAAGACCTATCTGCGTCGTTGCGACGTGAAGCAAATTGTAATCTTTTCAGTGTAGCCGAATCCTGGATATCGAACCGGTGTCGGAAGTTGTGCACTCAGGATAAACACCTCAATCTTCTTCTTCTTCCATTTGTAAAAAGTGCTGTTCACTTTACCCAACATTCTATTCCTTCCTATGTGATTCACTGTAAGTAGAATATGATCACTTAACCGTACAACCAAGCGCTCGCTGATGTGAAGGAAAGATGTTCTAATTTAGATCAGAAAGCTCCACTTAGTGAGATATGGGAACTTTCCACAGATGAAGCAATAACTTCTTGGGTGTGGCTGCTCCGCGCTTCACTGCAGTAACAATGCAGCTCTAATCAAGCGTGAATAAAGCACTGGATAATTGGTCGTAATATTAGCACGTTGGGAAATATAACTTGCATTTTTACAGAGAAATATTATAAAATATTTTCTGACAAAAAATTTGATCTACTTAAAAGAGGGTTACTGCCTGCTAAACTTGAAGAATACATTAAATTATTTTGAATAGATAGATTTTTTAAGGCCATAAGCTTCCTCTTACACTAAACCAATTTTTTTTTTTTTGCTTTACGTCGCACCGACACAGATAGGTCTTTTGGCGACGATGGGACAGGAAAGGGCTAGGAGTGGGAAGGAAGCGGCCGTGGCCTTAATTAAGGTACAGCCCCAGCATTTGCCTGGTGTGAAAATGGGAAACCACGGAAAACCATTTTCAGGGCTGCCGACAGTGGGATTCGAACCTACTATCTCCCGAATACTGACTAAACCAATTATTGAACAAAAAATATTAATGCCAACGTAATTAGTCGTAGTAGATGGGGTTTTGTACATGACAGATTAACAAATAATTACATCACAGCTTTGGATAAAGTGCATACATATTTACTTTGCTCGACTCAAAGTACTGTCTTTCGGTTCAGAAGACCGCGAGTTCGATTCCCCGCCGCGTTTGAGATTTTACCCACTTATGTTTTAATATCTCTGGTTCGGAGACTGGGTGATGGTGTTCATATTGGTATTCTTCATCTGCACACAGCAGAGTGCCAACCGCCACAGAAACACCCAATAGTTGTTACATCCCTCCACAAAGGATTGGTGGCAAGAAGGGCATCTGGCCCTAAATCTGGGTCAATCCATATCAGATGCCTACTCTAATAAATTGAGAAAAAGGCTAAGAAGGAGATAAATACACCTACTGTACAGACTGTTTACCCTTTTAGCGTTCAGTACGTAACTGTCTGTAAATGAATTAACGAGGGAAGTATTTATTTTTGAAAGCTCAGAACTGAATGAAAGCTGGTAGGTAGGCTACGACATGGTCGGTGAATACGGCTGTAATTTTCTTTTCCGTTTAAAATTGAAAACTTCCGTGGAATATGGATGTAACCAACAAGTCAGCAATTTTTCAGGAGAGAGAAAAAATATTTTGGGGTTTATTTCATGGTAAACTATACTTGAACCAATTACAAATGCAAGTGTAAAATAACAATATTTTATGGTTATCATTTAAGGTTTTAAAATAATGTATGAATTCGAAATGATAAAATGGGAAATAATCTGCAAGTATGTCTTACTTGTGTATATAAGAAAACCTACAACCTGTTAACCAGTCAGTGACCGTGTCAGGGATCGAAAGAATGAAGCCCCCATCTTGTGGTGAGGATAGGAATTGTGCCGGCTGCCGAAGCCTGTCGCACTCCTCTGGGGCAATGATTAATGCCTTGACAGATGACATGAAATTATATTGGAAAGTGTTGCTATAATGAATGACGACAGGGAAACCCGGAGTACCCGGAGAAAAACCTATCTCGCCTCCGCTTTGTCCAGCACAAATCTCACATGGAGTGACCAAGATTTGAGCCACGGAACTCAGTGGTGAGAGGCCGACGCGCTGCCGCCTGAGCCATGGAGGCTTCACGTTTGTATATAACAGAAGAGACATCCTGTACATGCACTTGGACACAAATGATAGCAAGTAACATTAGTGTAAAATTAAAAATAACAATAATAACGAAAAACTGCCAAGAACATATTTCAAAATGCAGATGATATTTCGTCTATGGCCAACTCAAGTACTGCCCATCATCTTGACTGTTGTTCCATCCTCACACCACGGAGGACAAAGTTGTGCTGGCTGTAAACAAGCTTGAAGTTCAAATGTAAGACATGAGAGGCGTGATGATACACCCTATTTCCACTGAAATTTCATTTTTCAAAAATGTGTTGGTTACATCCTTATTCCGGGGAGGTCTTCAATTACGCATTTTATCAAACGATAAACTTCACATTGCAACGTTCAAAATGATCGGAAATCACAGTATAGAAAGTAATTATCAATACAAATGTAGTGCATCAAAGGTGATTATGTACCAAGTATACACTGAAAACATGTCTCCGAACGTCATCAATCAATATCAGAGTGGAGGGGCTTTTCAATGAAGAGAGCGACGGTCAATTTGACTGTAAACACATCACTGCACATACCATCCATTTATGTCTGTCGAAGGATTTCTGTTTTAGGCCAAAGTCTGGACTGGAATGGAATTCATTCATTTTCACTTGGTTATTTGAAAGCCAGGAAAAAACGTAGAAATACAGTGAAGGACTCGTTAGGTTACTGGTGATATTCCAAGATGTGCAAGACATAAGGCTGGTCTTCAATCTTCTTGGAAAGCTCCAAGTCCATAACAGGTTGCATGAACACAGGTTTGATTACACAGTTTATTTTTAACTACCGATTACGCACTCTTCGTGTCCTCATATATGTATCCGTGTTCTGAACAAGGCACAACAAACAAGATGAGTAAATGCAAGCCATAAAGATTCAAATTCTGTCGTGGTTTGCTTGCGTTGCTTTAATGGACGGGAAGCGGAATCACTGCTATCGCAACTAGAGGAGAGATAACTCCTCTGGTGTTAGCACGTCAAACAGCGTTATGAAGATTGGCTGCAGAAAACTCTTTGCCATAGAGTAAAATGGTGCCGATCTACTGAAACCGCCTTGAGGAAGAACGACATTCCAGTGGCCCAGATAGAAAAAAGGAGGTGAACCTCTCTCTGGATAAGAAGAGATGTCCCCCAATCATATTCGGGGTACCCATGAAGCATATATATGTGGCCAGGGAGAAGTACAGAAGGTTCCAAATTAATCAGACTAGGAATAAAATACATTCCCAAAATGTACCAAGCCCTTACAACAAATATCCCATGGCAGAACGGAAAATATTTCGAATTTTGGATATACTGAGGTTCCAGGATTAGGAACATACTTATCTGGAGAATACCCTCGCTAGATTCATAACGTATCTTCGGTTTCTCCTTCATGTTGTAACAAACAAGTTTGTAATTTTCTTCGGAGTATTATGTAAATAAAAGTTTCACAAGAGATATTCCTTCACGTTTTGCCTGAACAGTTCCTCATAACTAGAAACAGTCCTGGAGGTGTGTAATGATGCAAACACTGAACGTTTTTATTCTCAGGTTATTAAAGTGCGATGATGAATGAATGAATGTTGTTAATTTTCTGTGTGCATTCTTTTCGCTTTCCTGCAAGTGTTGTCGAACAAAATAACGTGCCAATAGTTGAAAACATCACTAACAGCTGTCACGCAGACTGATAATGACACATACACACCAGCCATATCCTTAGATCATTTCATTCAAGAATGACCCCTAACCTTGACTAAACTGAGTGGTCAGCGTACTAGCCTACGTTTTAAAGGATCCCAGGTTCAGTTGCCGGTTGGTCCTGGAATTTTAGCTTCGTCCGGTCAAATTCTCGTGCGTTATGAACTGGGTATTTGTACTCATCGTAGTGCACATTTTCACACAACACAACACAACACAACACAACACAACACAACACAACACAACACAACACAACACAACACAACACAACACAACACAACACAACACAACACAACACAACACAACACAACACAACACAACACAACACAACACAACACAACACAACACAACAAAACACAACACAACACAACACAACACAACACAACACAACACAACACAATAAAACACAACGCATAAACACGCTATTTATAGCGATTAGTAAATTACTGGTGTTAGAAATTATCCTAACAATTATTTTAAATGTATAAATACCATCAGATGAGTAAAGGTAACTGTGTAAAAGGCTTATGCCACTCAATGCAGATTTCTTAGTCCTCAGATTCAGCTTCCCCTGGCAAGTCGTCAAGTCATCAAGTCATCGGCTAACTATTCGCTCTGAATTCCTGCGATCCTACTCGCATTGCTTTTAGTACCCTCTCAATACCCTAAAGCGCATCCAATTAATACAAACCATGAAACTTGCAATGAGGAAATCATTTTGGAATTAACATACACAAACAGGAGGTTGGTTCATATTTTCTAGTTCCCTCCGCCTCGTAAACCTAGGAATGTTATTTTGGAACTGTTATTTGGAAGATTTTTTGGAAGATTTTTCCGAAATAGGAACAAACGGAACTGTCCCACAAAAAGAATATCTTCGCCCATCTCTAGTCTGAACCGAGAGACAATCTATTATGTATATGACTAAATGCATACGTATATTATTATGAAAGTGATGGGGGCCTAATTTATTGTGCAAGTCCAGTCTTCTAATCCACGAGAACTCCTTACCAGTACTCGAAAATCACCGCACTGTGCTCATTAGTGGCCTCACGGATCGTGATAGAAACTATATACTTTTCCGTCTTGAAATGTCTCCCAGTTTCATATCCTTGAATTCATCTTACTGAGAAAGTGACGAAGTCCTTCTTGGCTTGGTGAATGCAAACCTCATGGTTGACCACACATGGTTCACTTCCTGCAAACTTTCATCAAGATCCGTGTGGAGGCGGCACAGGTCATGCTTCAGAAGCAGAGCAACACAGAAAATAAACCGAGTTTCATGACATTCCACCATGTGAATTACGTAACAGTAATAGCTGTTTTGCATATAAATAGGGAGTTCTAGGGACTTAAATAACAGACATTAGTATTCAGATATTGCAGTATTCGATCTCTCTTTCGAAGCAAATTTCAATATAAAGTTGGCAATCATTAACATTCTTACACGCACCGCTGTAAGTAAAACAAAATCCGAGAATCAGAATGGTGGGTAAGAAATAATGAGTAACCCACTTAACGTTAATTTCATGTTCAGGGCTGAGTTACTTAGACGGTAGATTCCGAGCCCTAATTGGAGAAGTCGATCCTGGCTCAGACTATGGATATTTGAAGGTGCTCAGATACCTCAGATTCATGTCAGATTTACTGCCCCGTAAAAGAACTCCTAGGGAACAAAATTTCGGCACCTCACCGCTTGCGAAGGCCTTAAAAGTAGTTACCACTAACAACACATATTTTTACAATTTTTCATTACGTTGCCCAGACACAGATAGGTTTTATGGCAAAAATGGAATAGGTAATACTAATAATGTCTTGTGGCTATTTCTAATAATTTTAATGTTATTTAATTTACGTCCCACCCTTTACGGTTTTCTGAGACGCCGAGGTGCCGGAATTTAGTCCCGCAGGAGTTCTTTTTAGGTTCCAGTAAATCTACCGACACGAGGCTGTCGTATTTGAGCACCTTCAAACACCACCGGACTGAGCCAGGATCGAACCTGCCAATTTGAGGTCAGAAGACCAGCGCCTCAACCGTCTGAACTCGGCATGTGGCTATTTCTAGCCGAGTGCAGTCCTTGTAAGGCAGACCCTCCGATGAGGGTGGGCGGCATCTGCCATGTGTAGGTAAGTGCGTGTTATTTTGGTGGAGGATAGTGTTATGTGTGGTGTGAGTTGCAGGGATGTTGGGGACAGCACAAACACCCAACCCCCCCGGGCCATTGGAATTAACCAATGAAGGTTAAAATCCCCGACCAGGTCAGCAATAGAACCCGGGATCCTCTGAATCGAAGTCCAGTGCGCTGTCCATTCAGACAACGAGTCGCACACGGGATAGGTGGTGTGTTGGTTATTGTTTTAAGAGGAAGTAATCTGGACAACCATCCTCTATTAAGACTAATCAGAGATAAAAAATTGGTCCAAAACTGGGGAAAATGAGGTTATGGACCGACGAAAGACAAATGCCACGAGGGGCGTAAAAAATAAAGGACTTCGTAGGCCTCGAATGCGCTAATGCCGTCGGGGTCGGAAAACAACAAGAGTTGACCAAGGGAGGTCAGATAGGATAAAAGAGAGTGAGGAACCTGGAACAAAAATGTAGAAGCAATACCAGGACTCAACTAAGGGCCCAGTGGTCACTATCCCACCTTTTCCAAGTTGAGAGCGCGTGGTACCCCTTGTATACGCCTCATACGACAGACGGGGGATATCGTGAGTGTTATTCTACCGAGCCCACCTACAGGAAGTCGATGTGATAAGAAAGGGCTAGGAGTGGGAAGGATGCGACCGTGGTTTACCTGGTGTAAAAGATGGGAAACCACGGAAAACCATCTTGAGGGCTGCTGCCAGTGGGGTTCGAACCTACTATCTTCCAAATGCAAGCAGACAGAGTCGCGACCCTAACCGCACGGCCAGCACACTCGCTAACATTATTATAATTACTCCGTAATTTCATACAATTTTCATGTCAATGAAGCCACATGGGGGGAAGTTGCGTATTTGCCTCTTAATCGGAGGGTTCGGGTTCGAAATTCGGCATATACAAAAATATTTTAATCCAGGACTGAGAATTGGAACGAGTTCCACCCGCCTTGTGTTATCAACAAAAACAATTAAAAACCATGAAATGATCAGGACCTCGAGTTTCAAATGAAAACCGAGTCATAGAGCCGTGACATTTGATTTCAGTATTCCAACATGCAACGGCCGAGATTCAAACTGCGACCAACTTGGTTTGGAACTGGCAGTAATACCACTTGTCTCTCATGCTCCCTGCAATCTCTGATATGGTGTAGAGTGGATTTGACAGGAAAGTCCAGTAATACGGCTGAGAATGTCGTTATGCTGTAATGTCTGTAGGTGATCAGGGTGGGTAGCTGTCATCGTGACAGACTAAGTCTCTGACGTGACAAGGGGTACTTTTTTATGAAGCACCAGCCAGCGCCCCAATAGAGCAACGTGTCTGCTAGAGAGACCTATCTCGCACGTTCGGAACAAAGACAAGAGAATTATAATGGAATATCTCTTCCATACACTTCAGAGGAAATACTATGGATTCTTCAACACTTTGTATAGCAAAACTTTCACCCAGTTCAAACCATGGCTGCAGCAAGGTAAACAGAAAGAGCTTGTTGCATTACGTGGTTATTGATATCAAGATCATAGTCATGGAACCACCTTAAGTGGATTCCCGCATCAAAGACACGCAATTTCAGTAGTAATAATAATATAAATATTTGCTTTGCGTCCCACTAAGTAGGTTACTTTTATTACGCTTTTCGGAATTTAGTCCCGCAGGAGTTCATTTTCGCGCCAGTAAATCTACCGACACCAGGGTGACGTATCCGAGCACCTTCAAGTACCACCGGACTGAGCCAGGGTCGAACCTGCCAACTTGAGGTCAGACGGCCCGGGCCTCAACCATCTGAGCCACCCAGTCCTGCCACGTAATTTCAAAAACCTTACATACATTGGGTGGGATTCAAACCGCGACGCTTTAGTGAGAACCCAGTGATGGTGTTACTCGACTATCGCGCTCGCTAGTGATTTTGCTACGTCATTTCGGTACAGGTCATGCAAAAGGAATCGAGAAATGGAAAGTTAATTCCTGAGCAGCCCATAACGTCGGTGGTAACTGAGAAAGAGCGGTTAGGTGCAGGTCCAACTGCCTCCTTACCCAATAATTTATCAGGTACTCATTTATGTTGCAGTCTTAGTCATCCTAGAACCAGTTACCATTCTGGAAATTGTTGCCGAATTTATAAGTTCTTGTATATCCTATCGAGGTATCGAACTCAGGTAAATCGAGTATACAATGGATATTATCGCCTCGATTACGCAGGCCCCTATACACACACATACACTATGTTAAGATAGACCGAGAATAGCTGGGCGGTACAGGCCGTGTAGTATAAGTAATCATCCGGAAGACAATGGGTTCGTACCCAACCATCGGCAGTTCTGAACATGGTTTTCCATTCTTTCCCCATTTTTTACTGGGCAAATGCTGAGGTTATGGCCGCTTCCTTCCTAGTTCCATCGTTGCCTAAAACCTATCAGAGTTAAATTGGTAGTAAAAACACTTGGAATGCTAAGAAGTTAATTTTCTTCTCTTTTATTTCTCTACTCATACTGGTTTGAGTACATTTTCTAGCGCTGCGTGTTGGCATTTTCGCGAAAGGTTAGAAGCCACTTTCTCAATCTTTCGTAATATTTACAGTATATGTTGTATTTCATGCCGATGATATAATCATTCCGGCTTGACTTAGTACACTGGTGTTACGTTCAGTTTACTGTAATTAATGTTCCGTCAATAAACTTTGAACCTTCGAGCTATATTGGCAATGATGATGCGGTAAGCTGTTTCTGATTTCTCCTGTTACCTTCCATGCGGTGGAATTGAACCTTCAAACTGAATCCAGCTGAAGGCTGAGGTTATGAACTCATCCTTCACGGCCACAATGCAGATGGCTTTACTGGGTTCGAGCCCGACCGTCTACTGCCCTGATTATGGTTTCTTACTGTTCTCCATTTTCGCATTAGACAGACGTCTGTCTCCGTGGTTGATCTGCTTATTTTCTGGACTTAAGACCTCGGGATTTTGAGTCTGATTCCCGGCGAAATCATGGAATTTTAACAGCTTGTGGTTAATTCCTATACTGTGCGCCAGACTTTTGATCTGTCCCATCGCGTCTGACCTCATTCAGTCTACACTTCTACCACTCTGTTACTCGAGCGAATGGAGACATGAGCGAGTCTAGAGAGACTCGAACCAGACTGATTGTAGCTCAGTCGAAATGTGTGGTATTTAAACAGCGAGCAGTGTGAGACAAGCTAAACTCTATAACAGGCTCAGTGTACCAGTCCAGGTTAGGGCCGCGCAGCTGTGAGCCTACAGCCCTGAAGAAGGTTTTCCGTGCTTTCCCATTTTCACACCAGAAAATGCTGGCTGTACCTTAATTAACGCCACAACTAATTCCTTCCCTCTCCTAGCCCTCCCCTATCTTATCGTCGCCACAAGACCTATCTGTGTCGGTGCGACGTAAAGAAAATTATAGGAATATACGATACATATCCATACTAAACTTCAGCTCAGTTGGTTTATTAGTTTCAAGCTATTAAAAGTCCGGCCCCATGGCTAAATGGTTAACGTGCAGGCCTCTGGTCGAATGAGTCCTGGGTTCAATTCCCGATTGGGTCGGAGATTTTAACCTTCATTGGCTAATTACGATGACGTCTTCATCATTCGAATTCATCATAGGTCGGGTCCCATCCTCACAGACGGACAGGTCACCTCTCCGGACACCACATGCCATTATTATTAGGCTATTGTTAGCTATTACTCGATTATTTTGCAAATAAATTTATTTTCAGGTGAAGAATTACAAATAAAACACAGACATGTGACAGTTTGCGCAACATTTCATTAAATTCCGCCGATCGTTTGGACATGGTGTTGTTTCGTAACGCAGAGAGACGTTAATTCTTTTTTCATACATCGAGTTACATGAAATGTCCGATCTAGTTAGAAATCGACGGGAACTTTTCCGCAGCACTGTACCTGAAGGGTGTCTACCGTTAGGTATATATGACGACACCGTTACTACGGGCCTCGCATCTTAAGTGGCCTACTCACTCGTCCTCAGAGACAAAGCCCTCAGTGCCTCTCTGGCAAAGAAGTCTTTAGTTACGCAAAGTTTTACACTAAGACAGCTCATAGAATACATGCGGCACAAGGTCCCCTTTTGAAACATTCTTATACAATACGACCTTCACGTACTATATAGGACAACAGGGGGTACAGATACTTGGCAAGACAAATCTCCGAGCGTGGTGAATACGATCGCCATGCATCTTTTGAAATTCCTTCAAATTAATTGTGTAATGCATTTCAATCTTTCCACTCGGACCACACTTTAATTTTCACTCCATTTGCTACCCTTCAATTTCTCTTACGAATGTTTTAATTTTTTCAGGATTGGCTTCTTCCCTTTCCTTATCTGATAAGTGTGACGATGGTTGCCCAAGTTGTATTCCTCTTTAAAACAGTTATCACGACCACTACATCTCCCTCTGTCAGCCTTGTTCGTTTCTGACTGAACCATCTTATGTTCACGTTACCTTTGGTCTGTCACTTACATTAATCATATCGTTACCGGTTTGTTTGATAATAATAATAATATTATTATTAATCTTTCTCCTTTCTTTCTTTCTTTCTTTCTTTATTTCTTTCTTTCTTGCTTGCTTTCTTTCATAATTCGTTTAATCTCCAGGGTTCGTTTCTCCCTCGGACTCAGCGAGGGATCCCACCTCTACCGCCCCAAGGGCAGTTTCCTGGAACGTGAGACTTGGAGTCGGGGATACAACTGGACAGGGTGACCAGTGCCTCGCCCAGGCGGCCTCACCTGCCATGCTGAACAGGGGCCTTGTGGGGAGGGGGATGGAAAGAATGGAAGGGACAGACAACGAAGAGGGAAGGAAGTGGCCGAGGTCTTACCATTCCGGTATTTGTCTGAAGGAGAAGTGGGAATCCCCGGAAAAGCATTTCGAGGTGGGAATCGAATCCCTTATACTAAGCTGACCTTCTGAGCCTGGGTGGACCGCGTTTCAGCCCTTGTACCGCTTTTAATTTTTTTCAGAGCCGGTAATCGAACTTCGGCCTCCGGAGGTGGCAGCTAATCACACTACACCACAGATGCGGACGTGGTCTCGCCTACTGGGTGCAAACATTTTGATTTGACGCCTTTCAGATTTTATTTTTTAACTATTCACAGACAAATGTAGGTCTCATGGTGACGATGAAATAGGAAAGGGCTAGGAGCGGGAACGAAGCGACCGTACCCTTAATTAAGGTACATCCCCAACGTTTGCCTGGTACCTTAATTAAGGCCACAGCCGCTTCCTTCCCACTCCCAGTCCCATCGTCACCACAAGATCTATCTGTGTTGGTATGACGTAAAGGAACTAGCAAAAAAAATATTAAGCAAATAAAAATAAATTAATACTGCTAATAAAAATCATATTTTTAGCGCATGGCTTTTAGTGCCGGAAGTATCGGAGGACATGTTCGGCTTGCCCGGTACACACCCTATGAGGGTGAGCTACATGTACCGCTGTGAGAGGCTATTGTCAGCGGTTATAGGTGTAAATATACGGGCTAGGAATGTGAACGAAGTGATCGTGGCTTTGAGAAAAGGTATAATCTGCACGGAGTTGAAAGGGGAACCCGTGGTAAATCATTTCAAGAATGATAAACGGAGGATTGGACCAACTTTAGTTAGTTGTCAGTCATAACCGGCCGTGTAGCAACGCTATGAGCCAATCCGTTCGGTATAATAATAATTATACATGGTCTATTAAGAACTGTGGCCTGTCGAAGCGATCCAGATGGGTGGCAGATATTGGAGCGGTTCTTGGTCAGCTTCGCGGCTCGTCAGCCATAACGTGTGGTTTTCTTGTCTGAGTCTGGTCTCCCCTTTATCCTTCGAATCATAAATCACCTCAGTTGTTCCCTTGAGCATCACTGAATCCCGTCACAACACTCTATTCAGAATTAAAATACTTGGTCGGAGGACAATCGAGGCCACAAGCGCGTAATAAAAGGGTGTCTCGTAAGCCCTATACAAAGATACTGATATTATTGTTATTATTATTATTATTATTATTATTATTATTATTATTATTATTATTTTTCCTTAATCTTTTTACCTTCCAGGGTTGGTGTTTCCCTCGGACTCGGCGAGGGATCCCACCTCCACCGCCTCAAGGGCAGTGTCCTGGAGCGTGAGACATTGGGTAGCGGGATACAACTGGGGAGAACGACCATTATCTCGGCCAGGTGATCTCACCTGCTATGCTGATCAGGACCCTTGTGGGGGGAAGGGAAGATTTTTAAAGGAAGCGGCCGTGGCCAAGCATTTGCCTGGGGAACCACGGAACACCACTTTTAGGATGGCTGAGGTGGGAATCGAACCCACCTCTACTCATTTGACCTTCCGAGGCTGAGTGGACCCCGTTCCAGCCCCAATACCACTTTTCAAATTTCGTGGCAAAGCCGGGAATCGAACCCGGGCCTCCGGGGTGGCAGCTAATCACACTAACCTCTACACCACAGAGGCAGACAATTATTATTATTATTATTATTATTATTATTATTATTATTATTATTATTAATTTGGAGAAGTCACGCAACTACATTACTACATAGCTATTGTCTGCTTGAACTAACACTAAACGGTGATAAATAACTATTACCTACACCTTTGGAAAAAGTGTATTGCCTTGCAGGGATAGCACCTCCCGATATCCGCCGTGAAGTGGCAGCCAAGAAAGAAAAGAGAAAGGTGTTGACATCGGAAGCCCACCCTTTGTTTGAATATGAGCCACCGCGCCAGCGGCTGAAGTCTAGGAAAAGCTTCTTGAGAGTAATCGAAAAACTTGCAGGAACAGCGCATCAAGCGAGAATTCAAGAATGGCGCGTCAGGAGCCAACACACGAGGATCAGTCAATTGATGACCCCAAAAAAGGAACTCCCTCCTGGACATGTTACAGACTGGGTGAATTGGAGAGCACTGAATAGACTGCGCTCGGGAGTTACGCGGTGGAGGGCAAACCAGAAGAAATGGGGTTTCGAAGTGGACAGTACCTTGTGTGTATGTGGAGAAGAACAGACCACAGCAATGTAGTTCATGCCCATTCAGCTGCACAACAGAAGACCTGGTTAAAGCGAAGCCAAATTCACTTGATGTTACAAGATTTTGGGCTCACATAGTTTAATGTGGCTCTTCGTCAGTGAAGTATTTATATTATGTTTTATGTTTTTTCCATATATATAATCTAAAACTTATGTATGCTTCCGACACGATATAAATAAATAAACCGGGTGAATTGGTCATACGGTGAGCTCGCATCTGGGAGATAGTGGGTTCGAATCCCACTGTCGGCAGCCCTGAAGATGGTTTTCCGTGGTTTCCCATTTCACAATAGGTAAATGCTGGGGCTGTACCTTAATTAAGGCTACGGCCACTTCCTTCCCATTCCTAGGCCGTTGCTGTCCCATCGTCGCCATAAGACCCATCTGTGTCGGTGCGACGTAAAGTTAAAAAAAAAAAAGGAAAAAGAAAAATCTATTCAGCTTAAAATCACTCAATTTTTGTTGCTCGTAAGGTCTTGATGCCCATTTTTCGTACTACCTAGACTTTAGTTCCTGAAAAGGTCTGTTTGACCACTGAGCCCTTGACTTCTCCAGTTTTAATGAGTTAAGACCAGCTGTTCTCGACTGGTTTCTCTCCTACATACTCTCAGTGTTACACACAATGAACGAGTGAGAACGGTTTCGTAATGAGAGAACTGGGTCAGAAACAGGCGTGCAGTACCGCTGAAATCTGAGCCGCAATGCAAAGGACAGCGCGAGTTACCCAGCTATTGTTATGACTGCCGCCTTAGGGCAGGCTGTGCGACGGTACCTCATCCCAGGCTTCAAAGTAGACTATGTACAGTGGTTGAGTGAATGTAGCAAAAATTCATAAAGCATACACTCGAATGCATATTGTAATGTACATTCTTTTTACAAGCTGATTTACGGCGCACCGACACAGATAGGTCTTAAGGCGACGATGGGATAAAAAAAAAAGGGCTAGGAGTGAGAAGGAATCGGCCGTGGCCTTAATTAACGTACACCCCCAGCATTTGCGTGGTAAGAATATGGGAAATAACGGAAAACTATCTTCAGGGCTGCCGAAGATGAGTTTTAAGCCCGCCATCTCCCAAATACAAGCTCACAGCTTCAGTTCAGAATGCAAATCCTTGCACTAGCCGGAAATCCACCCCGGGTCTTCGAAGTAAGAGACAGGCACGCGACTGGGCTGACGGGAGTTTCTTTACGTTCCAGTAAATCTACCGAAAGAGACTGGCACTACTACTACTAAATGTTTTCATTCTTCCCCTGACCCTGAAGGGGGAGGCGGGCCTCCTAGACGGTGACGCTGTCTCTCAGGCCAGGAGATTTGTTACGTTGAAGGAAATGCTCGGAGAAGGTTAGAGGGTCGGTGCCCGTGGCCTATAATAGAAACCGTCTCGGTATTCGCCTCAGTGCAGGAGAATGGAAAATCGCGCAAAACCATTCTCAAGACAGCTGACGGTAGAGACCAGCCCCTTTCCGTCTCCCGAATACAGAGGCGTAGAGCCAGGGTAGAGCCGTGGCCATCCCTCCTCTGTCTGGTCAGAGTGGAGAGCTGTTGGACCACGGACCAGCCGTGGCCACCCCTCCTCTGCTCTCGGTTTGCCGTTCGGAGGGCAGAGCTGTCGGACCACGGACCAGCCGTAGCCACCCCTCCTCTGTTCGGTTGGCCGGTCGGAGTGGAGAGCTGTCGGATCACTTGTGGGCCGAGACCCACACTGCATCCGCCAACCTGAGGCTGGCAAATACCAACATACAATCGGTGTGAGCCGAGATCGAGCCCGCCCACTTAGGCTCGAAAGACGAGGGCTCTACAATCTGAGTCACTCAGTCGGGCCTCTAGATATTCGGAAATATGTGAGAAAGTTGAACAGATTTCCGAACGAAAGGTATGAATAAAAACTCTCTACTTTGACATGAAATTCTCATTCAGTCAAAGAAATCTCGGATGAAATCTAGCGGAGAAATCTGGAAACCAGTCTTGGAGTGCAAAACATTTGGCAGAAATGCAAATGTGGTTGGTTAGACCAGTAGTGAACCTACGTCTGCGAAGCAGGGAACAAATCAAGTGACCTAATGAGTAAAATGTCAAGGAGAGGTTAACTTTCTTAAAAAGGCTGAATGTAAATATTTATACATAATTTACAAACTGTCATCTGGTTGAGCATTATGGTGCTGTAACCTTCAAATGAGGCTGAATATATTTCTCTCAAAGAAATGAGAACGAAATAGGACAGCGGTGTCCAGAACTTTCCAATGCTGCAAATGACAATTCGTTCATCTACGCAATTTCATGTTACTGTAGAAAATAAGACTGATTGTTACCCATTCTGGTTGTATTCGAAGGCGCTCAAAACGTTGGCCTTGTGTCGATAGATTTATGGGCCTATAAAACAATTCCTGTAGGACTAATTACCGGCTGTTATTATCATACAGTACTGGCCACTAGGTTGCAAAATCAGATTATTGGATTGAAGAATTAATAATAATAATAATAATAATAATAATAATAATAATAATAATAATAATAATAATAATAATAATAATAATAATAATAATAATAATAATAATTCCTTTACGTCTCACTAACTACTCTTTTACGGTTTTCGGAGACGCCGAAGTGCCGGAATTTCTTCCCTTAAGAGTTTTCTAACGTGCCAGTAAATCTACCGACAAGATACTGACGTATTTGAGCACTATCAAATACCACCGGACTGAGCCAGGGTCGAACCTGCCAAGTTGGGGTCAGAAAGCCATCGCCTCAACCATATGAGGCACTCAGCCCGGTGATTAATGAATTGGTGATGAACATGATGGTAAGCGTATGGCCTCAGCTGATATTTTGACTTTGCGCCATTTAGGCTGCACACGTTTCAGTTTCGACGTTGGGGGCGTGTTTAGCTCAGTATCTTAGCTCTTGGCTTCCACCAGGAATTCTCAGGTTCGAATGCCTATCAATTCTGGTTTGATGTATTCACTTCAAAAATCACGTGACGTAAGAAAGTGCATCCAGCCTTAAACTCCACTCCAAAACCAAATAAGCCTGTATGGTTCCAGCTAGCCCAGTAATAGCTGAGATAAGGCGAATAAATAAATAAATAAATAAATAAATAAATAAATAAATAAATAAATAAATAAATAAATAAATAAATAAATAAATAAATAAATAAATAAATAAGGAAAGAAAGAAAGAAAGAATGAAAGAGAGAAACGAGTCAATGTTGACGTTCTGCTTTACTCTGCCACATGACAGGGAACTAGAAGTCTGCTGAGTTTTAATGGATTCTGTAAGGTAAGCACTAGCTGGCCCCGCGTGTAGGGGTAGCGTGCCTGCCTCTCAACCGGAGGTGCGGGTTCGATTTCCGGCCAGGTCAGGGATTTGTATCCGGATCTGAGGGCTGGTTCGAGGTCCATTCAGCCTGCATTATTATAATTGAGGATCTATCTGATGGTGAGATAGCGGCTCCGGTCTAAAACGCTAATAACAATGGCCGAGAGAATTTGTCGTGCTGACCACACGACACCTCGTAACCTGCAGGCCTTCGGGCTGAGCAGCGGTTGGTTGGTGGACCATGGCCTTTCGAGGTTGCTGTGTCAGGTGTTTGGTTTGGTAGGTAAACACTAAATGTGTCACCAGAGATTATTTTTCTTGTGACATGTTACGACAATGAGTGCTGAATGGAGAGTTTCTCTCGTCTTTCATAAATCCGACCACCTCTGTGAGTTTTGAACCGGATCCAGAACCACATAAAGAGATGCTGATAATGATTATTTATGTTTTAATGGTATAACTTCAGACACAGTGGGCAATTTTAGGAATGTAAATGAAGCGATAAAAATCTTTTATCTACCATTGTGGAATTAAATAAACCATTCTCATGCGGCACGAGTGTTTAACGTGTAACCGAAACAACAGCAGTTTTACTTTCACGACAGCTCAAGGCTAATGCCTTCTGTTTTCATGCTCACTGGACCGCCAATCAGCGCCGCCACGTCAATAACCTTCCATGATCACGAATTGACACGGTTAACGCCCCGAAAATTCTTGACAACAAAGATGATGTGCTTAGATATATTTCCTCCGCCCACTTTCTCACATTTTGCAGACAGTCCTAAATCAAGGAGAAAGTTGTGGCCACACTAAGAAAGAGAAATATTATTACTAGTTATTTTGTGTAATTTTTGTCTCTGATTCTCTTGGCGATATTATCGCTCATTTACCTCTTTCCAGGTCAAACATTTCGCGTTCACAAACGTTACTAAGATTAAACGATGTGTACCGAGGAGTTGTTTCACAGAGGGAAAGGTGCCTTTTCCACACACGTGTCATGGTGACAAGTCACTCTTCCCTGGGAATAACAAGATAAGCCAAATAGTTATAGTTCTCAGGGGAAGCATTTTATTGTTTTCAAAAACTACAAAATCACCGATTCACCAAATGTTGTCAAAACATTCTGCACTATACGAAAACAGCTTAAAAATAATATTTTTGTCTGCATTCCTTTAATTCCAAAAATGACGGATCTGCTTTGGATTGTGAATGAAACTGACTTGTCCTATATTGACCGGGGATTATTTTCCGATGTGGACCAGTAAAAACCAAAGGGTGTGAGTCACATTTGTGACTGTCAGCAGTAAGATTTAATAGGTCCCTTTAACAGAACCAGCGGTGTAAATTCACTGCCTATAATTCATTTATAACGTTCGCGTCCGCAATAACAAGAGAAAATATGTTACATTTAAGACAAACTGACTTATCTGGTTGAGCCACTATTATTAACAATATTCAGAATATTAACAAGATAACTGAACATATTTGATACTTTCCGGGGACTATTTTGTATTCTTGAAGAATGTGGAAGTAACCTTTGACTATTTCTTCAATATTATGACGAAATGACTTATCTTGTTAGTGTCCAAGGATGAAGAGCATTGGCCTTAGTAAATTACTGCAAAAATTAAAAACCGAAAAAAATGACATCTGTTTTTCGCCGGGATGAGTGAAATAAGAAATTATTAGCGCCTATTGCCAGGATGCTTTTGGAACACTAGTTATTAGTGGGCTGCCTATTGGGGAAGTAAAGGAGTACCCTGTTCCCCGTCAGCATTGGAAACCAATGTTCCACAACAGGAGAGGCAGATGACTCTGAAGTTTACTCAGTCTACGCCAGAAACAAGTATTATTGTGCGCATTTCGTAAAATAAAAAACGGAAGAACGTGACAGATATGGCATGAAAATAAATTACCCGAGCTGCATTGACAAGTCGAGTCAACTTATTTGAGGTTTGTTACATGTCGTTCCAATGATTAAGGAATCATTACTCAAAGCCAATAAAACTTACAATAATACACAATTATTTAATCGAAACAACTTGACTTCATAAGCGTGTTTATAATTACGAATAAATAATTTGCAGCCCAACAACCATGACTGAGAGAAGAAACTCTCTGCACATCGCAGAATACAGCCAGCCTAGCAAGTTGAAAATACCATCAGATGCTCTTTGCAGAACGTAGGCAGCTAGAAACCTTTAGCCTGCTGGTAGACCTTGCAACATGTTCGATTCCACTATTCAGAACTTTGCGTCAAGGAAAAAAATGGGCGTATTCATAATTTATTTTGAATCCAGTTATAACTATTTTTTCTCACAATTGGCTTTACGTCGCACCGACACGAATAGGTCTTATGTGAACGGTGAGAAAGGAAAGAGCTAGGAGTTGGAAGGAAGCGGCCGTGGCCTTAATTAAGGTACAGGCCCATAATTTGCCTGGTGTGAAAATAGGAAACCAGGTAAAATCATCTTCAGGGCTGCGTACATTGGGGTTCAAACCCACTATCTCCCAATGCAAGCCTACAGCCGCGCACTCATAACCGCATGGCCAATGGTCCAAGCTGAAACTGAGTGCAAATAATGTGTCTGTTAGGTCAAAAGCCCAGAGGCTGGTTGGATCCTCAAATAGCATCACCAAAGGCTATGCAGTTATAGGGAAACCACAAAAACCAATGGCAGTACCAAAATGAGGCGTACTAGGCAAGATGAGGAGTGAGGTAGTTTGCCATTGCTTTCCTCACTGGCCCAGACAGTGCTATTGTAGCACAACTAACCCTATGAGCAACACCTTTCATGACACTCAGACACACTGGTTGTGCTCTGAATGTCGTTAATCAGCACCACCCATACCCCAGCAGCTCCCATATTGTCACAGCCATGGATGAGACTGGGACTTCAGTGGAAGCTACACTTTGCTCTGGCCTGTGCCAAGAGATGGATGCAAAAGTACTGTAACCATCAAGAAATGACAGAAGGCAGTGAAAATAATGTATATAAACAATAAGTTGTAGTTTTAATCACAAAATAATCAGAACACGTCGTGAAGCCAATTGTAAAGAAAAAAGAAAGAAATGAGAAAAGAAAAATGTGCCCTACGAAAATACTGTCCTAGCTTCGCAGTATTTCCTCGTGAGTACTTCCGTCAGTATTGGTCTCTACGTGTGTTATTGGTGTCTCATTAAGTTAATAAAAACGAGTGTTATAACCTACTGCCGTATGTATTTGTTACGTTTGATTTGTCGAAGTCATCGCATAAAGTGTATATTTCTGTGAGTGTATCCAGTCATGAGCGATTAACAGTTGAAATTATGAGAATACGAAAATAAATACCTTCAAATACATTGGATCAATAATACAAGATAATGTGAAGACCGATTGGGATATTGCTGATTGGATGAACAGGACGAAGTGGTGGGCAGCAACAGGAGTTATGTGTAGTAAGAAGGTTCACTCCAGCTGAACGGAGATATTTATAATAGGGTGTTCGTCCAGACATTCTACAATTTGTGGAGAAGAACGCTGGGCTACCAAGAAAGCGGACAAAGAGATACTCCATCTACCTGAGATGAGGATTTTAGGATGGGTGGACCAGGGTGGAAAAAATCGAACGGCACGATCCGAAATTCTCTGGGAGTAACACAGTTCTCAGAGAAACTGAACGAACGCCGTTTAACATGGTCTGGTCACCTTCAACGACGAGCAGAGCCCATAGAGTGGACAGGCTTGTAGTAGAAGGCCAACCAGCCCAAGGATAGCCTGTGTTAAGAAGGATGTGGAAAGCACCAATGCCGATAAAAATAGATTCCAAGATAGAAGCTACTGGAAGTGGGCGTAAAGAAAAGCCGACCCCACCTCAGTGAGAGAAGGTGACTAAGAATAATAGTATGAAAATATTGTAAAGTACAGTTTAGCATTATCCAGTGCATTACAGCATTTCATTATCACAAAATTAAAGTGGTGAACCTGTCTTTATGTTGAGTCTCAAGCTCTCCGGGACAAAGAGTATTCAGGCATCATCATTTCACTCCTGATGTGTTTCAAAATTACAAAATGAAAAAAAAACACAGGATAAAATAAAAATGTTGGAATTCAAGAGGACAAATTGGGGCAAATATTCATTCATAGGAAGAGGAGTTAGGGATTGGAATAAGTTACCAAGGGAAATGTTCAATAAATTTCCGTTTCCTTTGAAATCATTTAAGAAAAGTCTAGGAAACAACAGATAGGATATCTGCCACCTGGGCAACTGCCCTAAATGCAGATCAGTATTGATTGATTGATTGATTGATTGATTGATTGATTGATTGATTGATTGATTGATTGATTGATTGATTGATTGATTGATCATTAATATCATCATCATCATATGCAGTTTCCAGCTTTCGGCTAAGTCTGCTTAGGACATAAGCCTCTCCACTCTTTGTGTCTTGCCACCACTTCTCCCTCTTCACTCTTGCGTCGTCCTCTCCTCTTCTCTGCATACATTCGTTCACGCCTTTTATCCACCTGTCCCTTGGTCCTCATTTTGGTCACTATCCTGTTATCTAACTTTCATGCGTCCTCCTGGGTATGCTTTTCTCTGCCCGTTTTTTTCATGTGTCCATTATATCGAAGTCTATCCCGTTCTTTAATGTCTCTTCTATATATCCCTAAACTTCTCATTTATCATCTTATCCACTTTTGTCATTCCTATCCTGCTTCTTAGAAATTTAATTTAACTTGCCTGTATTCTAGTCACGGCTCTCTGTCTCATTACCCATAGTATGTCCTGTCTATCACTCTTGCTTCTCTGAGGATCATCCTCCTCCAAACAGGCTTCTGACACTTAGCAAAAAACGCTCCTACTTGTCTACCATGCTCGATTATTTCCTTATCACTTCTTCCACTTTCCTCTATGATATTTTTTAGGTACTTGAAACTCTTTACCTTCCTAAGCTGTTTCCGTCCAAGCATTATTCCTCTCATAGGTATCTCCTTATTTGTAGTTGGGATTGACTGTACATAATAAGTTGGAAACAGCATATTTCTAGTTTATGTTATAGAATTGCTCCAATTTTCAGAGTGTTTAGGCGACTCAAAGGAGTCCTATCAGTTTCTGGACAGAGATCCGTTTATTATTCTTTCATAAATTCTATCATAACTTATATGGTTAGCATTTGGGGTAACATGTGTAATACAGATTTGAACCAACTGAACGTTCTAAAGAATAGGGCCATTCGAAATGTGTTAGGAGCTCCATAATTAACACCAACTAAAGCTCGTTATGACCATACTAGGATACTACCTTTGGAATGAGAGATTAAGTTGAATGCCGCTGTTTGGATTTTCAAAAATGTTAACAATAAAATTCATAACAATATTATCATAAAATATAATAGACATGTACATCAACATGGCGCAGGAAAAAGTCGGAATAATTATATATCTGTCCATCAGGTAGAGTAACTTACGGAACAAAAGGTTTGTAGAATTATTTGTTTAACATATACAACGAACTACCTCATGAAATAAAATATATTTCAACAAATAATGAATTTAAACGTAATTTAAAGAAATTATTGTTTAAGGCCTACCCGGTCTAAAAACGTATGTAAAAATATATTTGTAAATGACTAAGTTAAAACATGTAAATGTTGTTTTTGTCATTAGTTAGGCTATAATTTAGGGTCTTAAAACTTTGTTTATTTTTTGTTTATATAGTATTTGTAGTACTGTAGTAGTTTCAATGTTAAATTCTATTGTAAGTAACAGATATCACAACTTTAATATGTTCGAAGTTTTTACATTTTAAATGTAATGCATGTGTCCAACGTATACAGCCCCTTAAAGTGAGTTTTGGTCGTTGGGGATTTTCATGGATAAATACAATTTTAAAAAATCAGTGAGTTGTTTAAATCATTTAAGAGATGGGGACAGTTTAAATATGTAGATACGCCGTCTTTAGGCAATAGAGAGAGGAAGAGAGAAAACGAGAGGTATATTATGTTTCAAGAAAATATTATTTTCAATTGGCTTTACGTCGCTCCGATGCAGACAGGTCTTATGGCGACGATGGGATAGGAAGGGGCCCAGGAGTGGGAAGAAAGCGGCCGTAGCCTTAATTAAGTTACAGCCTTAGCATTTACGTGCTGTAAAAATGTGAAAACACGGAAAACCATCTTCAGGGCTGTCGAATATGGGGTTCAAACCCACTATCTCCCGGATGCAAGCTCACAGTCGTGCGCCCCTAACCACACGGCCAAATCGCCCGGTCAAGAAAACATTTCCAAGAACGACTGGGCGTACGTAAGTTGCCAAATTAAAACTAAGAGTATATGTAAAATTAACATGATATATACCGTAAACAGAATTCAGTACTCGGTGTTGTATCTTGAGTCTCTCAGTATTATACCATAGGACTGGAGAACGTAAGTAGGACGCAGCTGAAGCCCTGGGTATTTAAAAGAGAGAAACTTGAGATGTTGTTATTTACCTAATGACGTGACTCTTGTTCTCAACAGCTCTGAGAAAGAAGACAGCATTCTTATCTTACAGGTGGAAGTAAACATGGCAAGTTCATGGGTAGGAGGAAGACACGTACCTTCCGAGCTAGAAGTTAAATACATTATTCTTGGTCTACTTTCATTATCTGGCAGTAAAGCTCATGAGACAGACTTGTGTGTGTATGTGTGTCACTTGCACGCCTCTTCTTCTTCAAATAATAAATATTGAATATACAGGATGGTCAGAAACAACGTGAATCGGGTACATGAGCGTTGTAGGGTTGGTCATACTGATAAAAAATTTGAAAAGAATAATTCGATACCTCGCGCCGATGTCATTTCATCAGCTGCTGAAGTTTGCCAATCAGATCGCTTCGCGGGGAAATTCAAATGGGCTTTGCGAGCCGATGTAGCTAAATCTGCAGGTCGTTGCATCAGCAACAGTAGAGCGCTGGCAACATAGCTAAGGTGTTGGTCACGTGGTTTGCGAACTGTCAGTTTTGAAGTAAAGCCGCGCGGAGTCCGGCCCCACGATGTAGGGGCCAATGGGTCCTCCTGTCACCCAGCGGCCCCGGGTTCGATTCCGGCCGGGTCAGGGGATTTTAATTGCAAATGATTAATATCCCTAGCCTGGGGACTGGGTCTTTGTGACGCCCTTGATGTTCCTTTCCTCATATTCAACACTTTACACTTCCGCTATTTACAAATACACGCAGGTTCACAACATAGGGTGCAAAGTAGGGGCAAAAGATCTTCTTAGGTCGACTCCCCGATTAAATAGCATTTATTTAAAAAAAAGAATAAGCCGTGCAGAGCCTGAAATATTAAGAATACAGAACGTTCGTTCACTACTCCCGTCATTCGAAAGTAAACAGCAGATCTGAGACTAAACAGAACGGCCGTTCAGACTTCTGCATGATAAATTATGGCTGCAAAATTTCGTTACCTTGCTTTCTCTCAGATGACTATGGATGGCAATTGCGAGTTAGAGGAATGGCTCCTCTCATCATTGTCTTGATACTACAGTAAAGCCTGTCTTAAACGGAGCCCCCATTAAGCGTAAACCTGTCTTTAACGGAAAAGTATCCCAGTCCTTTGTGTTGGCCGCAAAACGTAAAGCAAACAACTCTGGATTAAGAGGAAACAATCAAACGCGGAACAACGGGAAAATATGCCACCCATAGTCTATATTTTCTGTTGGGACAACGGGATACTTTAGAGAAATAAGGGTTTATTCTAGTTAATTACGAAACGAAAAATCGTGAAATTAAAGTCCCTTCAAAACACACGTTAATTTTAACCGTGCGCCCTGAAGCAGTGCTTCGGCTAATATCGGGGCCACTCGATGCAAATCGTGTCTATCGCTGGTCAACTCGCTATTGATATCTAGGCTATGTTTTCCTTGCTCCTCACAGCCCCGTGCCTTCAGTCCTGAAACTGAAAGAGGTCGCCTGTTTCGGAGAGTAATCCAGTGTTAATGTCAAAATTATCGCAACGTGTGCGAATATACAGAGCTATTTAAAGGGACAGGCTTTTAATAAACAACTTTACTAAGCCTTATCTCTTCCACCGAACCACTGAACATACAGAATGCGTCGAGCCTGTCTAGGATTATACCCCTTAATGAAAGCTCAGGCACGAACCTAACATCGAGACTTTGTGTCAGAGACTTTCCAACGTCGTAAATCCGGTTTAACTAGATCAGGACTGGCGGCGAGTGCATAATCAAATGTAACTCCAACTTGTTACGGTCTCATTGAATAGATAACGAGGTAGCCTACAGTGATTGTAGCTTAGCTGGTTGACGTCACTTACACTTATACACCGTGAAGTCAGAATTTCACAACAGCTGAAATACTGTCGCCCGCTCTCCACCTCCGGTCTAGGAGTAGTGAACCTCTTCCCCGGAGGCATCTGGGTTGAATCCCGCCCATGCCAGAGAGTTTTACCTGAATCTGAGGGCTGGTTCGCGTTTTAGTCTGTTTACTTGAGAAAAATTGAGATGGAAATAACGGCCCTGGTCCAGAAATCCAAGAATAATGGCTGAGAGGATTCGTTGCCCTGACCAGGCGTCCTTTCATAATATACAGCCCTTCGGCTGAGCAGAAGTAACTTGGTAAACCAAGCACCATTAGAGCTTATTGGCTAAATGATCAGCGTACTGTCCTTCTGTTCAGAGGTCCCCGGGGTCGATTCTCGGACGGATCAGGAATTTCAATTGCGTCTAGTTCATTCTATTGGTTTAGGGTCTGGGTGGTTGTATTTATCTCAATTTACATGTTCATCTAAACACAACACATGCCACCATAAATCACTACAGAAACACGCGAATAATCCCTCCATATTGGGTAGGTGTCACGAAAAGCAACCAACCGTATAACTGGGCTGAATTAATACAAAATAACTGGTAAAAGGAGGCAAGGGTGGAAAGAAGTTGAAGAAGAAATATTGTCGACTCCTTCAAGTTGACAACGATATGTCTCCTCTACAGTACGAGAATATCTTTTCAGTGGCGGTAGTGATGTAAGAGCAGTGCTGACGATGTTTGGCCCGTATTAACACACCCTTCTCCGACCGAGCGATTTGGCAACGCGGTCCGCTGCAAGTAGCTGCTAGGTTGAATTCGATAGATGGTGGGTTCAACCGCTCTATTGCCATCCCTGAAGATATTTTTCCGTGGTTTCACACCAGTAATTATTGCCATGGTCGTTTCTTTCCCATTCCTAGCCCGTTCCTCTCATCTCTCTCATTCTCAATTCTCCTCCACTCCTCTCTGTTCTCTGATAGTCTCTTCATTTTTTCATATGATTCTGCTCCTATATTTCCTTGAATCTGTTTCATGTTGTCATCTGGGTCTTTCTCTGCCTCTTTTTGGCCTTGTACCATTCCTTGCATAACATTGATTATAAAATCGTTGTGCCTATACAAAAGTCCCATTAACTAGTCTCTTCTCTTCATTATTGTTTTCAATATGGCACTTTCTTAACCAACTCTTCTAGGAATGTCTTAATTTGTCAGCCTTGCCGTCCACGAGATTTTCAGCATTCTCCTCCAACACCACATTTCAAATGCTTCTAGTCTTCTCCTATCGTATGTGCCAAGTGTCCAAGTTTCTGAGCCGTGCAGAACCACACTCCAGACGTAGCATGTCCTCGCCAAAATAACTGTATGAATTGGTCTGACTTTAAACACTTTGAAGAGAAACCGACCTTCACCGAAGTGGAGTCCGGCTCTATGGCTAAATGGTTAGAATGCTGGCCTTTGGTTCAACGGGTCCTGGTTCCGATTCCCGGTCGGATCGGGGATTTTAACATTAATTAGTTGATTCCTATGGTTCGGGGGCATGGTGCTTCTGACATCTTCAGCATTAGATTTCATCATAGATAGGGATCTATACTCATAGTCGCGCAAGTCGCCCATATGGCATCAAATGGAAAGACCTGCTCCAGGCCTCTCTAGAAACTACACGCCATTATTATTACCGAAGTGGGAAGAACTGATCTATTTCCAGACTTCCATATATCTTCAGGACGAGGATGAATACTTGCTGAAAGATGGTGCCTTGTTCTTGTGCAGAAACTGAACCACAGGGAAATTTTATCCATTTTAAAAATCCCACACGCATTTGCAGGAAATGGAACCACGGTCTCCTGGCACGAAGCAAGTAACAATATCTCGGAGCTCTCAGATGTTTCTTATGTGTGGGAACTGTTTCTTGCGGGAAGATATCAGGAACTCTTCACTGAAGTACGAATACACGCCGCCTGCTCCGCAGACCACCCGCTTAGTCCAACCTGCTTGACCCACTGAGGTGCCCACTGACCCACTAGCTCCGATCGCGCGCCCGCCACAGGAAGTGTTGCCGTTAGTCTCTCAGCTGTTCGGTTCCTTCGGCCTTGAAACCTTCTCTCCATCCTTGGTGATGGGCACTCCATGTCTTAAAACAGGGCGCTCGTATTTTCAACGCCAACTTTAGCTTTGCGTGCTGAACCACCCGGTTGTTGTTGTTATTATTATTGTTGTTAATTTAATATTAATGGTTTTTGTTCCACTAACTACTTTTATGTTTTTCAGAAATGATGAGATGCCGGAAATTCCTCCAGCGAGAGTTTTCTTACGTGCCTAGACGAGGCTGACATATTTCAGCACCTTCAAATATCATCGGACTAAGCGAGGATTGAACCTGACAACTTAAGGTCATAAATGCCAGCGCCCTGCCGGTTGAGCTACTCAGCCGGTCTATTTTCCAGTTCCCAAGACCTGTGATATTATTATTATTATTATTATTATTATTATTATTATTATTATTATTATTATTATTATTATTATTATTATTATTATTATTATTCCATTGTGTTAGGGTTTCAACATGTTTAACTGATGTATGCGCTTTGTCTGATTGTTGATATAAGCCCATGTTTAACTGATGTATGGACTTTGTATGATGGTTGATGTAAGCCTGCGTGGAACTAGATAACAATCGCTCAAGCAGAGGTTATCACCTAATGACATTTCAAAATGGTCTTTAGAAAGTCGGTTTCTAGCAGTGTTGACAGTATTGGGGACATTCCCAACTAAATCCATAAATATTCACTATTGTTCGGCACACATCTTAACAGGCAGCCAATTCAAGAATTGTGACTATCGTTACAGAAACCACTAACTCCCTATTCCAAACACCATAGGATCAGGGCTCGAGTCTCTAATATAGTCGCATTTTTGTCTTAACGTTAGATAACCGTACAGTTAATAGTGGAAGGTAAAGGCTTCTACTATTCTTAAACTCAGCACTATTTAGATATAGTGGTAAGCTCCATGCCCGTTCATCTTTGTCTCCACGAAGTAAACTGGTAGGCCCACTTCAGTTTTGTGTAGGCCAAGTGAATTTCAAGGCCATGTACCACACCAGGCGGGAAATTTTGTTTCTGAAGTTTTCGACCTCCAAATGAGGAACGAACCCATGTCCTTCTGGATTAACTCAGCAAGCCTTTACTAACTGAGTTTGAGAGCCTTTAATCTCCTAAATCTGCTACTAAATTTAATGTCGTTTCTAATTTGGGAGAAATGGGCATACTATTGTTACGTCTCTATAACCATGCAGATGCATTTGTAAATTTAAACGTCAACATAACTTGTGCACCATCTATTGTGGCAGAACCCAGCTAATGAGAGTCATAATTACAGGTCAAAGACTTCAGCGTTTTACACTACTTAGAGCTTGAAGAAAGCTGAGATAATTATCACATCTGGAAAAGGGTTAGTATGAAGGTCAACACTTGTGAGTGTGCCACATTCCTTGTCATTTTGAATGCATCGCGGACACAATGAGGTTGTGTCGGTAATTATTCACGGCTAGATGTGAACATCATGTTACCTCACTTCTCAGTCACAGAGTGTCACAATTTATCCTCTTCTTCATGCAATTTAATTAATGCTCACCACACAGTTCAGAAGTATACATTGCATTTCAATGAAAGACTTGATAGACTTATTTCTACAGATTTGTCTTTGGCAGCTGCAATACTAATAGACCTCAAATACGCAGCTCAATTCTTTGATTTCTTATTGGACTGTTAACGTTCAAAGTCGTTTGTAACTTTATTAAGAGTCGGCGTATTTGAAGGTGGTAAATCTCAGTGTTAGATTCGTTTAGGAACGATTCTCTTATGAACTAGAAGAGTTTAAATTCGGAGGTCTTGAGTATTCTTTCCCTGAACTGGGGAATATAACTCCCAGGAAATTATAAAATATTAATTTTAAGTTCACTGTTACACGTCCGTTTCTTAACACGTAATTATATTAGCATACATTTCTACAGATCCTATCAACGCAAACTTTCAGCAGTAGACTAGGAAGCCCAGCACTGAGGCCATACTACTTCCATACAAATTCCATACCAGAAAATAGACCACAACAACACCTGCTATAGACAGATCTCTTTCTTAGGGCTTACACACATTACATATGACACCTCATTGGCCGGGCTTTGAGGTTCACAGTGGAAGTAACCTTTTCCATACATATTTCTAAATAGTAATACCTTTCTACTTCATTTTCATGTTGGTTCTATGCATTGATATAATTGCATACTATATTCCGCTTCGTTGCTGAGGACGGTTCCTCCCAACTTCCCTCATGCAAGAGGTAAACATAGAGCATCAGTTCTTACCTAGGACGCGTAGCTTTCTCAGAGTCTTGCCCCAGTTGCTGCTATCTTTGGGCAAATGTGTTTTAAACCACAAAGAACATCGTTACTCAGGAATGTTTTCTTACAGTTTACCAACTTTCTTATGGCTGCGTTCAATGAGTTCTGAATTCTCCTGATGAGTGGCTGAAGGTGTATTATGGGAAATGACAACAACTTTTCTCACCTCAATTTGATAACCTTATTTAATTAATGTTCCTACAGTTGATATTGATTTCAGGAGACTTTAGTGTGTCGGAGTTCTGTCGCACGAAAGTGCCTTTAAGTGCTGGAGCCAGTGACACGATGTAGTCACATTTAGACATCTTCAGATACTTCCAACCTCAGCCAGGTTTGGACCAGCTTCCCTCATAGTACTACAGCCTTGCTGGGTCCCCGCCTACTAAGCGAAGGCCTGCAATTACGAAATGACGCGTGGTCAGCGTACTGAATCAGGTCAGCCGTTACTACTCGCTTTCCTTATCAGAACCGCTATCTTGCTGTCAGATAGCTTCTCAACTCTAAACACGTAGGTTGAATGGACCTCGAGCCAGCCCTCAAATCACCGAGCTCGATAGCTGCAGTCGCTTAAATGCGGCCAAAATCCAGTAATCGGGAGATAGTGGGTTCGAACCCTACTGTCGGCAGCCCTGAAGATGGTTTTCCGTGGTTTCCCAATTTTCACACTAGGCAAATTCTGGGGCCGTACCTTAATTAAGGTCACGGCCGCTTCCTTCGCATTCCTAGGTCATTCCTATCACACCGTCACTATAAGACATATCTGTGTCGGTGCGACGTAAATCAAATAGCAAAAAAGAGCCCATACATCCAGAGAAAAATCCCTGACTTGGACGTGAATCGAACCCGGAGGCTCGGGTTGGGACGCAGTCAGGTACCCAGGCACTCAAACCAGCTACCAAGGCACCAAAATAGGACACTATCCGATTGTGCCACGGAAGAGTCCCGCTCTCAAATTAAATTTGATATCTAACATTTTTCATTCCATCACATTCATCTTCAAAAGTATGCCTATGAGCTATCTATTTAAGTGGCACACACCAATTTGCATAACATTTATACATGATATGTCGAAGGTATTTTTTGTCGTTGCTTTTAGAAAAACCGGTATGAGAAATATTTCAGCTTTGCATTCTGGCTGGGAATATTATGTTTTCGAAGTTTCAGTATTGTACAAGACGGGGGATCTAGCTTGAACCAAACACGCGCAGAGGGAAAGGTACTTGCTTCCTCGCCTCTCTGCAAGTCCCCCTGGATCGACCCTGAAGATGCGGTAGAGAGGGGAATGAGGGGAGGAACCACCTAACTTACTACCATGACTGCTACATATTCAGCGTGTGGTTTTCACACTAGAGGCTCGTTAACACTCTCCTTCCCACTGTGGCCTGGAGTTACTTTGCATCTCTTTGTTTGGTTCTTGCTTCATCTCCCGACCAGCATGACTGTATCAAATAATTCTCGACATTTAATGATACATGTGCCGCTGGTAAGTATTACTCCAACAACATTGTCCTATAGTGATCTTTTCAGGCGCAACAACATTCTTGGTGGGTTCGAAGACAGCTCTGCAGATGTTCTCTCGTTAGCCTCCCAGTTTCACACTGTGCAAACCTTGTATACGGCCACGGTCACTTCCTTATCAATCCTATCCTTGCCCTGTTCTGCCATTGCCATACGACCTGCTTATGTCAGTCCGACGTAAAAGTCATCAGAAAAAGTGAAAATGAAAACCTTCAACCTGTTTTCCAGTCAGTGACCGTATCAAGGATGGAATGAATGAACCCCTCATCTTGCGGTGAGGATGGGAACTGAGCCGGCTGCCGAAGCCTGTCGCACTCCTCTGGGGCAATGATTAAGGACTGTCAGATGAAGTGAAATGATATTGGAGTGTGTTGCTGGAATGAAAGATGACAGGGGAAACCGGAGTACCCGGAGGAAAACCTGTCCCGCATCCACTTTGTCCAGCACAAATCTCACATGAAGTGACCGGGATTTGAAGCATGGAACCCAGCGGTGGGGGGCCGACGCGGTGCCTCCTGAGCCACGGAGGCTCCCAGAAAAAAGTACTTAATGCTAAGTGTACAAAGTCCCTACATCCTGCTGATGAAATGTCGTATGGCTTTTAGTGCCGGGATATCCCAGGACGGGTTCGGCTCGCCACGTGCAGGTCTTTCTATTTGACTCCCGTAGGCGACCTGCGCGTCGTGATTAGGATGAAATGATGATGATGACAACACATACACCCAGCCCCCGTGCCACTGGAATTAACCAATTAAGGTTAAAATCCCCGACCCGGCCGGGAATCGAACCCGGGATCCTCTGAACCGAAGGCCAGAACGCTGACCGCTCAGCCAACGAGTATCCTGCTGATGAAGGAAAGTATTTGAAACTGTCAGCTATTCCAATTATATTATAAGTTTAAATAATCCTCGAGTTAAAATCCTTTAATTTTTGTGATTATAATTTACGGAATCTACAATTTTAAACAAGAAAGCAAACTTGTAGTTGTGCATGATTGTTGTTTGTGATCACTGCCAAGATATTTTCAGTTGTTTATAATCTGAAGCATACCGACGTGAATTTTCATTTCAAGTATTTCACATACACTGACCAGGATTTGAATCGCGACTCCCTTGGCAAGAATACAGTTATCATAACTCCGTTAAGCAGTTTATATATGGATTCATCGAGGGGGAAATTGAAAGAAAACGATCTGTAGGTAGACGGAGAAACTCCTTTTCTAAAACCCTGTGCCGATGGTATGGACGAACTTACATGGAAATCTTTCGAGCCGCTATCATAATAAATTTAATCGCCAAACTTCGTGCGGAGACGCCGTCCTAAGAAAAATAAGAAGAGCTACGTCATAAAAATTTATTTTAGCATGTTTCCCGTGTAATTCATCTGTATTGGTGATGATCTAGAGATGACTTCACTAACCTAATGCCCTTCGGTGTCCACTGAATTATGAGCCTTTTATTACAGTTTTTCGATACCTTTTATAGCGTATGTGCCTTTCCTGGAGAGACCTAATATTTACACTTTATCATGTCTCCTGGTATCGGAGTTTAATAGAGGAACGAATGAGTTTATTTATGACTGTTTATGTGAGATTTTCTCTTGAAAGAATTATGTGCGACCAATAGGAGATCAGTTTATGTCTTAGTCGGTTGGAGTCTTTACTCTATTAATCAGATGACATTGATTTTACCAGTGAGAGAAACCCAGATTTACGACTGGAAAGTTTCTCTGTGCTGATGGTCAGGCGGAAATAGGAACAATTACTGTTACATCACACTCACACTTCTAAGTCAATCAGAGTGTGAGCAGTTCCTTGCACAACGCAACACACACAACACACATACACATCACATAATCCGCCTCGAGCAGTTTCTGCAACCGTACCCAAAACATTGCCAAACCCACTCCTTTGAGTCAACGTACGTTAGGGCACGCGTGAGCTCTGTTACATAATGGTATTGTAACTCTCTTCCGTTATCCGTCTACTTAACATTTACATACAGCTCAATTACAACTTTAACAAGCTCTGCGAATTAGGACCCAATTATCGCACTGAACACGATGGTAATCATAATAATACTAATGACAATCTTGTCTCATAACGGTTTGAGTTGCCCAGTTTTCTCGCCAAGCAAAATACAACCTACTGTGGTGCGGAACTCAACGAATTAGGGTGTCTTTTAGAGTCGGAAATTCCCTCAATTTAAATTGAAATTATTCGAAGGTAACTACATTAATTCATAATAGGCCGAGAAACACCTTACAGCATCACGGTGAAATCGTACTCATGTTGTGGGTCGTGTAGCTGTAAGCTTGAATTCGCTGGATGGTGGTTTAAAAATCCACTGTGGCAGCACAAAAGTTGTGTTCTGTGATTCCGCATTTTGGAATTAAGTAAATGCAGGGACTGTTCTTTACTTAGGGCTACGAATACTATCCTCCCAATCCCAGCTATTTATCTCATCATTGCCAGAAACCTACAGCCTAAGTACCAGTGTGACGTTAAATACATAGTACAGAATATATTACAATATATTCCCTAAGAAGACATGGAACAAGAAGCTTGTTAACTTATCTGTTCTTCGAGAAATTCCTTATCCATCTTAGCAGGAATATGATTAAAGATGGAGAAACATTAAGAAACCTGGAAGGCGTTGTGTGAGAAAGGCTTTGTCAAATGAGTCATACATAGGCACACACAGAGCGAGCGGGCTTAATTTGAGTGGGACTTATTTGTTCACAATTAGTAACTGAGACTGAAAATTACTATAATTACGTGAGGTTATTGCAGGTTTGTGTAGCCCTTATAAGGCTAACCCTCTGCGTGCGGCAGAGGAAAGTATAGTGTGTGTGCTGTATGAGTAGTAGGAATGGGGCCGAAGATATAGACGTTATGCCCCTTTAAAGAACAATCATCAGCAGGAACATAATGGACAGAACAAACATATAGCTCCCGAGCCACAATAATAAAATCATCCACGAAATCACACGTCTCAACTAGGGATCAAAATCGGAATCCTGTGCTCCATAGACTAGAATTCATACCATTCATCCGTGTAGTTAGATTAAAAATATTGAGATTGATATATTGTATAAATTTCTATAATACCGAGCTCGATAGCTACAGTCGCTTAAGTGCGGCCAGTATCCAGTATTCGGGAGATAGTAGGTTCGAACCCCACTGTCGGCAGCCCTGAAAATGGTTTTACGTGGTTTCCCATTTTCACACCCTTTCTCATTTCCTTCCCACTCCCAGCCCTTCCCTGTCCCATCGTCGCCATAAGACCTATCTGTGTCGGCGCGACGTAAAGCAACTAGAAAAAAAAATTATATAATAATAATAAGTTACTAATTTTTAAAACTGTTCGACACCCTGAAGAATATGATCAGTCGACCAACGTGCCTTGAACAAATATTTAGGAAACGTGAGCTAGGAATCCCATTAAACCGCAGCTTACAGGCCCGGATATGTCTTAAGTATTCAATGTGATAACAGCCGGAGAGGCCTAAAATATTTAGTACATTTCTAAACATATATAGTACTTACAACTTATAAATCTAATTGTTTATCCCGTGTTATCTTTAACCCGACTAATGTCAAATTATTTATCCCACCTTCCAATACGTATTTTATTTTTATAGGTAGTTTTATAGCTGCCTCTGCGGATCAGCGGTAGAGTGTCGGCCACCGGATCCCAAGATAGCGGGTTCAAACCCGGCAGAGGTAGTCGGATTTTTGAAGGGCGGAAAAAAGTCTATTCGACACTCCATGTCGTACGATGTCTCAGCCACAGACGCCCAAGAGAGTTTCGGTGTACTCGGTCTGCCATCTAGTGGGGGCCTAGAGTAAAACGGAACGTCGAAATTGACGAGCAGACAGCCAGATGGCGTCAAATTGAAATGTCTGCACACGGTAGCTGAGGCCATACGATTATTATTATTATTATTATTATTATTATTATTATTATTATTATTATTATTATTATTATTATTATTATTATAGGTAGTTTTATGGGTATACAAACATGTGTCAGCTTAAATCCTAGCTGACTGACGGCATAGGGAAAGGCGGAATATAACGGAGCCGGCAGCGAGACTCTCGCCAACATCCCTATATTTTTTTTTTTTTTTACAATTTTGTTTTTACGTTGCACCGACACAGATAGGTCTTATGGCGACGATGGGATAGGAAAGGTCTAGTAATGGGAAGCAAGTGACTGTGGCCTTAATTAAGGTACAGCCCCAGCATTTTCCTGGTGTAAAAATGGGAAACCACAGGAAACCAAATTCACGGCTGCCGACAGGAGGGTTCGAACCCACTATCTCCCGGATGCAAGCTTGCAGCTGCGCATGTCTAACCGCACGGCCAACTCGCCCGGTCTCAATATTTTAAACCAGGATTTATAATCAACCATTGCTCCTATCTTACGGAGGTTTCCCCAATCAATATTATAAGTTCATGGAATGTACATTGTATAATATCAACAACATTTTTTTATTTAGAAGAACCTCTTCCCACAGCGAACTATAATATCAATACGAGGAATGACGGGTTCAGTGTTTTAATTCTCTTCGGAAGAACATTTTAACTGCATTATCACCTTTAGTGCTCTCATTATTTTATATGTGCCAATATTTGTACTTAATATATATTTATGGTAAAGATGTTAAAAAATGGAATGAAACGTGTCCTTCTAATATTTAGCTAGAATTTAAGCTGGAAAATGATTTTATACGAACAAAAACTAGCAAAAAGGAAATAAGTATTGAAAGACAGAAAACATCCTTTGACCTTAGTTGAAGTGTTGACAAGTTACAGAGTTTAAATCTCAAGTAAATCGTTAATAAGATTGTGTTTTCAATAAAGACAATGATATCATTCGTTTTAAGTCCTACGAAGCTACTTTAACGTTTTCTTCGAAGAAGCAGACGAGCCAGGAACTCATCAGACACCATCTTCTTCAAGTACCATATCCGATCCACCCGCACGTTAGTGATCACACTTAATAAAGTACGCCTTTCTTCGACTTATCTGAATAGTTGTTCTATGTTGTTGATGCTGGCCTGGTCTTTGATGTTTTTGAGCCAGCTCTTCACTTCCTTTGTAACATTAGGTGTAGTAGTCTCTACTTTCCACGCCTAACTAAGCTGATGTCGTGGCTTTGATGACATTTGCCAGCTTCCGGTCAGCTCTAGCTCTTCTTAACACTTCATTATGTGTAACGAGATCTGTCCAGGGTAGTTTGAGCATTCTCCCATGTAACCATTTTTCAAACTTCTCTAATCTGTTCATAGAACAACCTTTGATAACTATGGTTCTACTCCGTAAAGCAGCGATCACCAGATACAGAATTTCAACACTTTTTGTCTGATTTTGAGATATAGATTATCGTTACGAAAGACACGAGTAATCCCTTCAAATACTACCCGTCTGAGCCGGGACTGAACCCCCAACTCGAGTCAGAAAGCCAACGCTCTCCTGCCTGAATCACTCAGGCGTCATGGATATATTTTGCAATTCTGAGACTTCCCGTGAGAGAACTAAAATTCTTATATCTAGCTATGTAAGCTAAGCATTTCTTAATTACATTTTAAGAAACTTGTTTCGACATCTGAAGAGAAGACGCGCGATTTCATTAGTGGTGGTGTGGATATGCAATGCCTCTTTACACTAACCAGAAGACGAAAGAGACAAGAACAAAATCCTTCAAGGAATGAAGAGATTATATCAAAGGAAAGGAGAGAAATAGAGAGGTGTGTAAACAAAGTCCTCTCCGCAAGGTAACATGATAATACGATCAAGCTCCCAGGAGTTTAAGAGTAGACCAAGGAGGTGGTTGTCGTGGTGATTATTGTTTTAAGAGGAAGTTCAACTGGCGAAGCATCCTCTGCGACCAAAGAGGTTATTATTATTATTATTATTATTATTATTATTATTATTATTATTATTATTATTATTATTATTATTATTATTATTATTATTATTATTATTATTATTATTATTATTATTATTATTATTATAATAACAATAATATGTTCTTGGCTTTACATTCCACCCACAAATGCTTTTACGGTTTTCAGAGTCGCCAAGGTGCCGAGATTTTGTCTCGCCGGAGTTGTGTTTACGTGCCGGTAAATCTATGTACTTGAGGTTGACATACGTAGTTTAGTACCTTCAGATACCACCGGACTGAGCCAGGATCGAACCAGCCAACTTGGGCTCAGACCAGCACATAATTTCAAGAATAGGCTCAGGTCATAGCCCTGTGGTAGCCATTCCACGCTCCCAAGTTTTGACCCTTACAATGAAATGTTTGATAGTTCGTGAATAGACTCCGAAGTCTCTGGTTGCGTAAATACTATTCTTCTTCTTTCTTCTTTATCGGTTTATCTCCATGGTCGGTTTTTCCCTCGGACTAAGAGAGGGATCCCACCTTTACCGACTTAGGGCAGTGTCCTGGAGCTTCAGATCCTAGGTCGGGGATACAACTGGGTAGGCTGACCAGTACCTCGCCCAGGCGGCCTCGCCTGCTCTGCTGAACAGGGGCCTTGTGGGGAATGGGAAGATTGGGAGGGATATACAAGGAAGAAGGAGGAAGCGGCCCTGGCCTTAAGTGAGGTACCATCCCGGCTTTTGCCAGGGGGAGAAGTGGGAACCACGGAAAACCACTTCCAGGATGGCTGACGTGGGAATAGAACGCACCTCTAATCAGTTGACCTTCCGAGGCTGAGTAGACCCCGTTCCAGCACTCGTACCACTTTTCAAATTTCGTGGCAGAGCCGGGAGTCGAACCTGGACCTCTAGAGGTGGCATCTAATCACACTAACCACTACACCACAGAGGCGGACGCTTAAATACTGTTTCGAGGGAAATGGTGGAATAGTTCTTTACTATAAGTCACAGGTATCTATTCTTATTTCATGGATGAATGCAATATCATTTTATATTACACAGTATGTTGTTACGTTAACAATATTATGTAACCTATCATACAGAAATGTAATTTTAGATGAATGTGGAATTACCAAGTGTGTATGTTAATTAATGTAGATAAGCAATTATCGAGTGATCTCTATTTTTTGATTACATATACATTACTTGTCCTGCATTAAGGTAATAATTTCCGCAGGATATTAAATCTAGCTCAGTTTCTTCGGGTTATAGACTCTGGTTCGAGCCCGTGAGGTACACGATGTAGGTTACCAACTTGCATCAATGACCTGCACACAGCGGATACAGTTATTACTGTATTAATAGTTGTCCTGTCTCGTGAGATAAACTAAACCTATATATCAAAGGACGTCTCGAAAAGTAGGTTGAATTAATATATCTACAGAAGTTTATAAAATAAAAGAAGGCCAGTTCCACTCTAAAAGAAACTCACATCGGCTTGCTTAAGTACTTAGTGTCTTGCTCCATGGCTAAATTAATACCGTGCTGAAGCCCAGAGGATCCCAGGTTCGATTCTTGAGACTCCAATCAATCAATAACTACTGATCTGCATTTAGGGCAGTCACTCAGGTGGCAGATTTCCTATCTGTTGTTTTTCCATCATTTTCTTAAATGATTGCAAAGAAAATGGATATTTATTGAACATCTCCCTTGGTAAGTTATTCCAATCCGTAACTCGCCTTCCTATATACGAATATTTGCCCCAATTTGTCCTCTTGAATTCCAGCGTTATCTTCATATTGTGATCTTTCCTACTTTTAAAGACACCACTCAAATTTTTCGTCTACTGATATCATTCCATCCCATCTCTCCACTGACAACTCGGAATATACCACTTAGTCGAACAGCTGGTCTTCATTCTCCTAAGTCTTCCCAGCCCAAACCTTACTACATTTATGCAACGCTACTCTTTTGTTGGAAATCACCCGGAACAAATCTAGGTGCTTTTCTTTGGATTTTTTATAGATCTTGAATGAAGTAATCCTGGTGAGGGTCCTACAAACTGGAACCATACTCTAGTTGAGTTCTTAACAGGGACTTATATGCCCTCTCCTTTACATCCTTACCACAACCCCTAAATACACTCATGACCATGTGCAGAGATCCGTACCCTTTATTTTCAATCATATTTATGTGATTACCGCAATGAAAATCTTTCCTTATGTTAACACCTAGGTACTTACAATGATCCCCAAAAGGAACTTTCACCCCATCAACACAGTAATTAAAACTGAGAGGACTTTTGCTATTTATGAAACTCACAACCCAAATTTTAACCCCGTTGATCATCATACCATTGCCTACTGTCTATCTTGCATTCCCGGCCGAGTCAGCGATTTTAACCTTCATCGGTTAATTTCGATGGTTCGCGAGCTATGTGTGTGTGCCTTCTTCATCATTAGAATTGATCATATGTAGGGCCCATCGTCAGAGACGCGCAGGTCGCCTTTAAGTTTTCAACCTGAAAGGCCTCTTCAGAGGCCACACGCCATAATTATTAGCACGGTGGTGCAGTGGTTAGTGTGATTAGCTGCCACTCCCTGGTGCCGGGGTTCGATTCCCAGTTCTGCTACTAAATTTGAAATATGGTACGAGGGTTGGAACGGAGTCCGCTTAGCCTTGGGAGGTCAACTGAGTAGAGGGGGTTCTATTCCCACCTCAGTCATCCTCGAAGTGATTTTCCGTGGTTCCCCACTTTTCCTTCAGGGAAATGCCAGAATGGTACCTAACTTAAAGCCGCGGCCACTTCCTTCTTCTTCCTTGTCTATCCCTTCCAATATTCCGATTCCTCTACAAGGTTCCTGTTCATCATAGCAGGTGAGACCACTTGGGCGAGGTACTAGTTCTCATTCCCAGTTGTATCCTCCGACCCGGAGTCTCTCGCTCCAGAACACTGCCCTTGAGGCTGTAGAGGTGGGATCCCTCGCTGAGTCCGAGGGTAAAACCAAGCCTGGACGGTAAACGGATTGAGAATGTAAGAAACGAAAGAAAGAAAGAAAGAAGGGAAGAAAGAAGGAAAGAAGGAAAGAAAGAAAGAAAGAAAGAAAGAAAGAAAGAAAGGAAACAATAGTCTTGCAGCAAAATTCACGTATAATAAGAATCAACGTTCAGTAACGAATGAAGATCCATGATTTTGTGTTTCGAGATTTAAATTTCTGTGTTTAGGATGGATCTTCCAAATTTGATTATCCCTTACATATTATTCACAATTACTGGAGGAACATTATGGGGTAATATCTCAATGTCTCAAGGTAGGTATTCCAAACTCAAACCTATCACCAAATACACTAGTGAAACTCAACAAGCACATTTGGTTGTGCGATTCCATTCCGTGTGCATCATAGAGTGAGTGTGTAATGCCTGGAAGATATCGGCGAGAACCAATTGAACACTCAAAAACCCCATGCTACTACAGCTCTTGAAGGGCCTGCAGATTACGAGGTGTCGTGTGGTCAGCACAACGTATCCTCTCGGCCGTTATTCATGGATTTCTAGACCGTGGCCGCCATCTCTCTCTCTCAATTCTAATCACGTAGGCTGAATGCACCTCGAACCAGCCCTCAGGTCCATAAAAAATCCCTGACCTGGCCGGGAACTGAAGCCGGGGCCTCCGACTAAGAGGCAGGAAATTGAATAATCAGCCCTGAGAAATTGTTTTATACCATTGTTTTCCGTTCTCCATTTCCAAAGTGGTTTCCTTAAAGTGAATTTACTGACTTGAGCTACTAGGGATAACATAACTTCATCTTAGATTCAACGCTCTAAACCTGGCCGTTCCATAATGAGATGCCCTCGAGTCACGATTCACTTTCATACTGTGCATTGCTACCTTCCTCACAGATGTCGTGAGAAACTTTTCCCTGGTAGACAAGAGGAGAATTCGTATTTGATTACTGAGAGGACTTATTTTTACAATCCACTCTCATTGTAAAGAAAATAACTTCTTTAAATTAAGGAGCACAGTACTGTTATTGCTATCTATTTCAAACATTTCCTTATGGCTGCAATTATTTTGTTAACAGTACTTCAAATAAACGTGACCTGTCTGCATAAGATAACAGGTGTCTTTGCTAGAGAAGAGGTTCGCTGGACCTTCGCAGACAGCCACTCTCTTACGTAACCGCCCACTAGTACAAGTATCCTTATGATCTAACATGCGCTTGCGGTTTTGTGTACCGGTCACATTCTAATGTCATGGGTTGACTCACCTTTATGTAAGTCATGGAACACTTCCCAGTCAAGATTCGAGTATCTTACTTATTCTGTTACGGAAGTTTGCAAATAGTACAAACTGTCCTTCTTAATAGCCTAGCATCGAACCAGTGTTGATTTGAAATGTGCAAATGAATGAATGTGCAACTTGTCTGAAGACTGCGATATTGTGAAGATTTTAATGTAGGTAGTAGTTCTACTGGTGAAATTAACTCATGCATGTGATATCCACAATTGATGCTATGTCCTTATGCTTTCCTGATTGACTAATGGGTGATTTACAGGAGCAACTTAATACCTATGACTCTCTTCAGTATTAATAAAAGGAATGTGGTACAAAACTAAAGCCATAACAATCGAAAATGCCTCTCAAGTCAGCATTTTCCGAAATGGTAATAAATACCCGTATTATATGAATTTTTAATAATAACAGTTAATGTTATTTAACGGCAAAAGTTATTGAAATTGATATATAAACTCAAAAGGCAAGACAATTTATCTAGCACCTTTCGATATTTCGTAGATCTTACCAAACCCAGCTGCGTAGCCAAGGTGCATACAATCAATGAGGTGAATGTTCGAACGTTTGAGTTTCCAACCCCACCTTGTCAGTGACAACTGTGAGTTTATATCGTGCAAGATTATTCACACACTCAGGATATTTATGCGTATTATGCACTCAAATTATTAAGCACAATGATACAGAATTTTGAAGGCTACAAGATGTACTCAAGAGCACTGGGTTAATGCCCGGTCATTGTTCGATATTTCTACTTCAGGAAGGCGCCTCTGTTTTAAGGTTCACTCAGGCGACGAGGGAAACAAGTAACAGGTACATTTATGAAGGAAAAGGCACTTTATCCTAATTAAGATAGAAGAAACTATTACTTTAGACCCAACCAGGAGCCTCCGTTCACCTTTTGCCACAGACTTCGGATATAATGTAGGAATAGACGATGTGGAATAATCCACACTCAGTACAGTCACTCAAAGAAGGCATCACTCGGGAAGAATTATTGAACTGTGACAATATAGTCCGTTTGGATATGTCACAGAAACACACGTCCAATGAAGAAATACATAGTGCTTACTTTTCACGCACTGCAGTGCTCATTACTGCTTAAGAGTAAAAATTTACAGAAAATATTTCATGAAAATTGACTATAAAAATTCAGGGTTGTAACGAAAGTAGTTGCGACTGGAATTTCGCTTTTAAATACAGCAGTGTTAAGTCGAGTGTTTAACTCATTTTCTTTTCAAATAATTGTTCTAAAGTATTATTTTTTCTGGTACAGCCGGATTTAAAAAATTGAGAGGTGGGCTTTCGTAAGCAATGGAAAAGGGTTAAGATACCAGTGACTGTGTTGGAAGAAACGTTCCATCTCTGTGTGCTTGACTATAACGTGAGGCGAATGGAGAAGGATATTTTACCTAAGTGGTTAATGATCTCAGACGAGAGATGAATATCAGTAGGGAGATGTTTAATAGACGATTAACAGGCTAGGTATTTCAAACAAAGTGGAAGATGTGAAAGGACGTGAAAGAGGTCCATATTAATAGAAGTTTTGAACAGAGCGAGTTGGCCGTACGGTTAGGGTCACGCAGCTGCGATATTTCATTCTGGAGATAGTGGGTTTGAGCCCACTGTCGGAAGCCCTGAAGATGTTTTTCCGTGGTTTCTCATTTTCACACCAGGTAAATTTCGGAGCCGTACCTTAATTAAGGCCACGGCCGCTTTCTTCCCACTCCTAGCCCTTTCCTGTCTCATCGCTGGCGTAAGATCTATCTGTGTAGTTACGACGTAATACCGATGAAAATACATTTTGAAGGCATTTACTTCTATCCCAGAGATTTTCTAAGTGGATACTGAAATGCACTACACTTTAAATTGAACTGCCTGTTAATAGTAAGTCCACAGACCATACAACAAGTTTAATTTTGTTCTTCCTTCTTCCAATTACTTGGGGTGGGGATTTCCTGTGGATGAAGCACTTTTTACGGCGGGATGTCTCTTCTTTCGCCAACTCTATATGAAGGGATGTTTTCACTGTTGTGTAGCAGTCGGTTGTGTGTTGTGTTGTATGTATGAACCATGTCGACCATCCACCTAAACATCAGGACTCAGGACATAAAGCAAGTATTTCCCAATTAATGAAAAAATGCACAGCCTGCTTCCAGTCATTAGACCGGATCAGGAATGAAATGAATGAAGCCCCAATCTAGCGGCGAGGGCAGAAAGAACTGTGCCGGCTGCCGAAGACTGTCACAGTCCTCTGCGGCAATAAATGAAATGTCGTATGGCTTTTAGTGCCGGTATATCCCAGGACGGGTTCGGATCGCCAGGTGGAGGTCTTTCTATTTGGCACCCATAGGCGACCTGCGCGCAGTGATGAGGATGAAATGAGGATGGATACAACACATACACCCAGCCCCCGTGCCGTAGGAATTAACCAATTAAGGTTAAAATCCCCGACCCGGCAAAGAATCGAACCCGGGACCTTCTGAACCAAAGGCCAGTACGCTGACCGTTTAGCCAACGAGTCGGACTGCGGCAGTGATTAATGACTGACAGATGAAATGATACTGGAGAGTGTAGCTGGAATGAAATATGACAGTGAAAACCAGAGTACCCGAAAAAATTTGTCTCGTCTCCGCTTTGTCCAGCACAAATCTCATCGTATGCACTGACGGGGATTCAAGCCATAGAACTCAGCGGTGAGAGGTCGGCGTGCTGCCGCCTGAGCCACAGAGGCTCACATCTCAGAAACAGACTTGACATAAACCAAAGTTTCCTTTCGCTTTGTCACCTGTTTGCAGTTTGACAGTGGCCATCCCTGTTAGGAGTTATGGGTCGACATTTCATTCTGAAAAGGATTACTTCCGCTCTGGAAAATCAATTAAATAATCAGCGTATTGCTTCCTTCCCCGCTGCCGCACCCCACCCCTTCTGACACCTGTACTTGATAAGGCCACAAGTCTGGCTTCCGCCTGTCTACCAGACCAGCCAGAGAAAGGCGGCCAGAAGCTTACATAACATTTCTTCACAGTTACTAGGTTTCACCGGACCCGTTCTTTGGCTTAATTGTACTGGAAACAGAAATACTAAATTAGTGGGCACTTCACAGCGCATGTCCTGTGAAAGATCATCAGTGACGGAAATGAAAACGCACTTATTTTTCATGCTAATTACTGTCCAAAAGTCAGTAATTAGCCTTACCTTTAAATTTTTGCAATAGACAGTACATACTAAGTAACATTAAGAAAGGAATGAGTGAGGCAATATGTTACTAGGGATTTGTGAAACTTCAAAACCTCGCAAAATTTTAGCGCACCATCGGTGTAATTAAATGAGGTTCATGACAATATTTCGCAGTAATTTCTAGAATGTGCTGGCATAAATGACACTCTTTGAGCCAGTTCGGCTGGTACATAGGGAAAGTTACTCGCAGTATTGTTCCTGACCTCTACCAAATTTCTTGGGGTCAGCATCGGTGTAGATATGGCCCAGTTTTACTGTCGGATATCCTTCCTGACGTCATTTCTATGTGAAGTGACGTTTCTGTGATTGTCATTAGTGCGATATGTTGTATGCACATGAAGATATGTACTGAGATTAACACAAATACTCAGTCTTCGAACCATAATAGTTAATGATACACAGTTAAAATTCCCGACCTGGACGGGGAGCAAACATGGGATTTCTGAACCAAAGATCACTATGCCGAACACTCCGCCAAGGAACAGGACGAGGAGAAAGTTACTCGCAATGTTTGTGCAAAATTCAGATCGTCAAATTCCTTTCTCAAGAAGGCAAACTAAAGACGTACTTGATTTAGAAGCAATCTTAGAAGCTAATTTTGAAGCGTATCTCTCACTCGACAGAGAAATAAGACATCAGCTAGCACTCATAGAAAATTAAGTAAAATGATATTGATTTAAAACATGATTAGTGAAATATTTAAATATTAACATCTTCCAAAATCTAAGTGAACAATACTTAGGATGAAATTCGCAGTTGAGCAATGGCCGAACGTCGAAATTGTCAACAGTTCATAAGGGCATCCAAATAAATCTCCTCATTGTGCTATGATATGCGTGCAGTATAAAGTAATGTCACTATTCATCATTTTATCCCAGGTATTTCAAGCGTACCACATTCCATTATGCTTTTCACCCTTCCCTTCACTGAATGTGGCCTAGGAAGATGGTGTCGTTTAGTTTTAACGACAATTAAAGGGTGAAATATGGAGTAAAGGGGATTGTATGATGCTCGAAAATGGTACAAATATCATTGATATAATCGTCTCTACAAGAATATTAGTTGAAAATTGGCTACAATAATGCCCGGTGATAACTAATCTACCACCATCTCGCATACCACACAAGTGTTAAAATACACACACACAAACACCCTTATCTCTAAATCTGTAAATTTTTGTGTAATTACAAAACAACAATCCTTGAGGACCTGTTAGCCAAGTGGTCCTGTCACTGGTTTCTTAGCTAGTAGGCTACAGTTTGAATCTCGGTTAACACTTGCTGGATTTTTAAAATTAAATATCATGGTCCTGTAGTTAGGAGGTCCTGTGGCTGAAATCAACGTATCGACAGTTACGGAAAACTAGAATATTGCTTGCTCGCTTGCATTGGACTCCTGCCCCTATTCCTGTTTTATCATTACATTTGTTGAACTCTCCTTTACTCCAGGTTTCTAAGAATCTGATCGTCAAATCTAAGGTCGAAATACCTATCAACGAGAACTCTTTAATCACAACAGAAGTTTCAGAAAGGAATGTCAATATTCTCATATGTTATCACGTACGTTGCATTGTACAAAGTGTATTGATATGTTAATGTTAGACGAGTTGAGCAGTTTTCCGTAATCTCTACCTTCAGTCTTTCCAAACAAATGATAAAAATGGAATGTAAAGAGACACTAAATTAAAATGTCGGATGAATAGATTGAGAGTATTAAATGGGGTTTTAGATACTCCAAACCATAGTCAAAATATGCGTACAAAATATTCTTTATATAGCGTCGTAGGAAATGAAAGCTATTTGATAGGGTATGCAGATTTGAATTAATTGGGAAACGATTTTCAAGTAGTTTAATGTATTTATTGTACAAGTTTGCTACTCTGTCACACTCAGTTGAACTGTTATTCTCAATAAAATATGTAATGAAACAGAAGAAAATATATGTTAAAAAGTCTAACACACGTGGTTATATTTTTGTTTTAACGTTATTCACGAGATGAAGCTATAGTCTATATAGTAAATGGCAGAACAGTGTTTATGTGAATAGTAAATAATTTTTCAGCAATATTATGAAATGCTGGAAATAATATTGTAAGTTCAAAGAAATCTACCGACAGTAAAATATATAGCTGCGTTCACAGCAATTAATGTTCATGGAGTGTATGCACACGGAATTATATTAATGATCAAATCATACACTATCCCTAGCTCTAAGCTGGAACAACAACATCACAAAATATAGCAGTAACATAAATCTCAGACCAAACTGTTGTAAACTGAGGTAATCAGAATGCTGGAATGGTATTATAATATATGTCTATATCACGCCGCAGATATTTTCCAAGTTTTAATTCCCCTTCAAACAATAAATAAAACCACCACTTGTGTCATCCATAATTATGTATTAGTTCATTGATGTAATTTAGATTTCAAAGTTTCTAAGTTAGTAATTGCAGTTCTTGAATTCTTGATGATGTTCCGGAAACTGAGAATGATCATGTTCACGGTACAAATCACTCCAACGAGCCTTTTAACAAGTGTAGCGAAGCTGGTGAAACAAGTACTTATTCATAATTACTAATTTAACCGAATCTCTAAGTTATGGAAGCCATGCAATAATGCGGAATCCTTGGAAATCAATGCATATGAGCACTGTTATGCATTTGTTTCCAAGTAATCGGTCAAATTAGTTCCCATGCGTAGATACAGATTTCTCTATTGCCCGATGATAACTTAAGAGAAAACTCAAATTAACTTCTATTTATGAATTTCACCAAATCACGAAAAATTTCCTTAACTCAGATACTAATTCCATTAATGTTCCAGGAAATTGAGATATTAGATAACATTATAACCAATTATAAAAGGTAATTACAGATAAATATCCTAGAGAAATTTTGTGAAATTTGTAGTGGTTTAATGACTAATATTATTTCCTCAGAGGCTAATAGCGAGAGATGGATCAAAATCTTTCTATTCCAGCAATAATGATTGGTGATTACCCAAGTGAGGTCATCGAATAATTGGAGGAACTCTCTAAGATCAATTTGCAATTACAATTGGAAAGTGTGGGTCCCTTATTAAGGAAACATGTATGTGCGTATTCTCCCTATGCATTTGTTGACCGTCATTTAATATCCTGGAAACTTATAACTTCTCTTATATTCTCGTTATCAGGAATCGAAGATGGAACACCGTATTAGTAGCCTTAGTTTACTAATTGGTACCTAATGATCATGAGAACTGGATGAGAGGCTAATTCACTTCCTTACAAAGTAGTTCCGCAGAGAGCACATCCACCTATTTTTGTACCTTAAGAGGCCACATTTGAATGCGAACTCCCTCTTGAACTTATGGTAATGCACATACCTTACACAAAAATTAATGAGTTAACTTGATTTAACCTCGTCAATTCAATTTTAAAAGTCGAACACTTTGCAAAGGCGATTTTCGCTATACTGATCCAATTAATAAGGTACGGAAAGCTACCAGAAAAAATTTCCTTGTACAGTTTTCATTATTGAACAATGTCCATATGACTGAATACTGGTTAAAATTATAGATAGCATAGAACAATTTTTAAAATCATGTTTACATTATATGGACATAATAATCACTTTTACGGTCAGCTGGTTAGAACATAATAGTCCTTTTAATTCTTATCTTGATGGAAAGGATTCCTCCTCATCTCGGCTGTGTATGTTCGCATATACAATCACACACGTATAGCCAATTCAAGAAGTATAGGATGAGCAGAATAAATCCAGAAAGAGAGGCATAACTTCATCCTCTTGGATAATTAGATTTAAGTCGAAAAATAACTTCGTTTATTTACCGCTATATGTCCAAATGGTTAGATGTCTGGATCGAGGAGCATTAAGTGTACAACTATCGAAACCATTTTACCAGTTGACCGAGTTCAGTCATCATAAGATCAAGTTCTGGTTGTGAGTTTAACTTATAGGAAAAGTCTTCTCGGTTTTAGTTACTGCGCTGATGGGGTGAAAGTTCTTTATGGGGATCACTATAAGTACCAACTTGTTAATATAAGGAAGGATCTTCATTGGGGTAATCACATAAATGTGATCGTAAATAAAGAGTACAGATCTCTACACATGGTTATGAGGGTATTCAGTAGTTGCAGTAAGGATGTAATGGGGAGGGCATATAAGTCTCTGGTACGAGAACGGGAAAAAATCCAACGAAGGACAGCTCGATTTGTTCTGGGGGATTCCGACAAAAGAGTAGCGTTACACAAATGTTGCAAAGTTTGGGCCGGGAAGACTTGGGAGAAAGGAAACGAGCTGCTCGTCTAAGTGATATGTTCCGAGCTGTCAGTGGACAGATGGCGTGGAATGACATTAGTATACGAAAAAATTTGAATAGTGTTTTTTATAAAGTAGGGAAGATCACAATATGAAAACAAAGTTGGAATTCAAGAGGACAAATTGGGGCAAATATTCATTTATAGGTAGGGGAGTTGTTGTAAGGGAGATTTTCAACAAATTTCCAAATTCTTTGCAATCATTTAAGAAAAGGCTATGAAAAGAACAGATAGGGAATCTGCCACCTGGTCGACTGCACTAAATGCAAATCAGTGTTGATTGATTGATCAGTCAAAAGGATAAAATATCAAAATGTTCTGATTCAAATATCCGTCAAAATGATTTTGTGCCTTTAATTTGATCATAATCTTTACACACTTTCTTCACTGTTCGAACTTTCAGACTATCCATTTTAACATTCTCCAAGATACTAAACTTTGGGGAAATGCTGACAAGTCATCACATTAAGCTAACGACATAATACTGATGATCACTGTTCTCATAATTGTTAAAATCAGTTTAGTGACGTAATTAATTTACCGTCAAAAGACAATTATAAATTCGGTATAATTCAAATTATGAAAAATAGTTACTAAACAAGCCAGGTTCAAGAAAAAGCACTGTTCAACTATCATGTTCTGAACATGAATTACTAAGAAAATGTGCGATGATAACCTTTCATTTGGATACGATTCTTCTCATTTGACGAAGGGAGGTTAAATGTAAATACAGTAATCCAAGCTTGCTATCGGAAATTTATATATCATTTACTAGGTTCCTTCTTTGAATCTCTGTACGATTAATACAAACTGTAATTAAAAGATAACGTGTCATTATGAATGAAAATGAGGGCATTGAACCGTCACCGTGTGTAATGGGCTTGGATGATAGGCGCACTCGATGCATTTGGACGTGGGAAATATTGTTTAACTTTCGTAACATTTGTCCCATATATTTATGTGTCACTTAATATTGCTAGATTATTTCTTATCTGTAGTTAGTGTACCCTTAAGGAAGGTGCCTGAAGACTTGAAATATTGTCACATCCGAGCATTCTCCTGAGTAATGAGGGGAAAGTCAGGAAATATCGCACCCAAATCCGCTGCGATTAGTTAAGAGATTGTAGTTTATTATTTCTGATAAAGTTATAACTACCCAAGTATGGAGATCGATCTGTACGATGACGAGGATAAAAAAATGCAGAGCGAATGAAGAACTATGAAATTACATTTCGAATTTATTTTAAATGATTTCAGAATGAAAGGTTATGGAACTGTGTGCTCATGCAGGACTAGATTCATTTTTGCAGTTGTTGGAGAAGCTCGTTAAGAACATACAGGTCTTTAGACCATAATTGAAACGTTACCATCTCTAATGAATGTCTGTGTATGTATATAGGAATGCATCTATCCAGAAATGGAAGATAAATGCTTCCACTATTCGTAACATGGTCACTGTGTGTGATAGATTAGTTAACTCTATGCCCGACCACCTCTTTTCTCAAGAACCATTCTGATACTCTTTCCTGGCGCAAACTGAGTAAATCCTAGGACCATATTGTTCATCAGACGTGGGAGTCTTATTTTTATATTTCTCATTCTCTTGAATTAGAACCATGTCTGCATCCTTCCCTGTCGTCAGTCAGCACATTCAACATGGATTCCATCCAAAGTATTTTCTTTTTGCTAGTTGCTTTACGTCGCACCGACACAGATAGGTCTTATGGCGACGATGGGACAAGGAAGGGCTAGGAGTGGGAAGGAAGTGGCCGTGGCCTTAATTAAGGTACAGCCCCAGCATCTGCCTGGTGTGAAAATGGGAAACCACGGAAAACCATTTTCAGAGCTGCCGACAGTGGGGTTCGAACTTACTATCTCCTGAATACTGGATACCGGCCGCACTTAAGCGACTGCAGCTATCGAGCTCGTTATCCAAAGTATCAAACTAGTCAATTATGATTGGTAATTTTATCAATGGAAATTTAGAAAAACTACTTCCCTTCTACTACCAATACATATTGATGACATGATGCCCCCAGCAACTTCATTACCAGTAGGCCTACATCTTGATATATTTTGCGTCTATCACAAAGCTAAATTCCGCGTTTTTATTCTTCTATAACACATTAGAATAATGTGAAAATTCTTAGCATTACGTGAGTACTAACTACTGTATTAGAATTTTATTTTAGTCAGTATGTCTGTTGCAGGCTAACACTAATGTGTTGTCATCTTCTCTAATTTATTTCTAGCGTCCTTAGACCCATCCAGGTAAATTTATTATTATTATTATTATTATTATTATTTATTTGTTTTTATAATATCCGATACCCCCTTTTATCCAGGGGCTCTGAATTTTGTTCCGGAGGAATTCCAGAAGTCATCTTCAATGTCAAACTCAAAGACCTGGTACTTTCGTTTCTAAAATTTCAGAAGTCATCTTCAACGTCACACTCAAAGACCTGGTACTCTCCTTTCTATATACATATTTCAACCCTAACTATAGGTTAGAAATGCAGCGGCTAACCTACTATGTAACACCACTCCACTCTATTTCTCTAGAACTCTGCTTCTATCCGCCAGAAAGCTTTCAGTTACGGTATATTTGACGGAAACGACGTGCAATATCAACGACGTGGGTTGGCCTCGAACTGGGATTAAGGTACTTTACTGACCTTTTGAATTACTAATAATAGAATCAAGTACCTTGAATTTAATGTATGAAGGCTTCGTTAAGGTCTTGATTTAATGTGCCCTTGACCACGGCGTTATTTCACAATAATTCATAATCTTACTTCATATCTTTCTCGATTGGTTTTATAAGGAGTAGACCTTAACCGATTAGAGTATGAATAGGCATATGGATATTTATTTTATATTTTAACACATAAATTCAATAAATGATCACATTTGACATTTTAGTTTTGTGGCCATTGATAGCATTCTCAGTGAATCTCAAGGAAAAGTCTACCAAATTGCGCTCTGGTAGTAGTAATGACCCACTAACTACTTTTACGGATTTTGGAGTCACAGAAGTGCCGGAATTTTGTCCCTCAGGAGTTATTTTAAGCTCCAGTAAATCTACCGCATGAGACTGGCATATATCTAGCATTTTAAAATTCTATTGGACTGAGTCGGAATCGATCCCGCCAACTTAAACTCCGATGACCAGTGATCTACCCGTTTGAGTTTCTCATCCCGACCAACGGTTTTCTATTCTAAATATTCGTAGTCGATTAAGTTACTACTAATTTCGAAGTTAATGAGACAATGTATTCCATTCACTTTCGTAGCAAAAATTGTCATAAACCGTAAGATTCGTTCGACCTCGTCTGAGAGGCTTCCTGAATTGCAAACAAGCAATCGTTTCAGTATTTAGACTTGGCCTTTATAACCTGAATCAACTGATTTCCAATTGTTTATGTTGGATTTACCTCTAATACTGGGGGTACATAGTTAATGCACCACTTATCATGTTCGGCCTCCAATAAAATACATACGTAATAATTCGTGGCGCATTTAATTTTACATGAGACAAAGTCTCTACTTAAGAATAAAATTTGAGTGTTAAGATTAATTTTTATGAAGATAGGACGCATGCTATGAAGATATACTTGTATATAAGTCCACTAACTCTTCTACTCAGCGAATTCGTGTTCAGGTCCTTTCAGACTTCTTCGCAAGTAGCCTACTAAAGATTTCAGAAAAACAATCGCATATGTTAAAAATTAGTCTTTCGTTCACATTTTATTCAAATCAAATAATAAGTATCAAATAATAACTACTCTGTACAGAATAACATAGCATATCCTTGTAAGTAAGATTCTGCAATTCTCAACAGCTGCTTTTATCCTGTGTTTCACAAGATATCTTTAATTGCGTCGTCTATAACGTTGTCGAAAAATTTCGATTATATTATTAATATGATTAATAATTCGAAATTAACTAACAGTATTTCTTTAGTCTTTGTTGCAGTTCAATATCCTTAACGAGCTGTATATAGTTCACAGCACTACTACTACTACTACTACTACTACTACTAATAACATTATTGATCGTTCCTTTCGTCGTTCAATGTCTTAACAGATCATCAGTTGTTGAATTTTATTCTGAAAAATGTTCTTACATCTTCAGAGATTCGATCCTCCAACCTATGAGGGAGTCACAGTGCACCACAGTATTGACGGAGCTAGTATATAAAATGAAAACAAGAATGGATATTAACTATAGGTTTGTAAATGTACGTATTCTTCTTCAAAATGAGAATCGCTAAGGTTATCTCAGAAAAGTCGCGCAGTGACGGAAAGAGAAATTCTGAGGATTTCTGCAAAATTGATATCCCAGTTCAGCTGCGAACGTCTTAATAATTTGGATTCCATTTCGAGTTCGCGACTTGTCAGTGTGCTTCATTTTCACACAAATGAACAAGACAAATGGGAAATTGAATTTTTAAATTTCACATTCTATGAAAATATTATAGTCATACCTTGAAACCTTCAACGTTATAAATTTCCTGCCTTAAATTGACCCATAAAACTGCTGGAGAAACTCAGCCGACGAAGCTGTTGACCTGCTCTAAATAACTACTGTCGCGCTGATTTGTAATACATTTATATGACAAAGTAAGATTTCAGTCTTATCTAGAAGTGTTTCCATCATTCGCTGAGGAGCTCTAAGACACATTCAATCTGAAACCATATCTCTTTACTGGGAGATTATCTTATATGTTGTGAAGTATTAGAAAGTGACGTGGATCTATGTTTTCGTTCTCTGAGGAATGCCCCTGTCCGAGGCGATTGCCTCAAGAAACAAACAGTACATTATAAGGTGTTTCTTAAACATGAAGTTTCATTCTAAACAGGAAATTAAATGCCTTAAATATGAAAGCTGGTGTCATTACACGGATAAAAGCAATTATAAGACAAGACTCTTTCATGAATAAAAGTGTGAAATCGTTAATTGACATACTTACGCTTTCATTGTCTAATCATAAAAAGATAGCCTTTCCGGAAAAACAGAGGGAATATTTATATGAAATAGGGGTGCAGGGGGGTGGAATATTGTTTGTAACCACAACACCTTATTTGGATAGTATGTAATTTATAATTATAATTAATATTAATCAAAATTTTGTTTAATTTTCCTCAATTGATAAAAAAAAGAACATTTCTATCCAGTGATTTTTATTCACTCGGACAATTAGTGCTCGTTATGAATAAGGATTGATTGAAAACCGTACTGTTATCTTGTTAAAATATATATTCGAATGTCTTTAACAGAATTCAGGTACTGAATATAAATATTATATTATGAAAAATGTGTGAACCATTTAATAGATACGGGTTTGCTACGCGGACCAGTTAATTTCTCTTCTGTTGCGATCACTAACCCAGCTTAGTTCATATTGAGTAACAACTAGACTATCTCTTCCGGAGATCAGCTTCTTTACAATACCTGTTTGTTGCGCGGTTTCATTATGCCATATATGACAACATGAGAGCCAGTAGCTTGAAGTTGTATAAGTCTCCACTGGATTTCTTTATTTTTACTAAGTAATAATCTTAAAATACTGATAATATTATTTGAAATATCAATAGGGTAATTTTAGAAAAAAATTCAAATAAAATATTCAATGAAAGAATTTAAAATGTTATTATCATATTAATAGGCATCATATTATATAATATTTAATATTTCATTTGGTACTCACCATTATGAAAGGCAGAATAGCGAAGATGTTAAAGAAACTTGAAAACAATCTCCCTTTCCTATGCCGTCTTCAAACTAATTGTTCGTGTTGTTAACACTTTGTCCGAAGAACTACAAAAACCTAGAAGCGAACCGAAGTCCAATGTATGTTGCTATAGTTCACACTTATGTTCAGTGCTAGAAGACAGTGCACCTTCCTCGGTATCTGCCCAAACACTAACTGAAAGTTCTTCGTCTACGAGTCGAGAAGGAAAACTGATTTCTGCTTGAAAGAAAAAAAACGACTAACCTCTCGTCGCACCAACTGCACTGACAGACTAACATACATTCACACCGAGCTTACCTTCAGCGGAGACAGAGCATACAAGGAGCCCCTTTTTTCCTTTCCCTTGGCTGGCAGCAGCCAATAGCAGGGCTTCAAAAGGAGAACGTGAAGGTGAAAACACCAATAAGACTGCGGTGAGACTGGAAACGGCTACCCTATGGTACAGTCATTTCAAGACGAAGTGTACAATCGTCCAGTGCACTGAGGGAAAACTGAAGGAGGGCACGATTGCTTTGTAAGCGAGCACGAGCTTAACGGGAGATTCCAATGCGCGATCAAGCTATAAACATTAGAAATCATTAACATTTTATGAACGACTACTTACGAGCATTGGAATGCAAAAGTCGATGTCGTAACACTCGGTAACAATCACTCTCGATTGTCGTGATGCAGGTCATTCTCATCTTGACTCTTTAACGTGATTTATTTCTTACTCTCAAATGTGTACGGATTTCGGAATCGCGTTGGCAAAATTAATCCATGATGGAAATTTCAACTATTCGACTTAGAATACATTTCACAGTAACCCTGCGTGTGGAAAATACAATTGATAGTGTCCTTAAGGGCTTATATGGACAGAGTTAACAACTCAAGACTAAATGAGACTTAGTCCTAATAGTTTCGCTGGGCTGAGTGGCTCAGACGGTTAAGGTGATTGCCTTCTGACCCCCAACTTGGCAGGTTCGATCCTGGCTCCGTCCGGTGGTATTGAAGGTGTTCAAATACGTCAGCCTCGTGTCGGTAGATTTACTGGAACGTAAAAGAACTCCTGTGGGACTAAATTCCGGCACCTCGGCGACTCCGAAAACCGTAAAATTAGTTAGTCAGGCGTAAAGCTAATAACATTATGATTAGCCCCAATGGTGTAATACTGGGAGAATTTAAATGGAACGTCGTATTATTTGATTTCCCGACTAAGGGAAGTTTATTGAAACAAAATGTCTGATTGATTGATTGATTGATTGATTGATTGATTGATTGATTGATTGATTGATTGATTGATTGATTGATTGATTGATTGATTGATTGATTGATTGATTGATTGATTGATTGATTGATTGATTGATTGATTGATTGATTGATTGATTGAGGTAAGGTTAAGGCTTAGCGAGTTAAAAATGTGTCATCAGTGAATGAGACGTTACAATTATTATGACATGTATTATCTATAATAACGGTGGGAGAGGGGGCCAGACGGGGGCGTGAAAAACATAGAGGCTTAACTACTGGATTTCCATTCAGATTGCCGAGATTCGACTGAATTTTCCGACCAATGATCTATTCATCTTACACCGTATTCACTGAAGCCATTCCAGAATTCTCCACTCATTCTGCCAATAGAAACCTTTAAAAAGTTAGGAAATATCCTAAGCATTATTACCTTATTATTATTATTATTATTATTATTATTATTATTATTATTATTATTATTATTATTATTATTATTATTATTATTATTATTATTACCTGTATGTTGCCATTTCTTGAATGAAGCAGTCATTTTTCATCTATCTCTTGGCACAAGCCAGAGCAAAATAAAGCTTCCACGGAAGTCTCAGACTCATTGACGGGTGTGACAGTACGGACGCTTCTGAGGTTATAGGTGGTGCTGAGTAATGACATTCAGAGAACATCTAGTACGTCTGAATGTTATCGAAGTTGCTACTCATAGGGCAAATCGTGCTGCAATAGCACTTTCTAGCACAGTAAGGAAAGTAATGGTGAACTACTGAACTCCTCATCATGCCTTGAACGCCTCATTTTGGCACCGCCATAGTTTTCTTTCTTCGGTTTCCCTTCAACCGCTTAAACTTTGGTGATGCTACTTGAGGATCCAACCAGTCTTCGGCTGATGACCAAACAAAGTTATTATTATATATTTTACTTCTTCAAAAAAATCCCCGATGAGATCCCGTAGTTTATATTTCACGCCTTCTCCTCTGCCGTCACTGGTAGTAGTAACAGTATTTTGGTCTTAAGTCCATGTTCTTGTTATTGCAGCTACATGTGCCACTTGATTGCTTCCTAACCCTTCATCCCTACGTAACCTTCACTGGCTATATCTGCTCTGAAAGGTTTGACATATACTTCCCTTGACCTCCCTCTACCGTTTTCTCGTGTAGCTTCCTGACATTTGTTCTTGTTTGCAGAACATTTCTGCTGGAAGTACAAAAAGGCGCACAATAATGTCACAAATTCCAAGATTTGTAAACACAATTTACAAAATATAATCACCACACTACACAATAAAATAATAAACTCGCTAGCGCATAACTATCAGCTCTCAATATCAAGCCAACAAGCACCTAATTGCGAATACATTGCCGATATTTACGACAGCAAAACAATATAAATAAAACTGGAAGTGCGGTAATTTGCGGCGTACAGCTTCCTGTCAGTGACTAGGAGGCCAACGCTCTAGCGCCATTATGGTGAAACGTTCCAATTACAGCTTTATGCTGGGCTTCACAAGCGATTGTCAAGGCCGGTATAAGGAGCGCAGCGAGGGATCCAGTCGGCCGTGGTTAGATTAGCAGTTTGCCGTTTTCAGCCACTACGAGCTCTAATGTGAGTCAATGCAGAGTTTCATTTAAGGAATGTTGTAGTTGCGTGCAAACACAAGTTGGCAGGACAAATCGGTTCAAAATAACTAGTGGGCTGAGACAGGGAAGTGTTCTATCACCAATCCTGTTTACAATAGTAATGGATGACATCATGAGAACAGCAAAAGCAGCATATGGAGGAAGAGAAATGAACATGATGTTATTTGCAGATGATATTGTGATTTGGGGAGAAGACGACAGGAAGGTTCAAGAACAGTTGAATGTGGTGAATGGGAAGATCGAAGAATGTGGATTGAAAATAAGTGTAGAAAAGAGTAAAACTCTTGTTATGACTAGAGGGGAGAAAGAAGGGAAAGGTCAGATTAGACTTGCAGACAAGCCCCTGGAAGTAGTGGAAACGTTTAAATATCTGGGGAGTGAATTAATGGAGAATGCTCGACTGGATGCTGAGATTAGTAAAAGGATTCAAGCTGGAAGTTGTTTCTATCATAGTGTAAGAAACATGTTATGGGACAAAGACGTGCCAACGGAAGCAAAGAATACTATGTACAAGATGTATTACGTACCCATAACAACTTACGGACCAGAAACTTGGACAATGACAAAGAAGGATGAGAGTCGAATACAGGCAGCCGAAATGAAGTTCTTGAGGAGTATGATACAGAAGAGTAGAAGAGACAAAATAAGGAATGAGAAAATCCGGAAAGAAATTGGAGTGGAAAAAATGAATGATAGAATAGAGAAGAGCCGACTAAGATGATTTGGGCACATAAAGCGATGAGTGACGGAAGAATGCCAAAAAAGGTGATGGAAATGCAAATCCAAGGAAGAAGAGGCCGTGGACGACCACGATTGAGATGGAAGGATACCATAAAACGCAGCATTATAGAAAGAAACCTGGACTGGGACACAGTGTTGGAGGAGGAGTGGTGGAAAGACCGAAGAAAGTGGAGAAGAACCATATTTGCCCCTACCCGGCTACAGCTGGATAAAGGGAAATGATGATGATGATGATGATGAACTCCATTCGGTATTGGTATTTTTCAAAAAAAAAAAATGCCTGAGGGTATTGAACAAAGGAAAACGTTACAGAACGACTTACGTAAATAAGTTAATTTGGCTAGGAGTTGAATTAAAAAGAAAACGAGTAAAGAAACAAGTGATTTTAGGCTGTTCTTTCCGGAACTGCGTTTTGGTGGGAGGTGATTTTCGAAATTTTTTTCCTTTCCTTTAAGTTTGATAGAGCTAACCAAGGCTCGAAATTTGAAACCTTTCTGGGACCTTTAGCCCTTCAACTTTCGGCACAATTGAGGAAATTGCTTAATGTTACGTTTTTCGTAGTGTGGAGGACTTCTAGTTTCTCTGCTAAGACATTTTTCAACATTGAAATCCCTGATGCGATAATTTACATTTCACGCATTCTCTTTTGCCGTCACTGCTCCAAGGGCATTATTAATCTACTTCCTTTAAAATTTAATTTCCTTACCTTATTCTCCTTGCATTATCTGATGTGAGATTTTTTCTACTTCCTTTAAAATTTCATTTCCTTACCTTATTCTCCTTGCAATATCTGATGTGAGATTTTTTCTGGACAAAGCGGAGGCGGGACAGGATTTTCTCCGTGTACTCCGGTTTTCCCTGTCATATTTCATTGCAGCAACACTCTTCACTATCATTTAATTTCATCTGTCAGTCATTAATCATTGCCCCAGACTATATTCCCTTTCCCTTTCATTACATTTATTTATTTATTTATTTATTTATATATTTATATATATATATATATATATTTATTTATTTATTTTTATCTTAAATATGTCTCCAGAAGTGAGTATATAGCATTTTTCAGCAATTACTGTGCATGGAAGAGGAATTTCACGGTGCAGCTGAGATCAGGTAATATATCGACCTACTTGGAGTTACGATCATCACGAAAGTTATTACTTCATTATTATTCGGCCGTATAAAAATCGTGTCTCCTGCGCCCCAAAACTTAGGAGAAATAATAGATCTTAGGAGAACGGGAGCACAAATAAAATTATAACTGGGGACTGGCTTGAGAGGACCAGTCGTAGAAAGAAACTTCGCCCGAGAGTGATTGAAACGCGGATCCTCGAGCTGACAGGATCACTCCACCGCAAGTGCTCCGCATTGACACCGCCTGAAACCCACCGTGTGTGTGTCTTTGATGGTGATTTCTTGACATGGCTCTGAAGCTGGTCATAAGTCACGTGAAGATTGAGCAACGCCGCCTCCCAAACGAATTTGAATACGCCCGCGAATTGATCTGACTGGCTAACTTCAGTAGCTAATATAATAACAAAAGTGTGATATCGATTCTTTTCAAATTGTTTATCAGTACTACCAACCCTCTAATGCTCATATACACTGTTCACGTCATTTCCGACCAACCTGTATATCCCCTCAGCTGCTCTAAAGTTATAACTTATATCTGAGAATTCTCTTCATATAGACATCACATTTTTCACTTTTCTGAGATTATTTTTAACTTTACAAGCTCCTTAGTTATTTATACGCAAGTATATTCCGTAAAGTTTTATGTTCCTTTCAGTTGCAAGTTGGTTTCGCTGGACTCCACTATACGAGCGCCCAAAAGCTATAAACTACATGTGAGTATTGTATTCATATAAACATGCCCTTTTTATTTAAATTGATGCTTTTATAGCCGGTAATAATAAACGTGGTAATCTTTTGGGTTTTTGTCGTGTCCAAGGAATAATCTGTGGGAATTATTCATTGTTCGCGACGACTTAGCTGCGCGTCCTCAGAACACAAAACAAGTCCGTCCACGAACACAACTGTTCTGACAATCATAACGAGAACTTGGAATTACTTGACCAACTGTCATTGTTATATCAGGCGTAATCGCGGACGGACGTGTTTCTCTTCTGAGGACACTGCAAAATATCTTCGCGAAAGGTGAAGTGTTCCTTTAGTTCGTTTCATTGACACGGCAAAAATCCAAAATATTATGTCTATGCCTCTTTTCTTTATATTAAGCGGTAGAAGATTTTATGTGCTTTTCATTTCCAAAGTCAAGATATGAATCATATGCAAACATTATTAACTGCCAGTGCTTTCTGTGAACTCTTCATAATTATTCGATAGGTATGTATCCTGTGTTCTTTTCAGCATGAAAGAGACCATATATTCATTTTAATGATTGAATTAATTAATTACATATAATTAATTACATTATGTAATTAATTAATGTGTCCTAAGTCTTCTATTCAGCATGAAAATGACCATATATTAATTAATTTATTAATTAATTTAAATTTAAAACTCTAAATTTAAATTTAAACTTTAAATTTAAACTTTAATTTAAAATTTTTACATTGAAACTTAAATTTAAATTAATTAATTAATTAATTAATCAAACAATCATCTGCTTTTAGAGCTGTTGCCCACGTGGCAGAGTCCCTGTCAGTTGTTTACCTAGTCTTTTATTAAATAAAAGGGCCTTGGCCTACCAAGCGACCGCTGCTCAGCCCGAAGGCCTGCAGATTACGAGGGACCGTGTGGTCAGCACGACGAATCCTCTCGGCCGTTATTCTTGGCTTTCTAGACCGGGGCCGCCATCTCACCGTCAGATAGCTCCTCAATTCTCATCACGTAGGCTGAGTGGACCTCGAACCAGCCCTCAAGTCCAGGTAAAAATCCCTGACCTGGCCGGGAATCGAACCCGGGGCCTCCGGGTAAGAGGCAGGCACGCTACCCCTACACCACGCGGCCGGCTCAGTCTCTCATTTACCTTCCTATAAACGAATATTTGCCCTAACTTGTTCTCTTGAATTCCAAATTGATTTTCATATTATGATCTTCCCTACTATTAAATGCTCCACTGAAGCTTATTCGTCTACGAATGTCACTTCGCGCTATCTCTCTACTGGCAGCTCGAAACATACCACTTAGTCGAGAATCTCGTCTCCTTACTCCCATCTATTCCCACCCCAATGTTTCAAACATTTTCGTAACACTACTACTTTGTCGGTAATCACCCAGAATAAAAGAAATGGCGTATGACTTTTAGTGCCGGGAGTGTCCGAGAACATGTTCCGCTCGTCAGGTGCAGGTCTTTTATTTGACGCTCGTAGATGATCTGTGCGTTGTGATGAGGGTTAAATGATGATGAAGACGACACATACAGCTAGTCCCCGTGCGAGAGAAATTGACCAATGGTGGTTAAAATTCTCGAGCCTGCCGGGAATCAAACCCGGGATCCCTGTGACCAAATGCCAGCACGCTAACCATTTAAACATGAAGCCGGACACCCAGAACAAATCGTTCTGCTTTCCTTTGAATCTTTTCCAGTTTTTGTATCAATTAGCTCTGTTGTGGGTCTTATACCCTGGAAGCATATTCTAACGGAGGTCTTAGCAATGAGTTACACGTCCTCTTCTTTATACACTTACCATAACTCTTAAATACTCTCGTACCCATGTGAAGAGTCCACCTCTGTGGTGTAGTGGTTAGTGTGATTAGCTGCCACACCCGGAGGCCCGGGTTCGATTCCCGCCTCAGCCACGAAACTTGAAAAGTGGTACGATGGCTGGAACGGGGTCCACTCAGCCTCGGGAGGTCAACTGAGTAGAGGTGGGTTCAGTTCCCACCTCAGCCATCCTGGAAGTGGTTATCCGTGTTTTCCCAATTCTCCTCCAGGAAAATACCGGGATGGTACCTAACTTAAGGCTACGGCCGCTTCCTTCCTCCTCCTTGTCTATCCCTCCCAATATTCCCATCCCCCACCAAGGCCCTTTTCAGCATAGCAGGTGTGGCCGCCTGGGCGAGGTACTGGTAATTCTCCCCAGTTGTATCTCCCCTTCACAGTCCAGGACACTGCCCTTGAGGCGGTAGATGTGGGATCCCTCGCAGAGTACGAGGGAAAAGCCAACCCTGGAGGTTAAACAGATTAAGAAGAAGAAGAAGAACCATGTGAAGATACTTTTAACCTTTCTTAAGAACCTCTATGTGATTACTCCAATGAACATCATTCCTTATATTAACACCTGTGTATTTGCAGTGTTCCCAATGATGCACTACCACCCCTTCAACCCAGTAATTAACAGAGAGAGAACTTTTCCTCTTAAGGCCGGTTTCCACTGACTAACATTTAACACCAACATGCTAAATGTAACATGTTACAATTGACATGTATATTGTGATTGTGTCTTTCAATTGACTTTGCATGTTAACTCAAACTGTTGAGATTAACACTTTTAACATGTTGGCACGTTTTCTGCTCAAAGTGGAAAACATGGCAAGTCAATTCGTGGTTCGTGAGATGTCGGCACAGCCTCGACAACTTCCTTTCTGTTCCAGTGTCAACAGATAGCCAAACGACACAAACGAAGTGCTTCTCGTGAAGTAGGAGTATAGTTACAACACTCCGAAACACTTATTCTCTTTGTTATAAATTACAAATACAGTAGCGCTACCGTGTCGTTCTGTCTGCACTATACCAATGCCCGAGTGCACCAAGCTCGGTAATTATCAGCCTTTACGAAACCGCGATTAAATTTTTACCGTGGTATTGTCGCAAAAGCAGTGCACAGTTACTATCACTCGGTTTCGTTACCGCGGTTTCTTGACGCTTGATTTTCTCGCTATTATTCCCCTCGGATTAAATTCAAAGTAGTATTCAGGACGCAGTGATCGTTTCGACAGTCAGTTGTTACATTTTGCGACAGCGCAAGCAAGTTGTCAGCTCCTTAAAATGGAAAATAAAGTAATGAAACGTCCTAGAGTTCCTAATTTCAGTCCTCACGAAAATTTCGTCCTGTTGGATTTGGCTGAAAAATATAAGGCAGTCATTCCATGCACCCATGCCTCTGATGCGGGTTATGCAGAAAAAAAATGTAGGCCTTAATAGAATACTTATATGGTAGTAAACTCATATACGTAATATACTTATACATATTTTGCTTATACATTTAATTTAACTATAGCATCACTTTAAAATAATAAACGGTAATATAACTTCCAGAACCTGATGACAATCCGAAAAGATCTCCCACTATTTCCAACCCTCTGGACATACTACGAGATATTGGTAGTGTGAGTACGGTATGTTAATATGTTCGCCATATATCACAATGCACAAAACTATATACAAGTAACTGCAGACCACAGAACTACAGACTGCGTTTTACACTTTACGATGGTGAAAAAATGAGTGTATCCTCCTCATTCAATACATTACACTCATTTTTTTCACCATTGTAAAGTGAAAGCCGTAAATACGGAATGATTCTAATATCCTGTAATAGACTGCGTTTATCTATATACATATATATATATAATTATTCTGTTTTAGGGGACTTTGGTGTTGACAATGATGATGATGATGATGATGATGATGATGATGGTAACAACTTAAGCCTGTGTCCTCAAGATTTTGGGCAAACTCCACTACATACACCAACAAGACCTTCAAGTGGTGTAGACCTAAAGGTGAAATATTTTCTGCTTTAATTTAGTTTTAGAAAACTTCACTGCACTGCACTGGATGTGGAATTTAGATAGTGAAAATAAATTTAAAAGTCACCAATATTTTTAACCATTATTTTTTTCAATTTACATGGCACCGCATTTTTTCTCTCTTCACTAAAAGAATGGGTGTATATTTTTGTTTGCAACACCAATCGAGGAAGACCCCTAGAGGTATGAAAAAGAGTAAGCTGACAGCAACGGAGTCACAAATGCTGAAGAAGTGCAGAGAGGCACTTTTGTTGGACATGGCGCTGAAAAGAGAAAAGCATAACGAGGAATTAGAAATTTTTAAATTAAAAAAGGAATTAATAAAAGAAAAAATTGCATACTGGAAAGCAAAAAATGCTGAATTATTGTAAAGGAAATTAGTTTTAAATAAAATCTCACCTTATCTTTGTTTGAATTTAAGTAAAATATCTGTTAATTAGAGCACGTCTCGTAATTTGTCCTGGATTATCATCATTCCTGAGATGCAGATGCACAGCAGGTAAATTGCTTCCTTCTTCTTCTTCTTCTTCTTCTTCTTCTTCTTCTTATTCAAGTACTTGAAGATTAATTTCAGGGTCATTTGGAGGTTCTATTTCTCGAGCTGCAATGGCAATGTTGTGCAGCACAGCCGTGGCAACAATAATGTTCGACATGTTTTGAATGTTGCATCGAAGTCCTAAAGACATGGAAGGGAACCTCCTTTTCCACACGCCATATTATCTCTCGACAACATTCCTTGTCGCAATGTGTGCTCTGTTATATACTTGTTCTGCTGGGGAGGTGGGATTCTGAACAGGTGTAAGGAGGAAGGATTTTCATGGGTAACCTCCATCACCCAAAGGATAGGCATTAGCTATTTCTCTCGTCTCGAGACGCGCTCTCAGGCGAGAATTGTGAAATATTGTGCTATCATGAGTCGACCCTGGCCATCTCGCTGCAATATCTCGTATCATGAGATTCGAATCGCTCACAGTTTGCACGTTTAGCGAGAAATAACCTTTCCTATTTCTAAATACCTCCCCATTTTCACCTCCGGGAGACTGTATTCGCACATGAGTGCAGTCCAGCGCACCCAATACACCAAGGAACCCACCAATTGTATGAAGCCCTTCCATAACCTCTCTTTGTTCCCGCTGCGAAAGTGGAAGTTGAATGAACTGCTACAGTAACGACGCAAGTAGATCAGAAACCTTGTGTATTATGCGGCATACTGTTGTTCTGTCAATATCACAGACGTCGCCGATCACTCCTTGAAATGTTGCAGTTTCATAGAACCGCAGTGCTATTAAAAGACGATTTCTATGGGATATAGAACAGTTTCTCCCGGTAGAGAATTCCAGTTGTTCACCAATTAAATCTAAATAATTCACTGTTTCCTTACGCAATCTAAATCTTCTCTGAAACGAAACATCGCTTAATTCTTCAAATAAAGCGCGTCTCTCTTCTATAATTCTCCCTTCATTTCTTTCAAACTGATTAAGTTACTGGTGATATATACCCTATAGCTGTTAAGCTCCATCTTGGAATCTTTAACCACAGAGCACAAATACAACTTTACCGCGGCTTTCTTAGTTAACCGCTCGCTCACGGGCGGTAAACATTATACCGCGGTAATACGTTGGTAAGCTGGAAACCGAGCTTGGTGCAGCAGAAATACAACTTTACCCTGGTAAATTCTATTTTTTTTTGCTAGGGGCTTTACGTCGCACCGACGCAGATAGGTCTTATGGCGACGATGGTATAGGATAGGCCTAGGAGTTGGAAGGAAGCGGCCGTGGCCTTAATTAAGGTACGGCCCCAGCATTTGCCTGGTGTGAAAATGGGAAACCACGGAAAACTATCTTCAGGGCTGCCCACAGTGGGATTCGAACCTACTATCTCCCGGATGCAAGCTCACAGCCGTGCGCCTCTACGCGCACGGCCAACTCGCCCGGTAAATTCTAAAGTTTACCGCGGCATTCTCTTTACCGAGGTTGGTGCACTCGGGCATAAAATTTATAGTTAGGAATGGAGTGGAGCAAGAAGATTACTCTGGATTTAATTAATGTTTGTGTGATGTCTCATCAAATAAATACAGAGATAAAGTGAAGAAAGCCGACAGTTTCCAGGAACTCTAAAATATCCATAATTGTTCCCGCGAGTGCTTCGAAACAAAATCCTAGCATCCCTCCGCTCCTAGTACAGTCGAGAATTGCAAAAAATCCAGAAAAGTCTGAAGTTGGGGCACGAAGTTTATACTTCAAAGTGGTTTTCTTTTGAAGCAATGAGCAGGATGAGGGGTGGGAATGTGCCTAATAAAACTGCATTTCTAAATCATAACAAGAAGCAACAGTGGCAATAACAAAGGCCAAATCCTCTTCACATGAGTCCAGTGTCCTTGTTTGAAAATACTAAACACCACCTAAATGAAAAACCTACAACCTGTTTTGCTAGTCATTGACCGGGTCAGGGATGTAATGAATGAAACATATATAGGCTCTTATTACAATGGGGTCGCCACTCCCAAGGTGATTTATTAATGAGTGATAAATGCTATGAAATGATAGTGGAGAATGTTGCTGGAATGAAAGATGACAGGGAAAACCGGAGTACGCGGAGAAAATCCTGTCCCGCCTCCGCTTTGTCCAGCACAAATCTCGCATGGAGTGACCGGGATTTGAACCACGATATCCAGCGGTGAGAAGCGGACGCGCTGCCGTCTGAGCCACGGAGGGTCTACACCACCTAAATGTATTACCATAAACTGATATGACGAACTACCTATATATAAACAAAGAAAGTCAAGTTTAACATGTTTATTAAGTATGGACACAATGTTAAATGAAACAGTATTCAACATTTAACATGTTGTTGTTAAATGTTAATCAGTGGAGACCAGCCTTTAGTGAAACAACTTGACATTTCATCCTATTTACCATCACACCATTATTTCAGACTACTGGGAAAACGTCTTAGGACTTAATAGGTCAAAAGAAGAGAGGGCAGTCTTTGGAAAGGTATGACCAATATGAGCAGACAAGAACATCTGAGATCCTTTTGTCGTAGCTCCCAAGATACACATCAGATACAAAGCACTAATTCTTAACGCAAAAGTGTCTTCGGAATAATCCGTCTGTCGCCACAGTACAAACGGCAATGCAACCTTCAATAACATCGCAATTTGAAATTCGCAAGTGGAAATTAGTCGAAGACGAGTACAAGACAAATTATTTTAAAGGCAATTGAATGCGAGTTCATAATCCATTTGTTGTGACAAGGTCAAAGTTAAATTACCTCCTACAGCTGTATGCGTGGAACTTAAGAATGTCATTGAGAGTAACGATTTCAAAATCAAGAACGTTTTAGAGGATATCCATTCCATGAACTCCTTTCCTTTGCATGGGTAAGATTTGAGTCAGTTAATATTGGAGGTAGGAGTCCTTTCTACTTAAGAACATGGTCACGTTTATCACATGGCTGCCAATTTGCAGTTTCTCCCTCGTGGTAAACCATCATTATTCATGTTTTTTTAATACTGGATTCAGATGATGCCCTTGAACATCGGATAAACCATAAATAATATTACCGGCTTTACATCCCAGAAACTAATTTTACGGTCATCGGAGACGCCGAGGTGCCAGAATTTAGTCATACAGGAGTTCTTTTCCGTGCCACTAAATCTACTGACACGAGGCTGACGTATGTGAGCACCTTCAAATACTACCGGACTGAGCCAGGATCGAACCTGCCAAGTTGGAGTCAGAAGGCCAGCGCCTCAACCGTCTGAGCCACTCTGCTCGACAAACCACAAAGATAGCGAAAACTTTGACCTACGAATGATGCAGGAAATATAGGAATTATTAGTAGATTACAGTATAGCCCGTACGTACAGTTATTTTATTTTATGAAAGGCTCAACATAAAAAGTGTATGTAATAAACAAATACATTTTCATGATGATAATGATTTGATACGAGGAGATATAACTTCACCACAGTTCGTAAAATAACTATTGTTTTTCTTAAGCTGTAGTGGTGCACCATCAAGCTATTTTGAACTGTTTGTTTATTATAAACGGACAGCTGGTATGAGTAGAATATCGTATCTCAACACTCGTATGTATTATCCCCTTCTGTTCTCATGCGGCGATTCCAGTCAGAAATCAGGAAAATAATTTTAGAACCTCCACAAGAACAATTATACCAGGTTGCAATATTAGTTATTATTTAGCTGTTAATGGGTGATTTTAACCCCATTCACTCTTTCAAAATATTTTGTAGATAGCTATGTAAAAGTGAAGGTCATATGATGCATTGTTATAGCTCACTGAAAGTAACTGCAACCTGGGAAATGTTTTGTTGACCTTTGAAATAGTTAATGCAAGAATTGTGTTTTAAGGACAAAAAAGTATTCAAAGGCAGAATTCGACGACTACTTGCTTTTAGGGAATCGTTAGAAGTAACTTTACCATCATCGTTCCTTATGTAAATCGGGTATCCATCAACACTGAAGGAGTATCCTCTTCTGAAGTACAGCATCAAATAACCATTAGAAGCAGTATAATATTAAATGTGACCATGGTCTGGAAAAAATCCGAAATGTCGAGTTACCATAGGGCATGATAGTCGAGTGTTATCATCATTCTCATCTCTCTTATTTCAGGCATCGGTCGATGAGTGAGGAATTTTTGAAATAACCCTCGTGCAGTTCAAATTCCACATAAAACTGTGTGTCTTCTGACTATTATAACGATATAAAATAGCCTAGAAAACTTCAAGCTTGCTTACTTGGAATCATTCCGTTAGCACTTATGTCATTAGATGTATCAAGATTAAACAGTTGTTATTATAATAATCAAAAACATGCTATTGTTTTCATAATCTTAAAAATAAAGAAGTCTTCTATAGTCAACAAGTTAATCAATTGTTTTTAAATTCATCTAATCCAATCATCTGCTTCTGCTATCTTCAAACGCAAGGAGTTATCATAAATACCAGCCTCAAACAATTGTTATTATGAGCTTATATATATATATACCGAGCTCGATAGCTGCAGTCGCTTAAGTGCGGCCAGTATCCAGTAATCGGGAGATAATGGGTTCGAGCCCCACTGTCGGCAGCCCTGAAGATGGTTTTCCGTGGTTTCCCATTTTCACACCAGGCCGCTTCCTTCCAACTCCTAGGTCTTTCCTATCCCATCGTTGCCATAACACATATCTGTGTCGCTGCAACGTTAAGCAAATAGAAGAAAAAAGATTATTATTATCGTATACCCAGAAGCAATTGGTTTTATAATATTTCAAAGCAATTTGTACATTTGACAACCATGAAAATCAAGCAGTTGTTCTTAAAATCAACAGAAGGTAATTTTAATATTGATAAAAGATTGAGCCTCCGTGGCTAAGGCGGCAGCGCGCCGGCCTCTCACCGCTCGGTTACGTGGTTTAAATCCCGGTCAATCCATGTGAGATTTGTGCTGGACAAAGCAGAAGTGGGACAGGTTTTTCAACGGGTACTGCGGTTTTCCCTGTCGCCTTTCATTCCATCAACACTCTCCAATATCATTTCATCCCTCACTCATTAATCATTGCCCCAGAGGAGTGCGACAGGCTACGTCAGCCGGCACAATTCCTATTCTCGCCGCTAGATGGAGGCATCGTTCATTCCATTCCTGACCCTGTCGAATGACTGGAAACAGGCTGTGGATTTTCATTTTAATCAGGAATAGGTTGTTTCTTAATCTTCGAAAGCAAGCAGTTCATTTAACCAATAAATGCAAACGGCTTTCAAAGTCATCAAATATATTGAGTGGATTTTTAAATTATCAAAAAATAAACAATAGTTTTGTAATCCTCAGGAACAATCTGTGAACGAGCCAGTTAACCGGGTGTATAGGAGCACGCATCTGCGAGATTTGCATTCGGGAGAAGGTGGATTCGAACCCCACTGTCGGTAGACTTGAAGATGATTTTCCGTGTTTTCCCATTTTCACACCAGGAAAATCCTGGGGCTCTACCTCAATTACGGCCACACCAACTTCGTTCCCATTCCTAGCCCTTTCTGTTCTCATGGTCGCCATAAGACCTATATGTGTATATGCGATGTAAAGCATGCTACAGAAAGATATATATGTGAAATAATCATCAAATCATCGATGTTTTTATGATCGTCGAAAGTAAACATTAGTTTTATCATTCTCAAAATCGTGCAGGTTTTATAATCATAAAAATATTATAATTTAATCATTAATCGCAAAGCGTTTTAAGCATCATGGAATTCTTTTTCTTAATCGTCATCGAAAACAAGCAGTTTTGTATGCAAATGGAAAATTTGTAAAAAGAAATCAATGTATATTATGAATATTAATTATTTATTAATTACACAGTAATGTAGCTTTTAATACAGTCCTCCTATTCAATATAATGCTACCCCTTATATGAGGAAGTCAAATGTTCATTATTGACCGTACATGTTTCGACACTTGATATCGGCCATCTTCAGTGCAGGTGAAGTACATATGTTACAGTCAATGATGTGCTCTAAGACATAGTACAGAGAGATCTTGAATATCTTGACTCTTATCCTGAATATCTTGAATATTAAAACCACACTTTCATAGCTCAAGGCTGTCATGATTAAAAATGCATACATGGTGTTGCCTTAAGTCTATTTTAATCTAGAAACAAATGTAGAGTTCAGTTAAAATGATTTTAGAATACGTGTTCTATATTTCAATGATCTGTTGTACAAAACATACCGTACTACACTAAAACTTTGTTGTTGTAAAGACCTTGAATATTGAAATATTCTACAGTTCAAGCTCTTCATGAGTCAGAATTCGTACACAGTATTGGGATGACAGTAAAATCAAGTTAAATTTGAGATATACAGATACAGATTTATAAAATCATGTTATGTAGTAACAGCCTCCTCTGTTTCGTGTTATTATATTCTAAATACTCCGGAATAGTTGTCAAATACATTGATGTGGGGAAGTATGATGCATACATTCTTGAAGTTTGATATTAATTGAGAATGTCAACGAATATTATATGACATGTTCCGTTATCTGATATTATTCTTACGAATACAGAGTCTTCCCGTTCCAAAGAGTTAACGATTTTTAACAATTTTTAAATAAGATCTTTCCCTATGGTACAATAGAAGGACTTGTACGTCTCTTAACCATTTTGAACAACCCGTAATCGATACATGTTTGTGATACCATCTCTACTAGTAAAGTTGAGTTTACCATCACGAACGATGCTTCACTTCCAAGAGGACATCAGCCTCTATCTACTGCATCTCATTTCTACATACTGAAGACAGGTTTTGAGAACAAGGTGAGTGACATGCTCCAGACAGATGCTTTGTGTACCTTCTTGTGAAACAGCTTTCGTGAAAAATTCATATGTGCTTCGAGTACGAAATCATCTTAATTCTGAGATGGTTGAAAGTTTTATAAATTCCTAACACCACACCAGTTTGAACTTTAGGCGCATTGTTATATAAATTTAAATGTTCCATGTTAAACATGGATGTATACCAATTTAGAGAATAATACTTGGATATTCAAATAGCTTTAGATCATTCAAGTTATGCCACGGAAGACTCACCATTCCTATTGCAGTCGAAATATGGATTTAATAGCATAACGTTCAACCTAATATTAAAAATTCGTGGACATATTAAGGAAGTTTGTTTTAAATACTAGTTTCCTCCTTAAAATCTTCAACCAGATACTGTGATTTGTACCCTCATTTAAGCATTCAAGATGGAGTTATGTGATTCTAACAATCACTTCAAAGAAGATCATCAAGCAGTTTACACGATTATTTAAATATATTTCTACCAAGGACAAAGAGTACCTTAAACAAGATATATTATATCACAAAAGATTTTAAATATTTAGATGAAAACAGGATAGCTTCAAGGTGGTTGTTATGACCTATAGGTGTAGTTTCTGAAGATGACTATCAACTCCTTAAATGCGGCTGCCACAATTGAGTGAAGATGAGCACATAGTCCAAATATTTTCATTAAATTCACAAGTAGCTGAGGACCGACCATGAGGCAATGATGAAAATATTTAAAGCCATCTTCTTGCAAACTAAGGAAGCCCTTGGAAGAATGAATGGAAAGTCTTCCACTAATCGTAACCTCATCTATACAGTAAGTGGTATTTAGTTGTTAATTATATTTCAGGCCACCATTTACCCCAGAAATTAATCTGGTACACATTTTTTATGTAGGATTTGTGCTTGTTCCTCCTCAGAAATGTTAATATCCTCACGATAAATTAAACTCATGTGTTTCCGGCTGAACCAAGCATGTCCTTATCCCTGTGCACAGGAAGCCAGCATACTGCCCTCCTGGGTTATACATAACAAATTACTGCGTATCAATCCTGCTTGCAAGTGATGCAGAATGGTTACACCTTGCTAAAATTCACCTACTTTAAATACCTTACATCTCTGATCACATCAGATAATGATGCTACCTCTGACACCCGAATGGGGCCAGCGCAGAGTGGTACAGTTGAAGACAGGTAACTGGTTTACTCTGCGGTGAAAAGTGCCTGAGTAGCTGAAGGCCAAAATTTACAAGACGTCGGCAAGGCCCATTCTACACAAGCTGTTCAAACGCCACTGTACTGACGCCTGCTACCATCCGTAAAATTTGCAAACTACACTTGACCGCCAAATCGCGGCTGTTAAATGGCGATCAAAATGCTCGGCTATTCTACAAGAATGGTCAAGACGCTGTTATAGGGCAGGTCACTTTCGAACTGGACTCTGCGCACATCAGGCATGTTGCGGGATGCACTGTTTTTTGTTTGAAGGAATTCGTAACGAAATGTTTCGTGAAAAGTGACGTTGATAGACTCACCTCATGGTAACTAATGTCCTTTCAACGGGACAATTTCATGCTACGTTCGGTAAACGTAGAATGTATTGGGAGGTGTTCTTTCAGTTCTGTAGAATGTCACTTTCTTCGTTCGACGAACGACTTTAATTTGTGGGTGATAATGGTAATGCATTACAAACCGCGATTCCGAAATGAGGAAGAGTATTACTTCAATGTACCATACCTAGGTACAGTTCGGATGTTGTTCAACGCCCTGTTACCTCCTTGACCGAGATCGATAGCTGCAATCGTATACGTACGGCCAGTATCCAGTAAAAGGGAGATAGAGGGCTCGAACCCCACTGTCGGCAGCCCTGAAGATGGTTTTCCGTGGTTTCCCATTTTCACACCAGGCAAATGCTGGGGCTGTACCTTAATTAAGGCCATGGCCACTTCCTTCCCACTCCTAGGCTTTTCCTATCCTATCGTCGCCATAAGACATATCTATGTCGGTGTGACGTAAAGGAAAGTAGCAAAAAATAAAGTTATCTCCTCGTGTAAATCCGCTCGCGTTCCTACCGTCAGCAGTTGGAACGTCTCCGAAGGTGTCACCACGGCCTGTAGATCTTTGAATGCCATCTAAGGCCGCCGTGAAAACCTTCGTATAGACAGAAATGCCCGTATCCCTATAGATATGGAATGTTTGAAGGCGCGGTTTACTAGCAGCCTGACAGTGCCCTGACAATGCTCATTTAGAATGGATCGAAGACCAGTTGCTCCCTCGAGAGTAGAATACCACCCTTTGAGGACGAAACATTGCCAGATCCTCCATGTTATGGAGATTGTAGTAAGGACATGTGATGCCAAGCAGTAGTAAGTCCTTGATGAAACCGGTCCTGCAACTTGACGCAGATGGGCGCCAGCCACGAAGAAGGCCGCCGAATCGGTGGATGGACTACATCACTGAACACATGCATGAAGGGGGCCCCAACACTCAAGACATCTTAGACAGGTCCAAATGGCAAAAATGTAGGCGAACAGTGGACCCCATTCGATGAAAACAACCCAAGGAAAGAGAGAGAGAATATATCTTGTGCGTACGCTTGCAATGTCAACTGAAAAGTAAGTAAGTAAGTAAGTAAGTAAGTAAGTAAGTAAGTAAGTAAGTAAGTAAGTAAGTAAGTAAGTAAGTAAGTAAGTAAGTAAGTAAGTAAGTAAGTAAGTAAGTAAGTAAGTAAGTAAGTAAGTAAGTAAGTAAGTAAATAAGCAAGCAAGCAAGCAGGTAAGTAAGTAAGTAAGTAAGTAAGTAAGTAAGTAAGTAAGTAAGTAAGTAAGTAAGTAAGTAAGTAAGTAAGTAAGTAATTCGTCTTTATTTGTAGCGAAGTTAGGACCAAGGCCCTCTATTACACTTAAACACAGCATTGTAATTATACAGTTAGGTAACAGAATTAGCAAAGCTCAGGATGTGAAGTCGAGAGGGGGAAGGGAGGGTACTCGCCACCTCACCACCGACGATTTTGTCTCAAAAAGGTCACCCCCCACTAAATTTTTCCGGAGGGGAGGGGGACATTATTTAATTATAACATAATGAGGAAAATCTCGAACACATATATTACTGAAATTACTGTATTTTACTGTCCATATTTTCATAAAATCATCGGCAATGGTACACATAATATATAAATAATAGATTGTCTGGCAGAGCCTGAGCAATACAGCAACGTAGCGATGACAACTCCGCACCTGCAGCCTATTGTTAATGTTTCACTCTGCCAAGTCCATCTAAACCCAGGAATAACTTCTCAATGTTTATCACTCTTGTTATAACAGCAGAATTCAAACAAAGAGATTAAAATTTTAATTTTTTTTTGCGAGAGGGGATAATTGACATACAGAGGAATTATAAACCTCCTCCCCCCGCCGGGTACTGCCTGAAATTAAACATCAGTAGTTATGCTCTATGATCCTTCTCACCACCCCCACACCTATAATTTCTTTCTGATTTCGAACCCCGGTAAAAATTACACGAACCATGGAAAAAAAGAAAGTTATACAGCAATACTAATACCAAACGCGGAGATAGTAATAATAGAAATAGACATGGCAATAAGTTTTTGGTGAAATTCTTTACGTTTCGCAGAGAATTTAGTTCCGCATCCTTTACCATTGTTACTCTCGTCCGTCACTGGATAGCTCACTGTGCACTAGCCTTCCATGTGTGAGCAGGCGACACCATCTCAGCTCCTATTAAGATGTTTCTTCTTCCATCGAATGGACGTTGCGGAGTGAATAGCAAGCTCATCAGACGAATCAGGAACGAAATTGGCAGTTGGTATTATACAATTTCTAATTACTATTGCTCATTCCACGTTAAGAATTCAGTATTGCTCTTACGGACCTAGAAGGAGTTAACACCCCCCTCTGAGACACCCACAATTGCTCTTGATTAAGGAATATTATACTGTACTTTGTATTATATAATGAAAGATAGGTAAAAAGCATGAGGCAATTTTGCCCATGAGTTATTAAGATAAGTACATAACAGTTTATTTTTTCGTAAATACATTCGTAGGGAGGAAGCGCAATTGCAGGAACAGCCATCGCTTCGTTGCCTTCCTTCATTTTCCTTCTTCTGTGTTGGTCTGGTACAAGAACCTTGTAGTCCCTCACTCTGTGAACCGCCGGCAGCTCACTTCTGTAGTGAAGTCACCTACAGTATTTATTTGTTGCCTGCGTTGTTTTAGGCTTTAAATCAGTGCGTGATTGTTTTGTGTTGAGTGAGTTATGCGATAAGCCTACGTGTGTGGTTTCTTTCTTTAACATTAATACTGTGATCCTTTGTAGGGTTATCTACAGCATTTATTTCTTACGTCTGTTTCATAGCCTCCACCCCTCGAGCCCATACATTTATCGTTTATTTTCTCCTCCAATTTTTTTATGTGCCGTGGTTTATCCCTGATTCTGTACACACCAAAAATAACCCCTGTAAACACCCCGTCCCCTTTAGTTAAAAAATAAATATTTTGCTTTGTTTCTTCCGCTTTTTTCTTAAACTTATGTACTGAATTTCATCAATTTATGCGCTGCCGTTTTCCCGCGATGGTGTCGAGCAGAGCTATTCGATGTATCATAACAGCAATGCTGTTTTCTAAACATGGAATGAGCTGTAGATTGCGTGCCAAAAGCCTGAGCTCAATTCCATACCTCAGCACTGTGGCCATATGGAATACGTACCTGATGCTGTTGATGGTGATTGAAATTCAGGGACATTCAGATAGGTGCTTACTGCAGACCTCATATTTATCCGCACTCTGTCGACACATTAGTCAAGCGCATGATCAGGTCAATAACGATTACATCTAACACTATTCAGGATCCTCAGCATCGAAGAGTATTGTAACAAGTCATTCGCAATTCCTCTAGATTACCCAAACGAACTTAAACCAAATAAAATACTTAAAGCATGTTGTACACCATCAGTTCAATACTTCACAAGAAAAGTTGTCAAATCTTATCGAAAACTGTTCAACATTGCTGAAGGTTTGGCAGGATCTGGAAATATTTGAAAATATTTGGCAAGGATTGATAGCATTTTGCTTTAACATGGAAGAAATACAAAAAGCTGTTGTGGTTCTTGGACCAGCAGCGGGATACATTCTTAAAATGAAGAGAGACATGCAATATACCATAATTTACATGGGGAAAATATTAACGAGGTTATCTTGAACGTAACATAATTTGCAGAGGTTACATTATATTGCATCTACTTGCATTAATTGAATAGAAATTACGGCATTGCTACGGAAATTCATATCTTATTACATGAAAACATACTGGGAATTCAATAAGAAGAAGAAGAATACTACTAAAAAATCAGACAATATTGAACTGTCATAACACCCGAGGCATTGTATGCAGTGAAATTCCTTGCTATGAACAAGAAAGGCCTGATAGAAGAACTGAAAATTAAAGAAAGAAAGATCATAAGGAACATTTTTGGCGCAATTAAAGATAAAGATGAATATATATACCCCTATGTCGGCATTATCGTTACCTGTATACTCATGTCCAGACAATCTCTGATGTCATGCGGAGAAGAAGAATAGCATTATATGGTCACTTGCTAAGAATGAAACCCACACAATTATCGAACCAGATCTTTTTAAAGATAAGAAGACATAGCCAACTTGTTTCAAGGAGGTGGGAAGGGACCTACAGGAGATGGCGATCACTTATGAAGATATACAAGAATGCAACTCACTCAGGAGTAAAATAAAAGATACTAAACGACACGAGGGTTTTCAAGAAAAGCCAAAGATGAAGGTGTGAAAGACGTAGACGGAGGGAAGTTAAGAGCAACACCGGCAACGAATAGAGGAGCACTCGTCAAAGATCAAAGGCCAGACATGACAGCTGAAATAATGTAGTCCTTAGTAGGCCGGTACTAACAAAGAAGAAGGATGCGAAGATCATCATAAATCGATCATTGCTGACTATGTTTACTTACAGGTCACCGTAGGATAATAAACATGAAAGAACATGAAAGCTGTCCACTTCCTTGATATATTTATCTTGCAATTTCCTCGTACACTGTCGTTTTATTGATTTTACTAGCTGATGTACCCGTGCTTCGCTACGCGATTCTCAGAAAGACTGGATTTGTGGTTTCCCTATCTGAAGTCATTATAGGTCATTAAAAAAACGTCAGTAGGAATGTAGCGATAAAAGCAATGTTATCATATAAAACACTCGATTAAATGGAAAACTGCATATTTTCTCACTTTTAATGAACAGTACTACGGTGCCGATCCAACAGTCCAAATTTCCAGACCAGGCCGCAGACAGCCGTGAACACTTTTCTGCCATTATTCCGTTAAATATGCACAGTTCTCATTCTAATCTGTGCCTCAGAGTAGGGATTGAAAGCTCGAATGCTATGATGGACCAGTGTGTTAAGTACCAGTAGTATCGGAAAATGTATGAAAAGAGAAATGGCCAGCTAAAAAAGAAAGTTACCTAACTCCCCAGCTACTTCCCGCCAATATTTAGGCAGACTGTTACACTCGTACGACTGGGCGAGTGCGCCGTGTGGTTAGGGGCGCTCAGCTGTGAAATTGCATCCGGGAGATAGTGGATTCGAACCCCACTGTTGGCAGCCTTGAAGATGTTATTCCGTGGATTCCCAGTCAAATGCTGGGGCTATACCTTAATTAAAGCCAAGGCCGCTTCCTTCATACTCAGAGCCCTTTCCTATCCCATTGTCGCCATAAGACCTATCTGTGTCGGTGCGACGTAAGCCAAATAAAAAAAATACTCGGTACGCAGCAGTAATCCTATCTATCGGAGTTGAGTGACAACAGAAGACAAAGCACATCACAACAAACGATGGTCAATGTAATGTTATTGTTGATCAATTTTATAAGCTTTCCATATTGTAGGCCTTCACATTTAGTTTTCTTTCGACTCTGTGACCTTAGGGTGTCTTATAAAATCACTTATAGTGTAGACTGTAGTTGCTTATTCTCTGACTTAACATAACGATTTTCATTAAATCTTGTCTACCCACTTTCTCGTGACTCAGCGCTGAAAAGGACTTAGTAACAAAAATCCAAATTCATGAATATCTCTGATCATAGTCGGTATGGTAACATTGAAGAAGACATAAATGTTCGGAATTGTATTTCTGTATCAGTTGTGTCCACAGTAACAAGGAAATTCACTTTTTACTTTTCAATAATTACTGTCTGTCTGTCTGTCTGTCTGTCTGTCTGTCTGTCTGCCTGTCTGTCTGTCTGTCTGTCTGTCTGTCTGTCTGTCTGTCTGTCTGTCTGTCTGTCTGTCTGTCTGTGCACGCATCACAAGAAAGCGGCTGAAGAGAATTTAATTAAAGTCGGTATACAAAGTCGGGTAATACGTCGGTATAATGTAGGCAACAAATAATTTTATTCACGCTGAGAAAAACCGTAGTTTAGGGGAAGGCCTAAAATGGAATTCTCAAATATTTCTGTTATTAGTGGTGCTATCCTAATGAAAATCGGTATGCAAAGTCGGGAAATAAGTTGCTATAATGTAGGCCACAAATAATTTTATTTACGTTGAATGAAATGGTAGTTTAGTGGCAGGCCTAAAATGTAATTCCCAAATAATTATATTATTAGTGGTCGTATATAACTAAAGTTATATAGTATTATATTCCCGATCATTTATGTCTTCTTCATTGTTACCATACCGGCTATAATCAGAGATATTCATGAATTTGGATTTTTGTTACCAAGTCCTTATCAGCGCTGAGTCACAAGAAAATGGGTAGACAGGATTTAATGAAAATCGTTATGTAAAGTCAGAGAATAAGCAACTACAGTCTACACTATAAGTGATTTTATGAGACGCCCTAAGGTCACTGAGTCGAAAGAAAACTAAATGTGAAGGCCTACAATATGGAAAGCTTATAAAATTGATCAACAATAACATTACATTGACCATCGTTTGTTGTGATGTGCTTTGTCTTCTGTTGCCACTCATCTCCGATAGATAGGAATTCTGCTCCGTACCGAGTACTTAAAAAAAAAAATGTTTTACGTCGCACCGACACAGATAGGTCTTATGGCGACAATGGGATAGGAAAGGGCTATGAGTGTGAAGGAAGCGGCCTTGGTCCTAATTAAGGTACAGCCCCAGCATTTGACTGGGAATCCACGGAATAACATCTTCAAGGCTGCCAACAGTGGGGTTCGAATCCACTATCTCTCGGATGCAATCTCACAGCTGCGCGCCCCTAACCACACGGTGCACTCGCCCAGTCGTACGAGTGTAACAGTCTGCCTAAATATTGGCGGGAAGTAGCTGGGGAGTTAGGTAACTTTCTTCTTTAGCATGCCATTCCTCTTTTCATAAATTTTCCGATACTACTGGTACGTAACACACTGGTTCATCATAGCATTCGAGCTTTCAATCCCTACTCTGAGGCACTGATTGGAATGAGAAGTGTGCATATTTAACGGAATAATGGCAGAAAAGTGTTCACGGATGTCTGCGGCCTGGTCATTCCAGCTCTGGAACTTTGGACTGTTGGATCGGCACCGTAGTACTGTTCGTTAAAAGTGAGAAAATGTGCAGTTTTTCATTTAAGCGAGTATTTTATATGATAACATTGCTTTTACCGCTACACAAATTCAGTCTTTCTGAGAATCCCGTAGCGAAGCGCGGGTACATCAGCTAGTTATATATATATAGAAGACAGTTCTTTCTGTCGTTTTGATTCCTGTCCCGGCACATCCACCACGCCTGGTGGCTTACCGCGCACCGTTCATACTCAAATTCCATTGGTGAGTTCTGTCAAAAACTTGGCAATGCTTTGATCGATTACAACATGTTCTAATTCACTTTCAATACTTGTTAAGACTTTAAGACTGGACAACTATTGAAAGCGATTTGAAAAGACAACTTGAGAAGTACTGAAAATTCTTGTTAAGTAATTTGTCCTAACCAAAATAAGTCTGTGAATTTTTAAAAGATTGCAGACTACCAGGTATTATGAAAATATATATGCTGAGTTCTATTATATGCATTTTTCTTGGTTATTACCCAGGTTACTTAGATACTTCGTTATTGAAATAAATCTTACGTTCCTCTATGTGTATTTCTCTTAGTTATCATCTATATTACCTTATAATATTCGATATATAACTGTCAGACTCTTAAGTCTCCCGAAACTAACTTTGAGTAAATAAATTTATAAACTACTTGAAAAGAATAAAGTAATAATATTACATCTGAAGAAGAATAAACTTAATTCAGGTGGTTTTTTTTCTGCTAGTTGCTTTACGTCGCACCGACACGGATAGGGCTTATGGCGACGATGGGACAGGAAATGGCTAGGAGTGGGAAGGAAGCGGCCGTGTCCTTAATTAAGGTACAGCCCCAGCATTTGCCTGGTTGAAAATGGGAAACCACTGAAAACCATTTTCTGGGCTGCCGACAGTGGGGTTCGAACCTACTATCTCCCGAATACTGGACACTGGCCGCACTTAAGCGACTGCAGCTATCGAGCTCGGTTAATTCAGGTGTAATACTGTTACTTTGTGTTTTCTCTTTCAGGTACTTTATAAATTTATTCACTCAAAATTATTTTCTGCAGACTGAAGAAACTAAGTTATTAATTAACTGAGTCGAAACTGAAAATAAACTGGTTAAGATATTACAAATTATGATAATTCATTAAATTAAGTTGTACGGGCTGTAAGTTAAAGAAATAGTTCAACGATTGTAATTAACTTAATATATTATATATTACATTATGTTAACATGCTTTAAAAATTTCTTAAGTAATTGAGGGAGAATTTGAACATTGATTCCCAAAACCAACTGGTTACACTCTCGATGTCACGCATCGGGAGTTCATCATCATACTCATCATCATCATCATTATGTTTTTACGGCCCTAAGACCCATCAGTTGCCACAAAACATTTCCAGATCATCCTGCCAATTGCCGATTCCTTCATTGAAACATAATTCTGTGCGTGGATGTCAACAAGAATTTTTTATGTAAGATTCATTTAGGTCTCCCTCGTGGGTGTTTTTCTTCAGTGAAGCCATAATTGTCATTAAATTTGAATGGCACCAAGTAAGGCTTCGATCACATTGGAGGCACGCTTGTGCAAGTAATTTGGTGGCGCGCGCGTGCGCAAGCTGGCGTGAGCAGCAATGTGCTCGCACTAAATGTAAGCAGGTCCAAGTTAATTGTTATAAATAGGTCAGTCGAAATGGAGATGTCAGGCGATGAGGACATTGTTTTTAAAATGGTGTTTTAAAGTTTTTATTTTTGGATGAGCAGGAAATCAGGGAAGAGTGGGTGAACGAGTATTTTTTTGGACAGAGAGGAAGATGGAGAGTATGAACGAATATTCTACGATTGCTTAGACAGCCCGATAAGTTTTTTGAATACTTCAGAATGATACCGAGCACTTTCTACTATATACTGGACAAAATCACACCTAGAATAAGGAAGCAATCTCATTTCCGAAAGTGTGTATCACCTGAAGAGAAGCCTCGATGTTCAGAAATCAACTGAGATCACGCACGCTTGCTACTTTTTTTTTGCTAGGGGCTTTACGTCGCACCGACACAGATAGGTCTTATGGCGACGATGGGATAGGAAAGGCCTAGGAGTTGGAAGGAAGCGGCCGTGGCCTTAATTAAGGTACAGCCCCAGCATTTGCCTGGTGTGAAAATGGGAAACCACGGAAAACCACCTTCAGGGCTGCCGATAGTGGGATACGAACCGCACGCTTGCAACTAACAAACAAATATTTTTGTTTCGAAGTGGAGTCGGATCAAGCTTGCGCATGCGTGCACTTGCTTGTGGCGGAGAGTGTGAGCAGCGATGGGCAAGTCACCACTTGTTTCTGTCGCTTTCCTGCAGGTTTTGTTTATATGTGCACCCTGGCGCACGCGCGCGCCACCAAATTACTTGCACAAGCGTGCCTCCAATGTGATCGAAGCCTGACACTGTCCTATCCCATCGTCGCCATAAGCAAATTGTAATATATATATATAATTAGTGTCCACGTTTCACAGGCATACAATCCATCTGTCCATACAAACGCATGTAAAATTCTCATTCGGAGGGGAAGACCAAGTTGACTGGTACACAACAATTTCCTCTTCTGCACAAAAACTGTTTCCCCTGAACAGTACGGCATTTAAGTAGAGCCCAGATATTTAGCCTGTAACAGGTTAGAAGGCAAACATACTTAAACAATAATTAATAAGTATACTCTACCCGGACAACAGTTCTGCTTTGAGATTTGGATGAAGATTAGGGTGCCGGCTTATTAGAACCCCGAAATTTATGTTACTCCCGGTACATTACTGAAGATTGGGTGGACGACATTTCCTAAGAACTAATTTAGTTTATATTCTAACCTGTTACTGTCTTAACATCCAGGCTCTATATTTAACTTCAGTATCAGGAGTTAAACATTGTTAATGAAGTGTGTGTCCGGACCTTGATTCAGTCTTTAACATTACAAAGGTTGTGGTTCTAACTGTACGGTAATCGTATGTGCATTACATTTCTGACGAAGTGCCGACAAAGCCTGTTCGTACTCTGAGACAATCCAATCCAATGACCTCTCTGCTTGAAATGGCCTTGGAACTAGCTGTTAGTCGAGAGTTACTAGATCCTGTTGACAATGAAGCAAAGGGCACATGCTTCCACGTGACTGAAATTCACACTAGTTGCTTTAGATCTTGGTATTTTTAGTGGTATCCCCATTCTTTGAAATAATTGTTTGTAATAGCCTGCTGCAAACAGGGAAGTGTATGTGAGCTAGTATATTGACTTTGAGTTCAATAAACTACACGCGGTAATTCAGAAATGGTCATTGAGGGGTAACTTCTTTCCATTAATCATCACTAACCTGCACTTAGAACAGTCTCCCAGGTGGCAGATTCCAAATCACTTGCTTACATCTTACGACGGTCCTTAGTTAAAGTGAAAGATCTGAAAATCTCAACACCGTCAACGTAATATGTAGCTTAGTGTTCAGGTTGGCAGTGTTGTCAATTTCTCAATGGATCGTGTACAACAGCCTGAAGTTTTACCAAACCAATAAAAGTTTGACCGAGCTCGATACCTGCAGTCGGTTAAGCGCGGCCAGTATCCAGTATTCGGGAGATAGTAGGTTCGAACCCCACTGTCGGCAGCCCTGAAGATGAATTTCCGTGGTTTCCCATTTTCACACCAGGCAAATGCTGCTGCTATACGGCCGCTTCCTTGCCACTCCTAGCCCTTTCCTATTCCTTCGTCGCCGTAAAACGTATCTGTGTCGGTGCGACGTACAGCAACTTGCAAAATACATATATATAAGTTTGTGAATTGTTTAAACTTCCAGGTATTATGAAAATATATGCTGAGTTATTTTACATACATTTTTCTTGGTTATTACCCAGATTACATAGGTATCTATGTTAGCCCATTAGTTCACTTTCATTACAGAAATATATCTTACGTTCCTTTATGTGCATTTCTCTTAGTTATTCTCAAGATTACCTTATAATATTTGATATAACTGTCTGACCCAGAAGAAGAGATAGAATTATAGGGCACATCTTAAGACAGCCAGGTCTTGTACAGTTGGTGTTTGAGGGAAGTGTAGGTGGTAAGAGCGGTAGGGGTAGACCAAGGTACGGATACGACAAGATGATTAGAGCAGATATAGGACGTAGTAGTTACGTAGAAATGAAAAGGTAGGTACATGATAGGGTGGCATGGAGAGCTGCATCAAACCAGTCTATGGACTGATGACTAAAACAACAACAACAACAACAACAACAATTGTCAGACTCTTCATTCTACCGAAACTTTCAGTAAATAAATTGGACATTTTCGTTTAAATAAATCCAAACCAGAATAATGAAATGCAGTCGAATAAAGTCAGGGATGCCGAAAATATGAGATGAGGAAATTCTTTCAGGAAGTAGGTAAACAATGACGCTTGTGTAGTAAAATAACTAATGGCGACAGGACTATATACGACATAAAACGCAGACTAATATAATCAGGAATAACTTTCTTAAGAAAGTGCCCATATTAAACACAGACATGGATATCACAAAGGTGTTTTTGAAGATATTTTTGAGGAGCTTGTCATTGTATGTACGTGAATCATGGCTAATAACCAGCACAAAAAGAGATGGAATGGAGGCCATTAAAATATGGTGTAACAAGAAGATGCTGAAAGATGCTGTATCATAAATAAAGTGATCGAGTTATTGAGAGGTGTACAATATGACGAAATTCGTCCAAAAGGAGAGGTATGACACATTTTGGGACACCCCGAACTTATTCAGTCACTTTTGATGGAAATGTAGACGGTAAGAACAGTAGGGGTAGACCAAGTCATGTATATAACGAACATTAGAGTACATGTAGAATGTAGCTTAATTATGTAAAAAATTAAAAAGTTAACACAGGACAGGCCTGCATGGAGACTGCATCCAAACAGTCTATGAACTGGTAACTCAAGCAACCAACTGACTTCATGTGTGATGCAGAATGGGTTGGTGGTGTTTTGGCTTGCGATCATCTTCATCCTGTATACCGTACCAAGTCCACCTCTGTAGTGTAGTGGGTAGTGTGATTAGCTGCCACTCCTGGAGGCCCGAGTTCGATTCCCGACTCTGCCACGAAATTTGAAAAGTGGTACGAGGGTTGGAACAGGGTGCACTCAGCCTCTGGTCAACTGAGTAAAGGTGGGTTCGACTCCCACCTCAGCCATCCTGGAAATGTTTTCCGTGGCTTCCCACTTCTCCTCCAGGCAAATGCCGGGATGGTACATAACTTAAGGCCACGGTCGCTTCCTTCCCTCTTCCTTGTCTATCCCTTCCAATCTTCCCATCCCCCGCAAGGCTCCTGTTCAGCATAGTAGGTGAGGGCGTCTGGACGAGGTACTAGTCATTCTCCCCAGTTGTATCCCCCAACTCAGAGTCTGAAGCACCAGGACACAGCCTTTGAGGCGGTGGAGGTGGGATCCCTCACTGAGTCAGAGGGAAAAACCGACCCTGGAGGGTAAACAGATACAGAAGAAGTATACCTTAGCGATATTTACAGTACATTTTTATTCACTACTTTTAAAATTTTCCTAAAATACTTATAATTTTATCAAGTTTTGATCAAGTATGTCATTTTTATCAAACCTTTGCAGGTAGGACTCTCAATCGAATTGAAGGGAAATGAAATGAAATGAAATCAAACGAAGTCAAATAAAACCATTCCAGTCAAATCAAATCAAATTCAGTCAAAACAAATATAATGAAATGAAATCGAATAAAATCAGAATAAGGCAAGGTAAAGCGGTATGGTAAACCGAAAGGTCAATTTTCCTCGTTGTGGATTTATTTATTCGACTAAGTTAAAAAATATTTTTAGTCGACAACATTCAGTTTCTCTGGTAGAACATGTTCGTCTAGTAGTTCGGTTCCCCATCATTACAAAACGTCTGCTTCAACGTTCTGTTTGCAGGTATGTGTTACATACTCCTTGAAACGCAATGACTGAATAAACTCTCAACCAACACCGTATCACCCTGACTACTACTTAAGCATACTAGTTGTAATCTAACTCTTAATGTCTATCGCTCAATTCATTATTTACGGTCGAGTTTGCCGTGCGGTTAGGGGCGCGCAGCTGTGAGATTGCATCCGGGAGGTAGTGGGTTCGAACCCCACTGTCGGCAGCCCTGAAGATGATTTTCCGTGGTTTCCTATGTTCACACCAGGCAAATGCTGGGGATGTTCTTTAATTAAGGCCACCGCCGCTTCCTTCCCATTCCTAGGCCTTTCATATCCCATCGTTGCCATAAGGCCTGTCTGTGTCGGTGCGACGTAAAATAAATAGCGATTCCCTCTCAGACTGATTCTGATGGTTCCGTCAGCTTCCGCTTCAAATGCTAGCGCTGTACTGCTTCTGGTGAGCCATCTGGTGATGAATGAACGTACCACTTCCACTTCTATGATAACGTCTAAATTCAAACCTCATTCTTTGAAAAGCCTTCCTCGTGAAATTACGAGATTTTCTTCTGAAGAAGCAGAGCAAAGTTCTCTGCAAAATGTGAAGTATTTTACCTTAATTTATTGACACGGCATAAGAGCAAGAACCTATATAATGTCCATTCTTCCATTTCCATAGTGTTCGGAGGCACGTAATGTGTTCATGTTTCTGTTTAGTGGTGGTGGTGGCGATGGCGACGTTCAGAGAGGAAGTACAAGTAGGCAAACATCTTCTATTAAACTGATCAGAGACAGGAAAAAGGAAAATGTCCAACCCTTCGAAAAATGAAATGAAAGGGCCGTGAAGGACGTGGAAACGAAAACCCTTAGGCTTCGGAAACCTCATACCGTCGGGGTTAGAAAATAACAAGACTTGACCAAGGGAGGTCGGACTGGAAGGACGAAGTCGAGCAGCCTGACACAAGTAAGAGGAAGCAATGGCAGACTCAGCTAGAAAACCCGTCGTCACCAACCCACACTCTCAAGACGAAAGCCCCTCGGCCACCTTTCCGTCGCTTCTTATGACAGGCAGGGGATACCGTGGATGTAATTCTACCGCCCTCACGCACAGCGGGTATACGATTTTGAGAAGGGAGATCTACGAGTGTGAGTGCCCTCGAGATGTGAACCCGAATGCATATACCTGTGTGGGAGAGAGATACACTGAACTATTCGATATTGTAACTGAATGTCTTTGGAGCCGTCTATTGGTGAAGCACTGTGTTGCTATGACTGCACATGATATTACCTAGAGTCTTCGTTATCGGCTAACATACAAACAGACTATATTTTCAAATCTTGGCCTCCAGGTATTTAGCTCTTACAATAAGTACAACGTTAAGAGCAGATGACATCTAAAGCTATTTACAAATATGAATTTACGGTCTAATATAGCAAACAGAAAGGATTCTCAGTTGTAAATTGGTTCTGTAGTAAACCAGTCCTTACTCGTTTCAAACGATAAAAATTTCGACTATCGTCGCCATAAGACCTATCTGTGTCGGTGCGACGTAAAGCCCCTAGCAAAAAAAAAAAAAAAAAAAAAAAAATTCGACTTCAATAGAGCTGAAAGCCATCGAAGTAAACGGAGGACTTCAATGATTTGTGGTTATATTTTCAGATCCTATATCTTGGAATCTGTGTATCATCAAATAATGTTATATGATTTCTATTTGCGAAGCAATAGAGAAGCTCCTCTTCCATGTCGGTAACCACAGAGATGCACGTAAGTTTGTGACTTTATTATCTTTTCGTGTGGGAATTTTGTGCGCGATTCCAGGAGCTTATGGCTTGAATGTTGCCATTATATTACATTCCACTCCTTCTATGGGTAAAGTGTATGTGATGTCTATGAATCTCGCAAACCCACATCCATATGTAGGTGGAGTGAAGAATTTCTCATCTCATGGAACTCACTGTGTTTGATAAACTACGTTGTTTACATTCTGTGATTGCTAACATATAATTCCATATGAATTTAGAGGAAAATATGTCACAGTTTATATCCTTCCCCTCAAGTTCATTACCCAGATAAGATTATATTTTGGAAATTTACTTCGCTTTATATAGAAGTTTACAACATACAGGGTGGGAAAAATAAAATCGACTCAGCTGTTGACACTTGTTAATGAACAGGAGAACTGCCCATCACAGCAAATGCTGTCAACCGCGATTTCGATGCACTGATCGGTTGTTGTCAAATGTCTGCATGTGCGAATCTCCCGAGTACGTCGCTGTGACATTACGTGTGAGTGAATGAGAGGAGTAGACGTCTTTCGTGACTGGTGGAATGCACCACAACATGGTGCTCACGATAAAACACACGTGTTAATTGCCGAACGTTATACGAAACACGATTCGTGGGAAACATGTGCGGAACTCTCTGCGCAATAGGCTACTTAGTAGGGAAATGGCGTGAATCCGGCTCTGTCACAAATAAAAACCGTTACTATCCGAAAAGAGTACGAACACCCGGAAACATTGCTCGAGTGAACGAAAGCCTGGAACGAAGTTGGAAGAAATCTCAACGCTATTTATCTTGGAACGTGGAAATTAGGAGATGGTATTATCGAAACATTATCAAAAAGGCTCTGCATCTGAATCTTTACAAATTTACTGCTGTGCTTGCCTTAAAGAGTCCAGGCGAACCTTCGCGTGTTAAGTTCTGCCGATGGTTTCTGACTGAAGTGGAATCAGGACTTTTAGATCCTCACTTTTTTATTTCTTCACATGAGGCCATTTCCAGCATCTTCTGTGATGTTCATTCACAGGGGTCAATCCCGCGTCTGTCCTATTGTAAATATTTTCTGGGGCAGTACAACAGATTATTTTTTCAGGAATTGTTTCTTCCACACTTCTATACTCTGACCGCCTGCAATACATGATAGCCTGTTGTTATTTCCTAATGAATGCAGTCTTCTTCTTATTATTCTACCGCTTTTCCAACACTTAGGGGGTCGCGGGTGCAAACTGCGTAGCACATGTGGATTTGGAGCTGTTTTACGGCCGGGTGCCCTTCCTGACTCCAACACTGTATGGAGGGATGTAATCACTATTGAGTGTTTCTGTGGTGGTTCGTAGTGTAGTATGTTGTATGAATATGAAGAGGAAAGTTTTGGAACAATCACAAACACCAAGGCTTCGAGCCGGAAGAATTAATCAAACGCGATTAAAATCCTCGACCTGGCCAGGAATCGAACCCGGGACTCTCCTCACCGAAGGCTTCAATGTTGACCATTCAACCAAGGAAACAAGCTAGCGCAAAATGTAGCTTTTTCCGAAGTGTCGGTCCTTTTAAGGCTGTGGCATTAAGGAATCTGTTGAGATATAGAGCGTGCTGAGCACTACCAGTGTGTTAGGTTAAGAAAGTGTATACTACCACCTCCCGACCCTACCAGCCAACATTCTGATGGTGAATCGGGGCTACTCATCGGGACGGTCATGCTGAGATATCACATCCTGCCCCAGTGACGAGGGAAATGGCAAACTACGTCATTACTCATCATGTCTTGTACCCCTCATCATCATTAGTTCTTGCTGTTTCTCTATAATCGCATAATCTATGACAGTTGTGTATTTTTCGCATGGCCTTTAGCATCCAGAGTATCCGAGGCCATGCGCAGATGGGCTGGTACAGGGCTTTCTATTTGACTCCCATTGGCGAGCTGCCCGTCTCTTTGTGGGATGATTATGATAAGGAGGTAAGAATATATTGAAACCTGGTGTCGACACGTAGCCTACTCATGTCGAATAACACCAAGCTTAACGTCTCCATCCGACGGACGAATAACCACCAGAAGCGTCATATGCCCTCCCTCAATATGAACACTGGTGACGTCTGGAATTGAATCCAGGCATTTGTCACGTAATCTAGGGATTATAAATTGTATACTGCCACCTCCCGACCCTACCAGCCAACATTCTGATGGTGAATCGGGACTCGAAACCGCTAACCACGGCGACAGACTCGACAGACTCATAGACTCGACACCCTAACAACCTTGGTCACCAGGCGGGCTACCTATAGGAATGATGTTTGAGGATCCAACCAGCCTTCAGGTTGAAGACTTAACGATAGATAGATAGATAGATAGATAGATAGATAGATAGATAGATAGATAGATAGATAGATAGACAAGAGTCGATGAACGGTTACAGACTTCTATATCTCTGCATCATAGAGAACACTTATTACATACTTTTCACAGTTTGCTGTAAGTCACACCAACACACATATGTCTTATGGCGACGATGAGATAGAAAAGGGCAAGGATTGGGAAAGAAACGAGTGATCTTAGCCTTGATTAAGGTAAAGCCCCAGTATTTGCCTGGTGTGGAAAATAGGAAACCACGGAAAACCATAAAGAAATAAATGGACTGGATTAAAGCCACTATATATTTATTTATTTATTTATTTATTTATTTATTTATTTATTTATTTATTTATTTATTTATTTATTTATTTATTTATTTATTTATTTATTTATTTATTTATTTAATAATAAAGCCATGCTTTCAGCCAAATTGCATTGGCCTTCATCAGGGCATGTGAAGTTTGCCTCCGACAGTGAACAAAGAAATTCTCCGAAGAAACGTGGAAGTCATGCCCATACTATCCACGGCCTCCCCCACTAACTGGACTCAAGGATCGTGGCGCTGTGCTGTGGTGGTTGGGAGGGAAGTTACTGATGCACCGCCCTCTGTCGACAGTTTGAGTGCGTCCCGCTGTGCCATGGTGGTGTTATGCATGTATTTCTGCAGTACAGGTCTCCATATATTTGATAACTTGAAGCCGTCTTCCCTGTTGATGTTATTTGGACGCAGCTCTATCTCTATGGCTTCCCTCACAAGACGAGCATAGAAGTCTTTTATAGGCGCGATGACCTTCGCTTGGTCAAAGAGGATTTCATAGTGTGTACTGTAGAAATGTTCTGCTATGGCAGACTGGCCTGCCGACAGTGAGGTTCCAGCCTACTATTTCGCGAACGCAAGGTGTCAGCTACGTGACACATACCACATAAAAATGATTGACGTAATAATTGGAGATTCACTTGTTGTGGAAAATTGACTTTATAGTGAAAGATTTGGAGCAGTCTACACTGATTCAGACATTTTTCTCCGCTACATAGTATAAGCCTTTAGTAATAATAATCCCATGATATTTAACCTTATATGCAGGCCTATATTCTTTCACATTCAGTCAACACACCACACTACCAACCACCACGGAAACACGGAAGTGTAATTACATCCCTCCCTATAGGGTTGGCGTCGGGAAGGGCATCCAACCGTAAATCAGGGCAAAATCCACATGTGCGACACAGTTCGCGGTTGTGGGAAAAGCAGAAAAAGAAGAAGGAAATAGGCCTATATTCTACGTTCCATCAATTATCAGAGATAAATTACTCCCCGGACCCTGGCAGTTAACGATCAAGAAATTTATTTTTGAGATATTAATAGCAAAATCTAAAATATACAAATTCCACGTTAGTAACAAAATAACATCTTTCGGGTATCATTGCTGCGAAATTACTGCATTGACCTTCTCTGTGCCCGTCTGGTGGCCGTGGTCGTTATAGTGTCAAGGCTTTAATGACCTGACCTTGCGGTTAGCTGTTTCGAGTCTCGTTGGTAAAATAATCCCTGTCAGAGTATTGGCCGGCAGGGTAGGAGATATAGGTTGTTGATGGTGATCAGACCCCTAGGTGTTATTCCACAGGATTAGGCTATGAGCCGTCACTGGGTGTCATCGTTTCCCTAACTCCTTATCATTACCTCACACCCACTCACGCAGGTCGCCCATGGGAGTGAAATAGAAAGACCTGCACCAGGTGAACCGAACATATCCTTGAATACCCCCGACACTAAATAAATAAATACCTTCTCTATTGTTGTTTGATTACACCTTAGTTTTGGATACTTGGTCATAATTGAGGTAAGATTAATATATGTAATATCCTTTACGGCCAAATACCTTTTCTGATGCCAACCTTAGTAGAATAATAATAATAATAATAATAATAATAATAATAATAATAATAATAATAATAATAATAATAATACCGTGTTTCGGTAGCTTTCAGAAGTTTAAGAAGGCGCGGGCTTAAATGGGTGGACAAAGAAAAGATGAGAGCATCATTTAAAACACTAAATTCTGAAATTTTATTTCTTTCCTTTTTTCTCCCTTTAAACGGAGGGTGAAAAATATTGAGTTCGACACATATTTCGAAGAAATGTAGTTTTAGAAAATGGTCGTCACTCCCATACCAAGTTGAATGGGAATTAATAAAGGGTGAACACTCTTTATTACCTAAGTTACATATTTCCCAGCAGGGATTTGAATAGAGTCCTTAGACTTGCCTGAAAATTTACATTTAAAAGGCGATGTTAAACTTAATAAATTTACATTAAGTAGGAATTTTGAAATCTTCCCCTCAAGTTAGCTTTCAGGGGCTATCAATATTTAAAAGATGTCTGCCATTACCCTGAGCTGGTAGAAATTCCGATGACGGTAAGGCTGCCCCTGCCTCCACTTAACCCGTATGCACTCTAGACTGGAGCGATGAAAAAGACAAAATGGCCCAAAAGCGCCCAGCTTGTATAGCAGAGGGGAAAGTTCCAGAACTCTCTAGTCAGATGGCCTGTACAAACCCCCAAATTTAATTGGCTACAATTTTTTTTCTAGTTGCTTTATGTCGCACCGACACAGATAGGTCTTGTGGCGACGATGGGACAGGGAAGAGCTAGGAGTGGGAAGGAAGCGGCCGTGGCCTTAATTAAGGTACAGCCCCAGCTTTTGCCTGGTGTGAAAATGGGAAACCACGGAAAACCATTTTCAGGGCTGCCGACAGTGGGCTTCGAACCTACTATCTCACGAATACTGGATACTGGCCGCACTTAAGCGACTACGGCTATCGAGCTCGGACAAAATTATTTACAAAAAATTCTGATTGGTTAATAACTTAAAGAAGAAGGCAGTGATAGAAGTGCTAGTAACCTTAGCACCCAAAACAATCTACAAACATTTCAGTTTCACAAATTCAGACAATATTAAATTCCTTTAAAAAATTAATTGTCCGTTCTCCCGCCGGAGGGCGCACATAAGTTGACTGTAGAGACATCTGAAGATTAAAAGTCCAAACTCCTTTAGATATACAGTTAAGGGTTTACATCACGGATGACCTAAAATGCGCTCAGTTCAAATACACGAAGAAGGTGTACCTTCGGTACAATAATAGTAATAATAATAATAATAATAATAATAATAATAATAATAATCTATATAAATAAAATTGTATCTGTTTGTCTGTCTGTTTGTCTGTTCCACCATCACGTCGAAACGGCCGGATAGATCTCAACCAAACTTCATATTTAGGGTATACTCATCCCGGGGAAGGTTTTGATATGCATATCATTTTAAAATCCTTGAATAGACGGGGGTTTATAGGAAAACCAGAATGGTTTTTCCACCATCACGTCGAAACGGCTAAATAGATCTCAACCAAACATCATATTTAGAGTATACTCATCCCGAGGAAGTGTTCCATATGCATATCATTTTAAAATATTTGAATAGACGGGGGGTTTATAGGAAAATCAGAATGGTTTTTCCACCATCACGTCGAAATGGCTGGATAGATCTCAACCAAACTTCGTATTTAGAGTATACTCATCCCGGGGAAGGTTTCGATATGCATATCATTTTAAAATCTTTGAATAGACGGGGGGTTTATAGGAAAACCAGAATGTTTTTTCCACCATCACGTCGAAACGGCTTGATAGATCTCAACCAAACTTCATATTTAGAGTAAACGCATCCCGAGGAAGGTTTCGATATGCATATCATTTTAAATTCCTTGAATAGACGGGGGGTTTATAGGAAAACCAGAATGGTTTTTCCACCATCACGTCGAAACGGCTGGATAGATCTCAGCCAAACTTCATATTTAGAGTATACTCATCCCGGGGAAGGTTCCGATATGCATATATATTTAAAATCTTTGAACAGACGGGGTGTTTATAGGAAAACCACAGTGGTTTTCCTCCATTTTCTCTTATACTATTGATTTTCTCTAAACTTCGTTTACCGTACGTGAAACGTCTCTTCATTATAAACAACTTTCGTTATGTTCATAATTTACCTTACTCTTCACATGACGGAGAAATTTACAATTTTCTGCTGGTATCATGCTCTGCATTTAGTGACCGACAGACCGACAACGAACCTACAGCTTACAGGGCAACGTCTCTGACTGCATGCCAGTAGGGAAGTAACGTATTGCCATTTTCCTCATCATGCTTTTAAATTCGTGGTTGTTCCTTGGGTAGATGGCAAGAGAGGCGTCAATCGGCTCATCTGCGGGATATTGGCGGAATATCGTTGGAAGTTATAACCGCCCTCGAATAGATTAAGTAATAACACCATTAGTCATCTTCTTATTTGTTTACCTAAGAATCACTGGACCTAAATTTCTCCTCTGTTACCGCTTTATTATATCCATAACTCACACTAGCATAATTTATTGAGGGGCATTTGATTTTCCAATACATTCACTTGGCATTTACATATTTGTCGTTATCCGGCTGTCCTCAGTTATAATCCATTTTCTATTAGTTTCAACATTCTTAACTGTATTATTTTCTTCCTTAATTACGCCGTATGTACGTGAGTGCTAGAAACTACTGGATGCATTTCCACCAAGATTCGTATTTAGAATACACCTGTCCTTGATAGGTTTTAGGGCAAATATTGTTTCTAAATCCCTGAACTGACTGGGGGTTTATACAAAGCCGAAACAGTGATTTTGCACTTCAAAAAAATATACACAACCAAACTTTATGGAAGTCTACCTACCTTGGTAGAAATTAATTTCTAAACCTTTTTTCTCATGTGCATCATTTCAATACGAGGATTAATAAGGGAGATATCATTAACGGACCGTTTTTCTGTACAAGTACCATCGGACTTGACTCACGAGCGGGTGCGTGTAAAGCGTATTCCTTACAACTTGAAAACTACTGAAGACATTCGAACCAAAATTTATATTTAGCATCCACCTGTCCAAAGGTAGGTTTTAAACGTAAATAACATTTCATGTTCCGGAATGGACTGGCGGTTTATAGGGAACACAAATGGTGATTTTACTCTTCCACAATATATACAGAACAAGACCAACCTGACTGGAAATCGACCAAACGTGATGGAATTCCACCTCTAAACCTTTTTTTCATGTGCATTTGTTCGTCAGGAGGATTAATAAGGGAGATATCATGAATGGTCAGTTTTGCAGGTTAAGCCCAGCGGACATAGCCAAAAAGGTGTTTTACATGGAGCAGATTCCTTATCTATATAAATCAAATCGTAACGACTGTGTGCCTCTACACTGACTATTTTGGCGAAATTTTCGTACAGCTTTCCGTTTAAGGAGTAATAATAACCATCTCCATTATTTTTGGTTTAGTTTCCTGAAAGTCCTAATTTTTACCCGCCTCGCCCAAAATCCACATTGTGGCATAATCAGCCAGAAGAATAAGAAGACAATTGAAATTTGACAAAATTATACGTTTTAGCCTGTAACGAATGGAAAAATCCTATATCATTAAATTTTTCATTTTTTTATCCCCGAAGAATATCGAAATATGCAGGCAATTTTAATGATGGTGCAGACCTTCGGAAATTCCTATCACATAACGGATTGCACAATCTCCGTTCAATTTGGAATGATCTACAACCTTGGTCTTATGACTTTTTGCCGTATCTGTATCCCTTTTACGTTTGATTTTTCTCTATTAATCGATGTTAAGTCAATTTGGAATTTTCACATGCATAATTCATACTTTCAGTTACTTATATGAAATACAGAATCATCAAACTCTTCACGAAAATTGGCCCACCCAGCAGCCATATGTGAGCCTAATGCTACGTATGTAGCTGTCACATTATTATCCGAAAAGTAATGTAATGTGAGATAATCTTACAAAACCTTTACCCTGTTCCAAGTTTCTAACTCAATCTGACCCAAGAATAGATGACATATCATAGGACCAGCCATTTAGGCCACTAAATCCGGCGTGTCTTATGGTATAATCCTTTGTCGATATGACGTACGTTTAGTAGCAGTTAATCTGTAAATGAAGGTCTTCAATATTGTAAACACGCATATACTTTCGTATGTCGATCTATATATATTCACTGATGTCGATTTGTAGCGATCGAGAAAGGGTGGGTCTGCTATTGTAATCAGTACACCCCACACCGACTTTGTCTGGCAGTAGGAAAGGGTTCCTTCTCCAACTCCTGTGTAACTGTCATTAGTAAGGAAGGCCTACAATTGTAATGAATAGTTCCCTTCTCGATTTGACTTGCAGAAGGTAAGTGAGCATGCAGTTTTGTTTAAAACTCCCCTACCCGATTGTGTTTGGCAGTAGGCAAGGGTGCCCGCCATTATAAAGAAATGTCCTCATCTAAAATGTGACTGGCATTAGGCATAGTGGCCTGCTATTTTGATGGAAACTCACCAACTTGGTGTGACTGGCAGTACGCTGGCTGGCAGTAGGAAAAGGGGCCTGTCATTATAATGATAACTGCACAACTCAATTTCGAGTGATAGTAGGGTAATTGCCTACCATTATAATAGAAACTCCTCAACTGTAATCTGTCTGGAAGTAGGAAAGGGGGCTGCCATTTTAACGAAAACTCCCCAAATCGATTCTGTCCGCGTTGTAGGCAATGGGGCCTGCAATTATTATGTAAACTTCCCAACTTGATTGTGAATGCCAGTAGGCAAGTGAGCCTGCCGTTATATCACAAATCCGTAACAAACACTTTACATTGGAAACAACGTACGGGGCCTCCCCATGCTCTTTCTCGGATAACGCTAAGAGACATCCAATTTTAAAACAATCTTATTTACTGCATGTACACTATTTACTTCGATATTCGAATACAATGTAGAATACCGTAGCGAAGCACGGGTACATTCGCTAGTAATAATAATAATAATAATAATAATAATAATAATAATAATAATAATAATAATAACAGAAAGTGTGTATCTAAAATTCTTCAAATAACGCACTACGCTACAATGATGAAATCGGAATGCCTGTATGTAAGTGAATGCCTGGTACTAAACTATAGATTAGGTAAACTTGAGGCACTAGAGAGGAGAATCATAAGAAAATTCTTAGGCCCTGTGAGAAGAACAGAAGAATGCAAATAAAGATCTAATGATGAATATACAGGATCATAGAAAACATAACAGAAACCATAAGAGAAAAGAGATTGCAGTTTCTAGGACCTGTTTACAGAATGGATGATTCCAGATTAACAGAAATGATTTTCAAGTACCTTTGGCACAAAAAGGCATCAACTAGCGGGATTCAAGAAGTAAAGAAAGATATAGAAAGAAATAATATAAGAAGTAATTATGGACAGAGAGAATTTTAGAAAGAGGGTAGTAAGTATGGAAGGATTCCAAGTTATATTGAACAAGAAACCTGGTGCGAAGAGGTCCGAGGACAGAAAGAGACAGCATAGTGAAAGGATGAAAGAATATTGGAAGGAACGAAAGAGAAAACAACAAAGTATGAAGAACTGAATTGAAATTGGCTCGTGGATCATAGCAGGGCTCATCGGAAATAATAATAATAATAATAATAATAATAATAATAATAATAATAATAATAATAATAATAATAATAATAATAATACTTGTTACTGTGCTTTGGTGGATCAGCAGAGATGAAAGAAGGTGCGGGCTGGAATGGGTCTAACTACAAGTCCGAAAGAAGAATTTTAAAATTTAAATAAAGGTTATATTTTCAACAGACAACAAAAATTTAACAACTTTTCACTAGGTGAAATAACAATTAAAATTCAGGTACGATTGAAGTTTTACAAACAAATCACAAGTTAAGAGGTCTTTACAAATTCTGGGCTTCGTGCCCCAAGTTACAATACCTGAGCCCTCAGCTCACAACCACAAATTACCAAAGGGCAGAAAACCCCTCATTACATGGAGCACTCGCTCCCCACTTTCAACCTTAAGCCTCCCGGAGGCACTTTTCAAACCCTAGAAAGAGCTGAGCCGCTCTCAATTTTCCAAGCCTATTAAAGGCTTTACCTAGACTTCAGAATCCACTGCCATCAAGGCACAACTTACAAATATAAACAAGGTATCTCGTACCCAATCCAATGGGCCTTCGTGGAAAAAGAACAAATTAATTAAATGGCCCCAAAATACCAAAATGAATGGAGGCGTGAACTTGCACTCCTACATGAAGCTTGATAAAACCTAAGTGGCGCTAGGCCGATAAGCGGGGGCTATTCCTATACTGTGGAGATGACACGTAGACAGAATAAATTTAACACATTAAGAAGGAATAGAAGAACGGTTACAAAAACGTAGTCACCTCAAATTCAAGATGAAGGGGGAGCTCGAGAGGGTAAGGCACTCTCTATCCCCAATTTGCAGTTAAAGTTAAATGAAGATTTTACAAAGACCGGAAAGATTTTACATGTTTCAAAGGATTGTTTACATATTAAAGGTTTTGGACCTGCCCCGAGGGTTACACTGCTGAGCTAGCAAGAAATAAAGATGTTAAACGGCCATTACCTTGTTGAAGAACGGCTGCCTGAAGAAAGAGGCGCTTCCCGCCCCCTGCTACATATCCACACACAGAACTAGATGTTGTTCGAGTGGCCAAGAGCCGTGAAAATCAGCAGTTTTTAAACCCTCGTGGAAGCGTCGAGACCTTTCATGAATAATTAAGACACACCCACTCAACTTTATTGGGTAGCTAAAAGTTATACATCAATACCGAAGAAGAAATACACTATTGGTCAAAAATTAATTAAAGAAATTCGGGATTGGCTGAGTTCAAAACTGGCGGAAAGAAAGATTAATATTGCCAACCCAAAAAATTAAAGAACAAAATTTAGTCAAGACAAACTTTCGAATACAAAATTTCTTCAAAAAGTTCCTTCCCTTCGCACCAGGGTGCATGATCATAGTTTTTTTAGTAGAGAGATCTGTCAGAGAAGGTCCACACTTCATGATCAACCAAAACAAACAAAAACAAATCGAAATACACACAGTGGCATCTTCTGAGGAACTGTTGGATTAATTCAGTTGTTAAAGTTCAGAGTTTCTCCGGTAGAAAGTAATTTAAGGCGGAAAATTCAAATGTGCGGCGTATAGGTGTACCAACCGGTACAATAATAATAATAATAATAATAATAATAATAATAATAATAATAATGGCGTATGACTTCTGCGTCGCTGAACTCGTGGCGTGCGAGTAGCGTGCGTGCCTCTTACCTGGAGACCCCGGGTTCGATTCTTGGCCAGATCAGTGATTTTTACCCGGATCTGAGGGCTGTTTCAAGGTCCACTCAGCCTACGCGATTACAAATGAGGAGCTATCTGACGGTGAGGTAGTGGCTCCGGTCTAGAAAGCCGAGAATAAGAACCGGGAGGATTCATCGTTCTGCAGGTCTTTTACGAGTGGACGATCTGTATGTGACCTTCATGTTTGGAGATCCTGTCTTTTGTTTACTTGACGGTTCAGTCCTGAATGCTGGATGACTTCTCCCAGGTATTTCAATTTAGACACTTGGCTTTTCATTCATTGTCCATCTAGGTGACGAAGAGATCCTTCCTTGTAGTGGGTATTCAATGGATGCAATCGCTTTTTGTCTGTACTGGAAACACTGCTATGTCATCAACAAAGAGAAAGCACTGTACATTAATTTATTAATTTTGTTTTACGTAATCTGCCAAGGGTTATACTTGTAACTTATTTTTCCCAAGTCTTAATCACTTTTTCCGAAACAAGATTAAAGAATAGATTGGACAACACATTTCTTTGTCGGACTCTTGTTTTAACATTAAATGATTCAGACAATTCCCCTAAGAATTTAACCTTTGAAGTGGTGCCTGTTAATGTTTGTATGATTAATTCTCTTCTTTTTAGGCAGCACCCCACCCCACTGGTTAAAATCTCCGACCCGTCCGGTAATCAAACCCGGGACATCTTCTTCCAAAGACAGGGTGATAGCCATTGAGCCATGGAGCCGGGCGAAGATGACATGAATGATGGTGAATGAAAATGGGAAACCGCAGTGAACCATTCTCAGAACATCCATCGGTGGGGTTCGAACCCGCTTCTTCCCGAATGCAGACCGTTGCTCCATAGCTCTAGCCCTTAACACGCACAGCCATCCGCTCGTTAAAATTATCTTGCCTGAAAAATGCATTAGGCACACTTCTGTTCGTCATATTACTCAAGAGTGCACAAACAAAGAAAACAGCCTGTAAGGATATGAAACATCATAAAGTATTTCTGTACACCATTGTTCTCTTTTCTCGTGCTAATTTTTTGCAATATGATTGGCAGAGTATAAAATTAAAGTAGTCGGGGTACTCTGGTCTGGAAATTGTGTCGTTAATGGAAGTATTGTTCGCCCCGTATGCAAAAGACTAGATTAAACTTCTACCAACTCTTCAATATTGCAAGGACATGACTCTCCATTTGACAGTGAAAAATACTTGCAGCAATTATAATTAGATTGCAATAAGTTATTCGTTTACTGCCAAGGACGTTGTTGTGTAAATATCAATACACAGTATGTAAAAGGCAGACATTTCATAAGTTGAGGCTTATTTCTAGTGTCAATTTGCAAACTAAGCGGATTCCAAAATAAATATTGTAAGGGTGAGTTTATCTAAAAACCCACCGGAAAAGTGCAAGAAGTTCATCCTTAAGCTGGCAAGTGAACTAACAAGGTGGGACGAACAAGAGAAACAACAACAACAAACGGAGGAGGAGGATGTGGGACCGTGTCCAAGTTTGTCTGTGTAAAGACAAAAAGTTTAGCGATGCCTGCAGCAAGTGCCTCAAAGCAGTGTGCGGAAAATATGCATGAGATTAGAGGTTGGGTGTGCAAAATGTGTTTAGCGTGCTTTTAATTGTACTAAAAATATATAATTGTTGCAATGTGGACGACTGACTAAGAAAAGGTGTTCAATTGGTTAATTTTGTAAAAACTCCCTAGAGAAACAAAAATATGGGGCTGTTGTTTATGATCATTCATGTGTCCGTCAGTAATATAAAAGGTCAGGACTTAATGTGTAAAATAAAGTTGTGGAAACCCAGTAGAAGTAAATACATGCTTTATTGTGTTATATTTTGAACGTTTACAAGCATTCCTTATGATGGGTCAAAATGACCCCTTACCGCTGTTCTAGGAATGTTAGATTCAGACAAGACTGTCCTTAATTGTCCCACTTTCATAGTTCCATAGGGAAGCTTCCGGAGTAGATTGAACTACACTTTGCTGATAGGCTGAATACCCGTACACATCCCCGGGTTTGTTTGGCTAGAAAACGTATTTACAAGCATGTGATAGGTAGATTGCAACAGAGGAGGAACCAGCTGAAATGTTGACAACTTCGGTACATAAAATATCCTCAAACACAAAATGGCTTACCAACTCCCGTGAAATGAAATGGCATATGGCTTTTAGTGCCGGGAGTGTCCCAGGAAATGTTCGACTCGCCACATGCAGGTCCTTTTGATTTGATTCCCGTAGGCGACCTGCGCGTCATGATGAGGATGAAATGATGATGAAGACGACACATACACCCAGCCCCCATGCCAGCGAAATTAACCAATTATGGTTAAAATTCCCGGCCCTGACGGAAATTGAACCCGGGACCCCTGCGGCCAAACACCAGCACGCTAACCATTTAGCCATGGAGCCGGTCACCAATTCCCATAAAAAAACATTTACTTGCTAATTAATTTGTTTCTACTCATAGGAGTGCGCTAACAAATCGACGGTAGAGCCATCTAACCGTAGAAGGAGGAAGTTTTTGAGAGTTTAAAAGTTCAAGTCCGTTGGCATGGCCGTAGAGGAGGTGCGGACTTTAAATAGCCGGCGAGGGTGTGCCCCTGGTATAATAATAATAATAAGAAGAAGAAGAAGAAGAAGAAGAAGAATAAGAATAAGAATAATTGTACCGGGAGGTACACATCAACTCCGCACATTTAAAAGAAGCGCCTTAAGGAACGCTATCTCTCAAACAAAACGTGAATCAGCTACGGCATGAAGATGGGACATTGACCAGAAGAGGTCATCATTGAATAATTGAGTAATGTGTTATTTTGAAGTTTCCTAAACTGACTGGATTTATTTGTTTTGTTTTGATTTACGTCAAGAAGTTTGAACTTTTCTCCATAGAAGTCGTCACAAAAAAACAACTGAGGTAATGCAGTCTGGAGCAAGGTAGAAGAATTAGTTACTTAAAGGTTTTGTGTTTATAGATTTTCACAACTAAACTAACTTTCATTTATTTCTATATTTCAAGGTTTGCAACACTTCCTTCTCATTCCACCAGATATTGAATCTGGCCAATCACAAATTTCCTGTAATTATTTTTCAGCCAATAATAGGCTTCGTGTACCTTTTTATTCGGCCAATAAAAATGATATGGGTTGTCCGGACTTAGTCCAGAGCCTTCTCGACCCATTACCTCGGGTATATAAACTGCGGCTTTTCCAAACTACCTTGTCTTATTGATCGTCGTCTTACTGAGTGGATGTGTTAAGGCAGGAGGCGGGGCGCCTCATTCTTCGCCAGGAAGTACTCCAGCCCAGGTAATGGCCACCAGTGTTCTCTCTCTGTAGCTATCTCCGGCAACCTATCCGAGGGGAAGGTTATAAACTTGAACTATGTAACTATCTGATTTCTGAAATGCAATATCCTTTTCTAATGCGTTACCCTCTTGAGTTCCCCTTCAATTTATCTTGAGGTGACTACGATTTTGTAACTGTTCCTATTTTCTGTTAAGCATTAAATTAACCTTCTTTCTAGTCACCCCAATAGCTTGGGATTAGCCTCTGCATCATCGGGCTGCGAGCCCAATTTCGGTTTTATACTTAATTTTCTAGGAGCGCAAGTTTACGCCTCCATACATTTTGTGTTCGGGCCAGTCATTTAACCTGTTCTTATTTCCACGAAGGCCCAGTAGTTTGGGTAATAGATAACCCTGTGTAACAATTGTAAATTGTAGGTTGGGCCTTGAGTAGGTTGTACGAAATTGGGAGCCAGTCTCTTTTGTTGAGTTCGGAGAGGTTGTAAACTCTGTCTGGTTTCTGTGTAATATTGAGTTGGGCCTCTCGAAGGCCGTATTTGTAACCTTTGGAACAAAGTGCTCTTGAATTGGGAGATTTCTCTCCTCGTCTAACTAAACGCAACATTTGCGATGTAGTAAACTTGTAAATTTAGTGCTGGAAGCTCAGCACTTGTAATTTCCAAACTGCTATTCGTACCTGTAACCTTGTTATTTCACTAAGTGAAAAGTTTGTTTAGTTTGTGATTTGAAAAGAAATATAACCTTTATTTAAAGTTTTTAACTTAATATTTGATAATAGATAGACCCATTCACCTCTCTGCAATCCACAAAAACCCGGTTATAATAATAATAATAATAATAATATTAATAATAATAATAATAATAATAATGTATTAAATGAATAAAATTTATTCTTTTGTTATTGGTTTCTACGTCTCCCTAACTACTTTTCGAGTTTTTGGAGACGTCGAGATGCTGGAATTTAGTCGCTCGGGAGTTGTTTTACATGGCGGTAAATCTACCGATAAGGGCTCACGTATTTGAACACCTTCAAATACCACCGGACTGAGCGTGAATCGAACCGGCCAACTTTTGCTCATAATGCTAGTGGCTTAACCATCTCAGCCACTCATCCCGGCAAATTAAGGTACACCCTCAGCATGCACCTGGTTTGAAGGAAAGTTATCTTGAATCGATCATGGCTGGTTTCGAGGAAGTTACTAAAAGTGCTCTGCGTGTTGTTACTTGTCAGTCATCACGAAGGCCCCATCAAAATATTTTGGAGCAGACAAAAATATTACTGGTTTAACGGCCAATTGAGTGCATTTACGGTGTTTTGGAGACACTGATTTTTTGAAATTTTCTTCCGCAGGAGTTTCTTTACGTGCCGGTAAATCTGCCGACACGTGGCTGGCGTATCTAAGTACCTTCGAATACAACCGGACTGAGCGGGAATCGAACCCTCGTCAACTCAATTGACCTCTCAAGGCTGAGTGGACACCGTTATAGCGCCCGTACTACTTTCCAAATTTTGTGGAAGAACCGCGAATCGAACACGCCCCTCCGGGGTGGCAGCTAACCACACTAACCACTACACCACACTGGCGAAATCTGTCTATGCTTTATTTTTGTCTTATTCTTCCAAATTGTGTCGTCGTAATAGCAACTATAAAATACTTGTATAATTGGATGTCAACTCGGTTACAAGTATACGTAATAAATATATAATAATTTTATAAATAATTTTTACATCCAAGCACAACGTTTTCTCAGATTTTCTTTCTGAATTTGTGACCGCAATACTGTAACCTCTACATTAGAAATAAAATATTATTCGCAGTCGGTAGGACTCGAACCTACGCTCCCAGAGGGAATCTGATTTCTAGTCAGACGCCTTAACCGCTCGGCCACGACTGCTCATGTTACTACTCGTGAAGCACTGACAGTTGAATGTGAATCTCTAGCTAAACTAAAATGGAATGATACTTTTATTATTTTACGCTTAGGTACTAAATGCCACCTTCTAAAGTCAAATACTGCCTCAAGAAAGGGATAACAAGGAACGTCCAACAATGGTCTGACTTCTTCTTTATCTGTTTACCCTCCAGGGTCGGTTTTTCCCTCGGACTCAGCGAGGGATCCCTTGAGGCGGTAGAGGTGGGATCCCTCGCTAAGTCCGAGGGAAAAACCGAACCTGGAGGGTAAACAGATGATGATGATGATGAACTCTCTACAATATCATTTCATTTCATCTGTTATTCATTAATCATTGCCCTAAAGGAGTGCGACAGGCTTAGGCAGCTGGCACAATTCCCAGTACAGGTACTTTTCGTTTGTATTGCCTTGAAGTGTTATGGCTGCACCGAGAGAGTTGGTCTCTCGGTTAGGGGCGCATAGTTCTGAGCTTTTATTCCGGAGATAGTGGATTCGATCACCAGTGGCGGCAGCTCTAAATATATTTTTCCTTAGTTTCCCTACTTCCGCACAAGGCAAATTCTGGGGTTGTTCCTTAATTAAGGCCACGGCCGCTTCCTTCCCACTCCTAGCCCTTTTCTGTTCCATCGTCGCCATAAGAGCTATCTGTGTCGGTGCGCCATAAAGCAATTTGTAAAAATTAAAAAACGACTTAGGAGCGAGCAGCTGTAAGCTTGCATTCGGGAGATAGTGAGTTCGAATCCCACTGTCGGCAGCCCTGAAGATGGTTTTCCGTGGTTTCCATTTTCACACCAGGCAAGTGCTGGGGCTGTACCTGAATAAAGGCCATGGCCGCTTCCTTCCCATTCCTGGGCCTTTCCTATCCCATCGTTGCCATAAGACCTATCTGTGTCGGCGCCACGTAAAGCAAAATAGCAAACCAAAAAAAATTGAAAATGTTGTGTCTGCCAGAAGTTCTGAAAGATGGTCGGTAGGTAACACTCTATATCTCGAATGTTGTTGCTCACTGAGGCTCACATAAGCATCACGACTGTCACGTTACCTTATCGATGCAGCCAACGGCACTGAAACCAAGAAGGCTTGTGCTCGTTCGCAAAATCCATTTTTCTTGTTGCGAAAATCAAATGAACTTCATGTCTCCCGGTCATGGCCATCCATCAACGGCTGCCAATTTCAGGCTGCATTTAGCCATGTCAAAGCCTGCACGGTTGCTAGGCAACATTGTCTGACCATTTATCCACACCTTACATCACTGCCTGCACGGTTGCTAGGCAACATTGTCTGACTATCCATCCACACCTTACATCACTGCCTGCACGGTTGCTAGGCAACATTGTCTGACCATCCATCCACACCATATATCACTGCCTGCACGGTTGATACGGTTACACATCCGTCACACATTTTGTCGCGTCACGTTACACTAATTTTCGATGACCCCCAGCCATAAGGCATATTTATCTTAAAATGGAACAGAAAATAAGTCTAAATGGCCTCCACTCCCTTACATTATTAGGAAAGCAACCACTTGCGCATTTTCGGTCTTCATTTAAATAAATCTTCCCACAGAGCCCGTAGTATTTTCATTCAAATTCCAAGACTGCTCATGGAACACTCAGACGTTCACTTATGAACCGCGACATGTTATCTGGACAAGAAAATAGATTACTCTTGATAGAATAGTGGTGTAACATGCATTTCAGGTAAAATGTGGTATACTGGTTTCATGTGTGTTCTACTGTATTTATGCAAGAAAATATTTCATCAATTTTTTTGTATTACTTTTTCCAAAAAAGCTAATTTTACACAGTTAAGAGTTAATATCCACTCCGTGCTTTTCTGCTCCTTCATACACATCTCTCTGTATAATTTCTTCCCGTTACTTCATTGGTGATCTGCTTAAAAGTTCGCATTCCCATGGCGAGTTTTCCACCGACACTCCTTATTGATGATTTGAGTAGACGAGCTCTACATTTCCTTTTACATTTTCCTCAGATCAGTGGGACGTGCACCGATATTCACTGTTGTGAGCTTATTGTGTGGGTGTTTGAATGCTGGTAGATTGCGTCCAAATTGATCAGTCTCAATAACTTTGTCGGAATCTCTTCTTTAACATCAGGCCGTGAGTTGCAGCTCCCTCCCAACCTTCCCTGAACAACCCTTGGCTGGTAGGTTTTAAATGATAGGGAACTTTTCGAATTATTGTGTGATTTTACAATTACAACCAAGGCCATACCTTCTTCATCTCCTTCTTTATCTGTTTACCCTCCAGATTCTGTTTTCCCCTCAGTTTCAGCGAGGGATCCCACCTGTACCGCCTCAAGGGCAGTGCCCTGGAGCTTCAGACTCTGAGTTGTGGATACAACTGGGGAAGATGACCAGTGCCTCGCCTAGGCAGCCTCACCTGCTATGCTGAACAAGGCCCTTCCGGGGGATGGGCAGATTGGAAGGGATAGACAAGGAAGAGGGAAGGAAGTGGCCGTGTCCATATGTTAAGCACCATCCCGGCATTTGCCTGGAGGTGAAGTGGGAAACCACGGAAAACCAGTTCCAGGATGGCCGAGGTGGGAATCGAACCCACCTCTACTCAGTTGACCTCCCGAGGCCGAGTGGACCCCGTTCCAGCTCTAGTACCACTTTTAACATTTCGTGGCAGAGCCGGGAATCGAACCTGGGCTTCCGGGGGTGGCAGCTAATCGCACTAACCACTACACCACAGAGGAGGACCCAAGGCCGTATCTATATCTATAAAAATATCATTGTATATGTGTATGTATGTATTACATCTCCTCCTAATCCAGTGGAGCCATTTCAACCAAACTTGGTAAATTTATGATTTAGTATCAGGAGACAAACCACGAGGGGTTAAGATACCTCAGGCACCATTAGGGGCGGGGGATGCGGGGGTGAGGTATAAAAATAATAGAAAGTAGTGTCGAAACCATAGTTTATCGGGGTCGCTAAGCTGAATAGTGACAATCCGCAATTTTTTAAAGTCCAAGTTCAACCCCATTCGGGGCGGGGGGAGGGGGGAGTGATATATAAAATTAATCGAAAATGTCGAATCCCCAGTTTTCAGGGCCGCTGAGATGAGCAGTGCCACTCCGAAATTTTTTAAGTCCAAGTTCCCTGCCCCCTTTCGTGTGCGGGGAGGGGGTGTCGGAGTGAGTGAGATATAAAAATAATCGAAAATAGTGTCGAATCCATAGTTATCGGGGTCGCTGAGATGAATAGTGAAATTCCGGATTTTCTTGACGTCAAAATTTAGCCCTTTGGAGTGGGTGCTAGGGGGTCAGTGAGATATTAAAATAATGAGAAATAGTGTTGAATGCACAGTTTTCTGGGTCGCTGACATGAATTTTGACACTCTGGATGCCGTTTAGGACGTAGTTCGTCCCCAATCGGCAGAGGAGTGAGAACAGACGAAGAAAAGAAAATGTCCAATGTGACCGAGTTCATAGACGTATGTGTGTATGTTCTTGCGTACCTCTCAAAACTTTGTACACATATGACATACTATCTGGAAGAATTTATGTGGGGATAAAGTACCCTAGCATCCCTAGGGTTGGGGGTGAATTATATAAATACCGAAATAGGGGTGACATAGACCACGACACTTTTATGAATGGACAATCCATGCCTGCACTTTCTTCCGAATTCTAGCCCTTTCCTATCCTTGAGTCGCCGATAACCTTCAATGTGTTACTGTACTACGACGTTAAACCTCTAGCAATAAAAAACCTCCTGCGAGGATAATCCAATCCATGTACCTACGTCCATCTACTTAGAACCAGTGCAGGTATTCCAAACAACTCCGTAGGTCGGTTTACATAGGGAGTCGGCAATGAGCGAAGCGCTGCTCAACACTGTCGTCAATCACCTGGCCGGAGCAGTTGATGATAGTCTTACCGTGGACCTTACTTTATGCAGACGTCGTTGTTTTGGTCGGTGGATCATGTCACGAGGATAAGGCAGTCCTGGAACAATGGTGAGCAAAGCTAAAGGACAATGGGTTCAGAGTAAGTCGCAAGAAGACAGAGTACCATGTCCTTCAGCTTTCCACAGCCCGGTCAGTTGGCCCACACAATATCGCCTTCCTTTCTGGAGAACCGTTGATGATGATCGACACTTTCAAGTATCTCGGATCAGTCATCATGTTGTTGTTGTTTGGGGGCATCAGTCCACTGACTGGTTTTATGTAGCTCTCCATGCCACCCTCTCCTGTGCTAATTTTCTCATTTCTATGTAACTATTGCATCCTCAGTGAATATTGAATTTGCACGACCGCATTGTATTCGATATCGTCTTTCAACCTACTAGACCGTGTAACATACATTTAGTATGTGACAAATAAATCTTAAATACAGAACAAAAATGGCCAACCGGACAACAGTGGGATCCGAAACCACAACCTCTCCAACACCCACTATATGTACGTGACACGATATAATAGGCTCAAAGTCGTTTTTTATTGTATCCTCATTACAACTGGTGGTAATATCGAGCAGACGACAAATACCACATCAGTGTTGGTTGTACGAATTGGAAGTCCTTGACTGTTGTTCTATGTAAAAAGCGGATGCCGATCAAACTGCAGGGTAATGTGTACGAAATCACTGTCCGGTCTGCCCTGATGCACGGATCCGGATGTTAGCTTTTAAAGTCGTGACCATCAGCGGCAAGTTGAAGGGAAAACAGCTTCTCTGGTACGGCTACGTTAAAAAACGTGATGAACACCATGTAGTACAGAACGTTTGTGCCATCGAGGAGCCGAAGGGAGGCAGAGTGCGTCCATTAGGAATATGGAAACAATCTGCTGAGGCTGCGTTAAGGAAAAGTGAAGTGGCGCTAAATCTGGTGCAAGAATGTCGGACATACAGTACTGTCTCCGAGTCAGAGGAGCTGACTCCGATTGAGCTCCGGAGTGCCCGTTCTGTGGGAACAAATACGGCCAGGATAGAAGAAGAGGAAGAATAAGAGTAGCACTGGTGGGATAATTGCTTTTTATATCCTGAATTATGTGTTTCTTGATAATAATATTGAAGTTGAAGTAATCTGTTGCCCATTCATTATTCTAATTTATTCTTCCTCTTTTCAGTTACACTCCACACTATTATTTTCACACAAAGGCATATGACATCTTGAACGTTCTCAAATTTCATATTTAATGAGCAAGTGGCCGATCGGTTAAGATCGTGCATCTGCGAGCTTGCATTCAGGAGATAGTGGGTTCGAACCCTGCTATCGGCAGCCCTGAAGATGGTTTTCCATGCTTTCCCATTTTCACACCAGGCAAATGCTTGGACTTACCTTAACTAAGGCCACGGGCATTTTCTTCCCACTACTAGCCCTTTCCTATCCCATCGTCGCCATAAGACTTATCTGTGTCGGTGGGAACGTAAAGCTAATTGCAAAAATAGAAAAATAAAAATAAAATTAGCTTATTTTGTATTCTGATATGGGACCTTAGGGAATACAAATTAATACCTTTAAGTTTTATAAGGTAGAGCCTCCGTGGCTCGGGCGGTAACGTTCCAGACTTTCACTGCTGGATTTCGTGGTTCAAATCCCGGTTACTGAATGTGAAATTTGTGCTGGACAAATTGGATGAGGGACAGGATTTTCTCTAGCTACTTCGGTTTTCCTGCCAACTTTAATTCCATCAACAATCTCGAATATTATTTAATTTCACCTGTCAGTCATTAATCATTGACACAGGGGGGCGTGACAGGCTTCGGCAGCCGGCACAGTTTCTATTCTCGCCGCTAGATGGGGTCTTCATTCATTCCATTCCTGACCCGGTTGAATGACTGAAAATTGGCTATGGAATTACAAGTGTCATGTGCTGATTTTAGGTTTTCTAGTGGTATAACTCTGGAAGGTTATCTGTGACAAGGCGATGGGGAAGGAATAGGACTGCCTTAAGAACTGAACAGCCCCAGCATTCGCCTAGTGTTAAAACGGGAAACCACGGACAAACATATTCAGGACTCACGATAGTGTGGTTTGGTCCCAGCACCTAGCGAATGCAAGCTTATGCCTGCACGTCCGTACCACGCAGTCAACTCGCTTAGTGTTATGTAGGCCTATATACTTATTTCACAAAGTTTAGTCACTAGAATTTGGATTTATCAAATTTAGCATTTAAAAGAAACCCCTGGAGTAGAAATACTCTACAACATGCGCCAACCTAGAACTTTCTTGTGCTGAATTCTGAAGAATTCCTGGCTAGTCACACCGACGATGGTAATTTAGGGGCCATTACATGAACATCAGATGTCTATATGAGTCATCTTTCCAGTCATTATAATTATGTCTGAGCTTTAGCAGTGCGAGAAATGAATAATTCAAAGTTAAAACTTGACTTTCAAAAGCAACATTGAGAACTGATCCATATAAAATAATGAGAAATTATATTTGTCTTACTTGACCGTGAAATATAAGTATCATGTCCTCTGGTATGCCACGAGCTTCAAGTGAGACGCCAAGGTAGGGACATGACTCTAATATTTCGTCATCAAGGGCACAGAAGGATCTACCCTTCAAGGGCATGTCGTGCTCTGGACTCGTGAGGTCGTTTGAATAAACTTCAATTCTTCTCACGATGCAGGTTCACTTTCTACGATCTTATCTATATGTTCCACGAACCTCCTGAAGTATCCTGAGAGGAGAAATCCATATGTCACCCGTCAGCCAATCAACAGCTAATTTAAAAGTCAATGAAACTTTATTTTATTCGAGTGAAAAGTTTAAATTATGAGTAAAGGATCGCATCTAAAATACATTAATGGGATATGATGTAGATTTTCTTGATGTATTCTAATAAGGAAAAACATTCAATTCATATTATTTATTTGTTACAATTTCCTCCATAAGGAAGCTGTCACCGCAGACGAATAAGTTTGAGTGTTGTTTTTAAAAGCAATAAAGATGAAAATATGAATATAAAGTTTGAATTCAAGAGGTCAAATAGGGGAAATATTCGTTTATAGGAAGGGGAGTCAGGGATTGGAATAATTTACCAAGGGGTACGTTCAATAAATTTCCAAATTTTTTGCAAATTATTTAAGAAAGGACTAGGTTCACAACTGATATGGAATCTGCCTCCTGTGAGCCTGCCCTAAATGCTGATCAGTGGTGATTTGATTGATTGATTGATTGATTGATTGATTGATTGATTGATTGATTGATTGATTGATTGATTGATTGATTGATTGATTGATTGATTGATTGATTGATTGATTGATTGATTGATTGATTGATTGATTGATTGATTGATTGATTGATTGATTGATTGAAAGTATCATGAACACAGGGTTATGTATTTAAAGAGGGATACAAAATCTTAAACGACCGTGGACACAATTTTTTATAAGTTGCTATGGGACTGACTTCCTTAGTTTTACGGTTTTATGGTCTTGTAGTGCACAGGGAAGTTTCTGGTCTGACTACCAGTGGAAGTACCGGACGTACCAATATCCTAGCCTTTCAGTTTGACAGCTACCGTGAACACTCTACACCGGGCTGTTCACTTACTCATTCACCTGGATTGTGTATCACTGCAGAATTCACCAACTTGACACATACAGACAATAAGATGACACTCATCAATGCTCTTCGAGTGGCAACGTTTTTACATGCACACTATTTCCACGCTAATTATACGCAGATTCTAAAGGATCATTCCAATTCAAAAAGTTTAAATATATCCAAGTTATAATAATCGTTCTACGTAGACTAATAATGCATTATTATATAAAATGTTTCTGGAATCACTTCGTTAAAAGTCACTCTCGGCTGCTGATATTATAGATCGATAATCTGCTTCTGACCGAGCTCGATAGCTGCAGTCGCTTAAGTGCGGCCAGTATCCAGTATTCGGGAAATAGTAGGTTCGAACCCCCCTGTCGGCAGCCCTGAAAATGGTTTTCCGTGGTTTCCCATTTTCACACCGGGCACATGCTGGGGCTGTACCTTAATTAAGGCCACGGCCGCTTCCTTCCCACTCCCAGCCCTTCCCTGTTCCATCGTCGCCATAAGACCTATCTGTGTCGGCGCGACGTAAAAGCAACTAGCAATCTGCTTCTGTGAATCTGTCTTGAGACAGGTATCAACTGGACATCGTCCATTATTTTCTGTTCTGAGCATCTTGTTTCATATGTTCATATCTTCTACCTTGGTTAACAGATTCTTCTTCCTCTTACTCTTCTTCCATCTATTTCTCCCTCCATCACCCTTTTCGAAGACAATTTCTACGTAGTATGTGACCCAACCAGGATATTTTCCTCTTCCTTATCGTTTTCATCACTTGTCTCTTCTCTCCTACTCTTTTTAGCACTTCATCATTTTTACTTTATCTGTCCACTTCATGTTTTCCATTCTTATCCACAATCATACAAAAAAAATCCAAATACTTCGTATCCTTCTTTCTTTCTTTCTTTCGTAATTTCCACGTACTGCTCCGTACGTCACCACACTCAACACAAAACATTTCGTGAACCTGTTTCTTAAGTTAACAGGGATTGCCTTAGATGTCAAAAGCCCTCTCATTTTTCCGAAATTTTTTTTTTTTGGTTTCATGGATGTTCTGCTTCCTACTTCTCTATACAGCTTCCAGTCCATGTTAACAAACTCCCCAAATATTTGAATGACTTTACTTGTTCCCGATTCTTTCTCTCTAATGTTATATTAAAAGCAGTTTTTCCCCTGTGGGTGGCGGCGGTAGAATAACACCCACGGTATCCCCTGCCTGTCCTAAGAGGCGACTAAATGGGCCTCAGGGGCTCTGAAATTTAGAGCGCCGGTTGGCGACCACGGGGCCCTCAGCTGAGTCCTGGCATTGCTTCCATTTACTTGTGCCAGGCTCCTCACTTTCATCTATCCTATCCGACCACCTTTGTTCAACTCTTGTTCTTTTCAGACCCCGACGGTATTACGTATGGAGGCCTAGGGAGTCTTTCATTTTCACGCCCTTCGTGGCCCTTGTCTTCGTTTGGCCGATATCTTCATTTTTCGAAGTGTCGGAGCCCCTTCATTTTCTCCCTCGGATTAGTGTTAGATTGAGGGTGGTTGCCTAGTTGTACTTCCTTTTAAAACAATAATCACCACCACCACCTTAATAGCAGTTTCCTATTCTCAATATTTTCCAACATTACTTATAGATCGTTTTCTGATATCGCTGGTACCGCCACATCATCCACGTATTTCATTTTCTTTATTGTTTCTCCACCCACTACAACGCCTCTTGCTCCAACAGTTTTTGGGAGTAATGGGTATTGAAGGAAGCCGATGAATGCAACATCCCTGTCTCAATCCTCTGCCGATACCAACTTCTTTGGTTTCATATTCTTCTACTCTAACTATCACTTGATGATTCTTATACAACTATTTTATCTTCCTTCTGCCTTTCGATAATAAACTAACCTTAATATTTAAATATCGAGTTGTTTTGCTCTCCTGCAGGTATCACTTATAATTCAATAGTAATCAAACGAAACCAACTCCTACGGCACAACATCACTGAATAGCCATGGTCTCAATCGTGAGGACGTAGACTGAGTGGCCCTCGAACCAGCCTACAGGACCAGGTAAAAATCTCTGAGCTGGCCGGGAATCGAAACCGGGTTCTCCAGATAAGAAGCATGCACGCTACCCCTACACCGCGGGGCCAGCATTGAATAGAAATGGGCGCTAAAGTGAGCTATACTCCGGGCACGAATACGCTGAAGCCATCCTTGGATAACTTGATCTAAATAGAAGTTCTGGCTGGACACCATGTAAACTGTGAATTTTCTTCCTAAAATTCTTGCAGTCCGCCTCTGTGGTGTAGTGGTTAGTATGGTTAGCTGCCACTCCCGGAGGCTGGGTTCGATTCCCGGCTCTGCCACCAAATTTGGAAAGTGGTACGAAGGCTGCAACGGGGTCCACTCAGCCTCTGGAGGTCAACTGAGTACAAGGGCGTTCAATTCCCACCTCAGCCATCCTAGAGCCCGTTTACCGTGGTTTCCTACTTCTGCTCCAGGCAAATGCTGTGATGGTACCTAAATGAAGACCACGGCCGTTTCCTTCCCTCTTCCTTATCTATCCCTTCCGATATTCTCATTCCCCAAAAGGGCCCTGTTCAGCGTAATAGTTGAGGCCACCTGGTTGAGGTACTGGTCTTCCTTCCCTGTTGTATCCCCCGACCCAAATCTCACGCTCCAGGACACTGCTTTTGAGGCGGTAGAGATGCGATCCCTCGCTGAGTCAGAGGAAAAGACCAACCTTGCAGGGTAAACGGATGAATAAATAAATAAATAAATAAATAAATAAATAAATAAATAAATAAATAAATAAATAAATAAATAAATAAATAAATTCTTGCACCTTGTGGTAGAAAAATAGACTCTTGTAAGTCTTACATTATTACCATTAATATATATCAAATGTTGAATAACGTCAATCGTAGGAAGTACTGTACGTAGAAAGGAAAGGACCCGCAATGTGCAGACAGTAATGGAGAAGGCTATCTTATGACACGATCTCCTTCGGGCGGAAATACCTGGACGATTATTATTGTTACATAGTGACTGTAAGAATTTATGAATAACTAGGCCTGTGAATATACGTGAACTAATACACCTGAAGAATGTTGCTGTTCAAATGCAGCGCCACGTACTTTTAAAACACTTATTTGAACCATATTTCATTTATAAATTTCGATTTGTAGGTTCTTCACAAGTGTTCAGTCGAGAGAATATAAGTGGAAACAGTACCCTCGGCTTTACCGTTATGAAACGGAGAAAAAGAACTTATTACATGCTAACAAGTTATTTCAATTTCCTTATATAACATGTTCTTACACACTGAACTAATAACTGTTACCGTATGTGTGGAGATAGCATCTATTAACGATTCGTTGTAGTAATACGTCCTGTTTCAGTAATTAGAATTATCCATTACAGTGATCATTATCTACATGAGCACTACATACTGTATCAGGATTCAAGAAAGGTTTTCTTTCATTGCATAGCTTCCATGAAGTGGACGAAGTTTATGTAGACCAATAACGTAACACGCACTAACAGACGAATAAGCATGATAAGATTGGAAACACGATGATAGCTCCAACTGAATAAGAATGATAACTGTGTTTTAGAGCATGCACTAAGACTCTAGGCGAGCTTCTAATGAACCATAGATTGAGAATGAAGCGAAATACTTTTTCAGCCATGTTTTCATTCAAGGCCAGTAACACACAGCGGAAGAAGAAAGATGATTGTTGCCACGCACCGCAGATATTGGACGAGGATGTGCTATATATTATTTCAAATTCAGTTGGTATGAGTCGATGATGCGGTAGAAGAAAAATACGATTACAGCAATAGAAGTAAACCTTTGGGTTAGTAGGCCTAACAATTGCCTGCCTCTTACCCCGACGCCCCGTATCCGATTCCTGGCCAGACCAGGGAATCTGAGGGGTGGTTCGAGGTCCTCTCAGCCTACGTGATTACAATTGAGGAGTTATCTGACGGTGAGGTGGTAGCCCCGGTCTGGAAAGCCAAGAATAACGGCCGAGAGGATTCGTCATGCGACTACATGTTACCTCGCAATCTTCAGGCCTCGGGTTGAGCAGCGGTCGCTTGGGAGCCCATGACTATGGCTCTACAGCTCTGCAATCGGAAGGCGGAGAGGGGCTGTCCTGAGAATGGTAGTTCTTGCATAACCAGTTGTAATGAGTCATATATTGTAGACGGAGAAAAGTATAACATTCACAATGCATCCTTTCAAAAGTATATGTTATCACCGGTTATTTATATATCCTATGACTTTCGAGTACTTACGTCAGATTGAAATATGACAAAAAGTACTATATAAAATATACTATATACATGACAAGAAAGAACAGCGTATCTATATTCTTATATCCAGACTATCCAGCTACTGTATCACAGAGCGAATCCTGAGCGAAATCCGATCGTTCACCTTCGCAGTCTGCACTTGAATGTGATTTGTTGTCTATACAAGGAAGGAGTAGCATAGTCATACTGGAGGGAGGAACTTTCCCCATCTGAACACCGACTCTGCGCAGATTCCGGTATTCGTGAGAGTCTTATTTAGAACGGTCAATGTCCTCTTTGGGAGAAGAAAACCTGGAATAAGCCTGTTTTTTCAGAGCAGATGGTCGGTGTTGGTAGCCCACTCCCCTTTACATTCATTAAATGGATTGAAGTGGTTCTCAGTTCCTGGGCATAAAGAGTGTGTGGACGTCTGGACTTCATCCTGCCTCTCTGAAGGTCTAGGGCAGGGCCTCTCAAACGCCCAAAATCTCACGCATGCAGAGCGAGGCGCAAGAGCTCCGTGCACTGTGCATCGCTGCCGCTCGGTGACGCTCGATATGGCTCGGATCAACGCTTCGTCTCTGGGCTACTCGGCTATGCTCGGCTCTACTCGGCTATACTCGGCTCAACTCAGCCCGGATTTGGAGCGCTACGGCGCAAGTGGGGGAGAGGGAGACAGGGGGAGCTAGCGAGACAGGCGTGAGGAAAGAGAGAGTTAGCGCTATTGCTCCAAATCGAGGAGTGGGGATCTGCAGTCTGATCAACCAAGCCAAGTCGTCTTTTGCACCGTGCACAGTGCATGCACCACGCGCATGCACCCTGAGAGGCCCTGGTCTAGGGTATCGTTGTGAATGGGAAGGTCCAGATTAGCCATGATCTTATCATATTCTCTGGCTAGAGTGACTTTTCTGCGCAGCTGGCGTAGCATGAGGCTGAGAACAGGAAGCAATAAGTGGGAGTGGGTCCTATGTCTTCGCTAATCTTCCGCATGATATTGTTATGCTGGGTGTCAATTAACTTCAGCTGAGTGCTGTTTAGCCATACTGGGACACAGTATTCAGCCACAGAGAAGACAACACTCATAGCAGACCCATTGATTTAGAACGAAGAAGAGTGTAATAGACACATTTTCTTCCCTCAAGGTCAGTTGCGAGATAGCAGATAATGTGTTCTTTCAAGGACTTTGGCAAATGTCTCAAGGAGTAGAAAGAAGCTATTTTAAAAGTGTTAAGCATCGTAAAATACCTAAGTTACAATGGTGCAGAGAAATGAAGGGATGAGTGTGAATTAGTGTAAAGGTTCCATCTACAGTTCAAATAAATAACAATGTTATTAGTTTACGGTGACACCGAGATGCAAGAATTCGCAGGCCAGTGCTCTACTGTCTGAGCTACTCAGCCCGGCGAACTCTTTCATCATCTGAGATATACTGAAATGGTTTGCTGAGGATTATGTTCAAAAGACAGGATGGCGGAAAAGCTAAAGTACTGACTTCGCAGTTTCAATACGTGGTGTTCTGCGTAAGTCAGTGCTTCATTTTAGAACAAGCCTTCTTATATCCTTAAAGGTGTTTATTTAAAAATATAATATATTTCAAGAATACTTCAGAAAACACTATATGAGTCACACAAAATGAAGAAATGGCCACGTTAGGGTAGTTCTTAATGGAGGAAAAAGCAGGTGAGTTATGATTATGGGGGGTGGGGAGCTACCAAGTATAAGTTGTCATGTGATTTCATCTTAAACGTAATTTTGAGTCCAAGAAAATGTAGTGAGAGAGATAACATTCTAATTTAGGTGTAATAGTGGTCAGTAAAATATAGATTTCAAGTCTCAAATGTACCCAAGTGACAATATTTTCCTGACTGTGTTTTTTATTCCAATTTCTTCAATAGCAAACAGAACATAACAAGAAATAATGATACTGATGTGGTATCGAATACAAGATAATTTGAGGTGTTCTACTAGTACGGTTGCAAAGAAAATATCACAAGTCAGAACTTCAGGGAATGAAGAAATTGTTACAGAGATAAGTAAATAATTCCGTGTGGCTATTTCTAGCCTGTGCCTTTGCTGGCAGGACCTAGTGTTTACAGTGCACTATGTCTTCTGGTATAGGCTAGAGCAATTTTGTTACTTTCATAGATCTTTCTCTGTCTTATCCTTGGATTTGACAATATGAAAGTGACTGAGGTATGAGCGATGCTAGTAATGCCAATCCTTATGCAGCCAGTCCCTGCTATGAATGGAGTAAAAATGTTGCCCATACGGTCGGTTGGTGTGCGCTTTTCAGTGGGCTTGGCAGACTGATATGTAATAGCAACTCTGGCTTGGTGAGGAAAGCAACGGGAAACTACCTCACTCCTCGTTTCCCTAGTACGCCTCTTCAGTGATGCCTAGGCCATCTATGACAGCTGATGGCAAAGCTGTCGAGGATCCCACCAGCGGCATCGCTGACGGACTGAACATACATACATTTCTAGCCTAGTGCAGCCCTTGTATGGCAGACCATCCGATCAGGGTAGGCGGCATCTGCCATGTGTAGGTAACTGCGTGTTATTGTGTGGGAGGATAGTGTTATATGTGGTGTGTGAGTTGCAGCGATATTGGGGACAGCACAAACACCCAGCCCCCGGGCCACTGGAGTAAACCAATGAAGATTAAAATTCCCGACCCAGCAGGAATCGAACCCGGGACCCTCTCAACCGAAGGTCAGTACGCTGACCATTCAGTCAACGATAACTTGTGTCCTCATCCCGAGGTGGTGCAGCTCTTTTCATGCAAACCCCCAGAGAAGGTGAGCTTCATGTGCCATTTTAACCACATACCAGCCCTCCTGACATTATTGAGTATCTGACAGTACCGGGAATCGAGCCCGGGCACCCGAGAACGACAACTAATAGTGCTTAACGTTATGCTACGGAGGCTAACACTGGGATAATGAAACTATGGCATATTTCGCTGACCTGGAGGCAAAGGAAATATGTTACAACTTCAGAAAAGTGCGAAAAGAATGTTTCTCTGTGTTTATTTCACTTGCTGGTTTTTAATGAAAAGCTTCGTGAATTTCTTTTATTTCTTACTATGACGTTATGAAACTTTTACCGTACTGTACAAATGTTTGCACTATTTTATTTGAAATTGCCATGATTGGTTGAACTCCCCTTCACAGTAATGTAAATACGGTTAGTCAGAGAGTTAACGAACCATGGAACACCGGGCCGAATTGAAAGAAAGATCAGAGGACACCTAATTTAACCTTGCTGAATTGTTTGCAGCACCGTGGTTCCGTATCCATCTACACCAAAAATGCCGACTCAGCATTCCCATGTCAAGTAATTTGCCGCCATCAGCATGATGAATAAAGCATAGGTTAATCTATTTCCATAGCTGCCTTTGTGGATCAGTGGTAGAGTGTCGGCCTCCGGATCCCAAGTTAGCTGGGTTCAAACCCAGAGATCCGGTTTACTCTGTCTGCCATCTAGTGGGCTTAGAGTAAAACGGAACATCGAAATTGACGAGCAGACAGCCAGATGGCGTCAAGTTGAAATGTCTGCACAAGGTAGCTGAGGCCATACGATTATTATTATTTATTATTATTATCTATTTCCAAAAGATAAAAATATAATATATTACATTATATAGTAAATCTCGTAATATATTCATTAATCCAGGACCAGGTGACCATCCTTACGACTCTGATAGTTTTGCGAACTGTTCCCTGTTTCAAGTAACATTGATTTTGAGGTTTTATTACCACGTAATTCTATGTACACACCTCTTGAGTGTTTCTTAGGAATATACTCACAACACAAAAGAAAAATGTCACTGCACGAGTGAAACGTGCATGATTTGCGTGACGTTGTGACAAAATTATTTATAATTCAAAATAAGTAAACTCACTAGAGTATGAACTAAAATATTGTACTCAACAGCCACTAAAGTGGCTCGGATGTAAAATATCACTTTGTGTGGCTACTGCATAAATAAATATCAAAATATATTAAACAAACTGTTACCCACGGCTTTGCTCGCGAGGATTTGCTAAGTTGATAAAAATTGATTGTTCCTCGGTACTGCAATAAGACATAGCCTAAAGTAAAAAATTTCACCAAAAAATTGCATTTCATTTACCCCAGAACCTTTTTGCAAACCAAGTGTGTGGCATTACCTTTTGGGGCTAAGATAACCAGGCTACTGGCAGAGCTAAATCTGGAACATGTGACATGGAACTCTACATGTGAGAAATAGTCCTTCTTTAAGTCGAAAAACAAACGGTTTCTTTATTTCTGAAGGAGATTCCAAATACCGATTTTTCAAGTCTGTAACATCATAGTTTATGACATGTAAGTATCCTCATGAAGAGAATTCAACTCCTTCTTCACCTATTTTCGATCTCCACCTTAAGTTGATTTTCCGAAAATAAAAAGTAGGTGTTTCTTTGTTTTTAAAGGGTATTACAAATACCAGTTTTCACGTCTGTAACTGTTAAGTTATGAGATATACTGTAGATATACTCATTGTAAAAAATGCCCCACTCTTTGGCTGAGTGGACAGCGTCGAGACTTTCAGTTCACAGGGTTCCGGGTTCGATTCTGGGCTGGGTCGGGGATTGTAATCGCAGGTTGTTTGTGTTTGTTCCAACAATCTTCTCTTCATATTCACTGAACACACCACATTACCAACCACAACAGGAACACGCTATAGTAATTACATCCCTACACACGGGGTTGGCGCATAGGTGTGTGAAAAGCGGTAGAAGAAGAAGATAATCATTTTAAAAATTCACCCTTGTTTATTATTTCACCCCCTTAATGGATTTTCCAAAAGAATTGTGTTCATTTATTTTAAAAAGAGATTTCAAGTACCAGTTTTAACGCCTGTAACATCATCAGTTTCTGAGATATATGTGTCCTCATATAAGGAATTCAACTCCTTTTCAGCCCCCCCCCCTCACCCTTTAAGTGGATTTTCTGAAAACAAAAATTTGTGTTTTGTTATTTTTAAAGGAGATTCCAAATACCAATTTTCATGCCTGTAACATGTTAGCTTTTTGTGATATATTGTAGATCATCTCGCTGCTGTAAGAATACTGGATCTGACGTTGCATGGTTACGGAAGTTCATTTCTTTATCCAATTCCTAGAGCAGGGATAGTGTGGTGAAAATATCTCCATAACGGTTGGTTTTGGAGCCTTAAAACATGCTTTCTGAGCCCGAGGGCTCATCGAGTTTCATTCTTTGCGTCAAGCGGCTTAAAATGAGCTTTGTCTCGTCCTTGTAAGACAAATTCGTTTTCGCCTATGTTAGCCTATTATTTTTATATCTCCCCGCGTCCCCCGCCCCGCCGAATTGTTTTGAAAATAAAATGCAGCCCATTTTACTCACTGGCAATGTAGCTTCCTATAGGTGAAGTAATTTTTAAAATAGATTCAGTTGTTTTTGAGTCGATCCGTTACTAACAAATATACAAACTTTTCCTCTTTATAATATTAGTATAGACAAGTTTAGTAAAAACAGCTTTGTCCACTTTGTCCGGCCGTTCTACTGGATCACTTTGCTTCATTCTTTTTTTATTCTCTCCAGAATTACCTGCCTGTGAATCGTCAGACACTGATAGCTCTTTAACTTCACTCAACTATAAAGTCAAAACAGTAAATGACCACTCCAATAATTGCAGGCGAAGGCTTACCATAGCCCACAGCACATTCTGTTTAACACATTCATTAATATTCTGATATATATGTGAATTTTATCCTTAGGAATGTGAATGCATGCAGTCATATTTGATTACTACCTGTCAATCCAGAGAGTATGCACTTCCCCTGATCATGGAAGAATACTATTCTCTGCTGGATACTGTTTGATTCTCTGACCTTCCCAGCTTTTGAGTAATTATAATCAAATGGTAGAACGTTCCTATAACTTGCATGAAGCTAAGAGAAAATGCCGAGTGAGTTGGTCGTGTGGTTAGGGGCGCGCAGCCGTGAGATTGCATTCGGGAAATAGTGGGTTCGAACACCACTGTCGGATGCCCTGAAGATTTTTTAGTGGTTTCCCATTTTCACAACAGGCAAATATTCGGGCTGTACCTTAATTAAGGTCACGGCGCTTCCATCCCATTCTTAGCCCTTTTCTGTCCCATCGTCCCCATAATACCTATCTGAGTCGGTGAGACATAAAGCCAATTGTAAGAAGAAACAATCGCGGTACGCACAGACGGGAAGGTATCAACTCGACCAGCTTTCTTTATCGCCATTAATAAAGCGCTGCGACAAAATCTTGAAAAAGTGGGTGTCTACTTACCCGAACCAGTATTCAATCATGCACAGTTGTATGTAACATTATCACGGGAAAAATCGTTTGAAATCGCCCAAATGATCGAAGCACAGTGAATATTGTATGGAAAGAAGTGTTATAAACTACATTGTCAATTATTATCAATTATTATGTAGGGGTATTTAATGTTTTCATAAAACTATTGAAAATGGCAGGCAAACAACATAACTACAACAGGCATATCAAGACGAGTTATCGGAGCAGCACGGGTCCACTAGTTACACAAGAATACAAATATTTATCAACTGCCTAACACCCAATGAGAGCAGCTCCTCTCATTTCTAGCAAGTCTTCCCAGCCCAAACTTTGCAACATTGTCGTACACTACTCTTTTGTCGGAAATTACCCAGAACAAATCGAGCCGCTTTTCTTTGGATTTTTTCCAGTTCTCAAATCAAGTATTCCTGGTGAGGGTTCCATACAATGGAACCATACTCTAGTCGAGGTCTTACCAGAGACTTAAGTGGTATACTCCGAGCTGTCAGTGGAGAGATGGCGTGGAATGGCATTAGTAGACAAATAAGTTTTTAGTAGCGTTCTTAAATGTACGAAAGATCACAATATGAAGATAAAGTTGGAATTCAAGAGGACACATTGGGGCAATTACTCGTTTATAGGAAGAGAAGTTAGGGATTGGAATAATTTACCAAGGGAGATGTTCAATACTTTTCCAAAACCTTTGCAATTATTGACGAGAAGTCTAGGTAAACAGCAGATGGGGTATCTGCCACCTTGACGACTGTGTAAATGCAGATTAGTGGTGTTTGATTGATTGATTGATTGATTGATTGATTGATTGATTGATTGATTGATTGATTGATTGATTGATTGATCGATTGATTTTACACATTAATTTTACAGCACTGCATTTTACCTAAAATTCTAGCATCACTTTTTCTTGCTCATATTATAAGTAGCACTGAAGTTACATGTAAGTTAGCGTCGAGCTGAATGGTCAGATGGTTGAGGCGCTTGCCATCTGATCTCAACTTGGCAGGTTTGATCCTGGCTCAGTTCGGTGCTATTGAAGGTGGTGAAATACGTCAGCCTCGTGTCGGCAAATTTAATGGCACGTAAAATAAATCCTGCGAGACAAAATTCCAGCACTATGGCGCCTCCGAAAACCATAAACATAATCAGTGGGAAGTAGAGCCATTAGCATGATTATTATTATTACTGATTTAACTACTTAGAAACTACAGCCTATTTCCAGTCATTCGGCCGGGTCACGAATTGAATGAATGAAGTCCCCATATAGCGGCGAGGATAAGAACTGTCACACTCATCTGGGGCCGTAATTAATGACTGACAGATGAAATGAAATGATAGTGGAGAGTGTTGCTGGAGTGAAAGATGACAGGGAAAACCGGTGTACCCGGATAAAATCCTGTCCCTCCTCCGCTTTGTCCAGCACAAATCTCACATGAAGTGACCGGTATTTGAACCACTGAGCACAGTTGTGAAAGGCGGCGCTCTTCCCTCCGACCCACGGAGGCTCTAGTTAACAACTCATTGTTTGGAGTTTTTATTCTGGTTGCTATAAAATTATGTACACATTCATTTTTTTACCTTGTGTGTTTAAGTGTAAGGGAGAGCCAAGAGCGCTAGATCTCCAGGATCAAAAACGAAATATAATAATAATAATAATAATAATAATAATAATAATAATAATAATAATAATAATAATAATAATAATAATAATAATAATAATAATAATGTTGGTGTACTTCCTTAAACTTAGTCGACAATCAATCCCTTATACATCATCAGGTTTAACGCACTCAGAAACGATTAAACACCGGGAGAGTTGGTCGTGCGGTTAGGAGTGCGCAGCTGTGAGCTCGCATCCGGGAGATAGTGGGTTCGAACCCCACTGTCGGCAGCCCTGAAGATGGTTTTCCGTAGTTTCCCATTTTCACACCAGGCAAATGCTGGGGCTGTACCTTAATTAAGGCCACGGTCGCTTCCTTCCCATTCCTAGGCCTTTCCTGTCCCATCGTCGCCATAAGACCTATCTGTGTCGGTTGCGACGTAAAGCAACTAGCAAAAAAAAAAAAAAAAAAAAACATTGAACATTGCGTTTCATTTTCATATGAAGTTTGTAGCTATACCCATCATACAAACTAATCAGTTGCTCTCAACAGAGAATATTTTATGTAGGTCAGCAGTAGACAGACCATAATGTGTCATGCACAAAACATCATAATCGTGCATTGACTTATCCTACTCCCTTGGGGCCACACAACCTCTCACTTCTATGGCATAGGTATGTCAGAACATTTGTAATGAAACTGAACTAACTCCCTTTCTAAATGTAATCTAGCATCTGTACGACATTTACATTAGTTTAAGGTTCTGCAACGGAACTTGACCAAATTCTCACTTAAGGTAAAATAACAAGACAATTTTTATTTTTTAATGGAATAAGAAAATCCTGGTAGTGTGGCCTTAATTGAGGTACAGCCCCGGAATTTGCCTGGTTAATTTATTTCGTGTGGCTATTTTTAGCCGAGTGCAGCCCTTGTAAGGCAGACCCTCCGATGGGCGGCATCTGCCATGTGTAGGTAACTGCGTGTTATTGTGGTGGAGGATAGTGTTATGTGTGGTGTGTGAGTTGTAGGTTTGTTGGGGACAGCACAAACACCCAGCCCCCGGGCCATTGAAATTAAGCTATGAAGGTTAAAATCCCCGATCCGGCCGGGAATCGAACCCGGGACCCTCTGAACCGAAGGCCAGTAAGCTGACCATTCAGCCAACGAGTCGGACATTTGCCTGGTGATAAAATGGGAAAGAAAAGAAAAACATATATAGGGATGTCGATAGTTGGGTTCGAAGCCACCATTTCCCGAATGCAGGCTGACAGCTACGTGACCTTCTGATGAGACATAAAAGAAAGTATTTGCCATATTGTCAGCTTTGTACGGTAAAAGGGAAAGCTTAATGTACTGCGTGATGCACCTCTCAGGAACATTATGCGGTAGTGAAAGCTGGTGTACTTCTCGCAAGATTATCTATTAATCCTTTTAGTGTATCTTAGTCTCTTATTCCTCCACCAATAACTTTCATAGTTCCCGGATCCTCACCCAAGGCAGCTGCTAATATATGGGGGATTTCATCATCATCATCATCATCTGTTTACCCTCCAGGTTCGGTTTTTCTCTCGGACTTAGCGAGGGATCCCACCTCTACCGCCTCAAGGGCTGTGTCCGGGAGCTTCAGACTCTTGGTCGGGGGATACAACTGAGGAGTATGACCAGTACCTCGCCCAGGCGGCCTCACCTGCTATGCTGAACAGGGGCCTTGTTGAGGGATGGGAAGATTGGAAGGGATAGGCAAGGAAGAGGGAAGGAAGCGGCCGTGACCTTAAGTTAGGTACCATCCCGGCATTCGCCTGGAGAAGTGGGAAACCACGGAAAACCACTTCCAGGATGGCTGAGGTGGGAATCGAACCCACCTCTACTCAGTTGACCTCCCGAGGCTGAGTGGACCCCGTTCCAATCCTCGTACCACTTTTCAAATTTCGTGGCAGAGCCGGGGATCGAACCCGGGCCTCTCAGGGTGGCAGCTAATCACGCTAACCACTACATCACAGAGGCGGACTACGGGGGATTTTTATAGTGAAATCACACATACCCGTGGTTCGGATTCCGTATAAAACTAGAGGTTCTTGGTACTATGATTACGAGCAAGCGAGTTGGCCGTGCGGTTAGGATCACGCGCCTGTGATCTTGTATTCGTGAGGTAGTGGGTTGGAACCCCACTGTCGGCAGCCCTTAAGAAGGTTTACAATATTGTTTCCCATTTTCAAAATTATTTCGGACTACGATTTCAATATTGCTGCTGGAATATACCAGGGGCGTAGTATATGGTTTTCATGAAAACAAAATCCCTACAACCTGTTTTCCAGCCAGTGACCGGGTCAGGCAATGACTAATGACTGACAGATGACATTGGGGAATGTTATTGCTGGAATGAAATATGAGATGGAAAAGAGGAGTACCCGGAGAAAAACCTGTCCCGCCTACGCTTTGTCCGGCGCAAGTCTCACATGGAGTGACCGGATTTTGAACCAGGAGACCCAGAGGTGACAGGCCGACGCGCTGCCACCTGAGCCACGGAGACTCTTGTCTTTTCATGAATGGGTACTGATGTGCTTGCAGTCTTAGCTCGCGGAGTGCATTTCTCTTCTAGACTCAGTGAGCAGAACTGTTTGCATGTCAGTCAACTTCAATTTGGCATGCCTCACACTTTGCCGGCATGTAGGGTACTGTCATTAAATAGAGGGGTCATTAAATGTGAGTTTTAACAAAGAACTCGAGAAAGAAAGGGAGACTGAATACGGCAACACTCCGTTCTATTTGCTGCAAACACTAAGGTGTTAAAAGCTGTGGTAAGCCACGCAAACTTATTACATGCGTGCAAAATGCTCAGCGGCCACTCTTACGTTCATACAAGGAACATTCCTGAATTGCCTGGCGAATAATAATAATAATACTAAAAATGGTAATAATAACCCTAAAGGTCATTCAGACTCTGCAGCCATACATTCATCTTATTTATGGATGATATGCTTTTCAGCGTTGAGTCTGCAAGCCTCTGTGAATATTAATCACCGCCACAATTCTCTGTAATTGGTTCCGTGTCCTCGTTTAGTTCTATAGCTTTTGTCTTTAAATCGTTAGAAACTGAGTCTAACCACCGTCATCTTGGTCTCCTTCTACTTCTCTTACCCCCCATAACAGAGTCCATTATTCTCTACGATAACCAACCTATCCTGCTCCATTCACCTCACCTGACCCTACCACCGAAGCCTGCTTATGCCATTGAGTTCATTTCTAACTTATTCTTCATCTCTCCAATCCGAAAAACCCCTTGCCGTTGTTCCCACCTGTTTTTACCGGAAATCATTCTAGCTAATTTCATGTCTGTTAATTCTAAGTTATGAATACGATATATATAATTTCCGCATTATTTTATCATTCCAGTAAAACTAGTCAGCATTCCACTATTGCGATTGATAACCTGCATGATTTTGTACTGACCACGACTGACTTGATTTGTCGCTCTAGCTAGCTCTAAAGCAGTGCAGATCTAGTTGGCCGTGTGTTGACAACGGATGACCACGACTAGTTCAACAGGAAGCCTGCACGAAATTTAGCCTCAAAGCAAGACACAAGGAATGAACTCAATTATTTTCAAGTCCATGAATATATATAGCATAAGAATCGAAGGCTATGGAACAGCAGGAGCAATCTAGAAAGTAATGAGGCAAGGATGCAGTTTTACCCCTCTCCTTTTCAATGTTTATATACAACAGACGATGAAGGAAATCAAGGAAATCAAGGAGCTATCTTGGATAGGAATCAAAAACTAAGGAGAGGAATTGGCAACTCTGAGATTTGCCGTAATACTGTTATTCTGTCTGAGTCTGCGGAAGATCTGGAGAAATCGCTGAATGGTATGGAGGTGTACAAGATGAAAATATATCAAATCAAAACAGGTAATGGAGTGCAGTCTAATGAAGTCTGGTGATATAGGAAATATTCGATTAGGAACTGAAGTATCTAGGGGAAGTAGATGAATATTGTTACTTGGGTAGTAAAATAACTAAAGATGGCAGAAGTAAGGGGGAGACAAAACGCAGACTAGCAGAGGGAAGGCCTTTAATAAAAGAAATTTGCACACATCGAAGATTGATATAGGAATTAGAAAGATATTTCTGAAGATTTTCGTCTGGAGCGTGGCATTGTATGAATGTGAAACATGGACGATAACGAGTTCAGGACGAAAGAGAATAGAAACTTCTGAAATGTGGTGTTACAGAAGAATGCTGAAGGTGAGATGGGTAGATCGAACCGTAAATGAAGAGATACTGACTCGAATTGTTGAGAGGAGAACGATTTGGTGAAATGCGACCAGAAAAAGAGACAGAATTATAGGACACATCTTAAGACACCCAGATCCTAATCAATTTGTTTCTGAGGGAAGTATAGGTGCTAAAAACGGCAGGCGTAATCCAAGGTGTGGATATGACAATCAGATGAGAGTAGATGTAGGATGTAGTATTGATGCAAGTGTAATGGACTGGTATAACCTGGAAACAATTCTCTAACCCTTGGGTGAATAATGGAAACATCAAGCTAGATTATTATTATTATTATTATTATTATTATTATTATTATTATTATTATTATTATTATTATTATTATTATTATTATGACTTGTGAGGTTTAGTTATTAATTTGTTTACATCTATTAGTATTAGTAGTATTATTATTTACGTAGTTATCTACGAACTTTATTTAGCATAAATCGTGGTCTTATTATTTTTGTGCTGTATGTGAGGTTATGTCATGAAACACCTGCTGTATGTATATTAACATGAGTTTACTTAATGTAAGAACACGTAATTAATAGCATGTAATTTATTATTACCTGTATAAATGATGTATAAATCCAACGCAATGTTGTGCAACACACTGTAATAGTCCAGAACAACGCACTTTGTCACTAGAGGTTAATCGAACATTCGATCTATTTGTAAATAGGCTGTTGGAGACTCTCTAAGTTACGAGAAAACATGTTGGGTCATATTCTTCTAGAAGCCTGTCCAGGCAACGTATATAAAGAATTAGTCTTGGGGGTTGAGTAGAGTTGTTAACGAGAGTTGCTAGTGAAGTCGTGAGCACATGTTGTGATTCTGTTGACATGCTAATGAAGCAGTCTTCGTAGTAGTAGTAGTAGTAGTAGTAGTAAGATGGCAGTTTATTAGTGCGTGAGTGTATAGTAGGTATAATTTGTAAATAAAATAGTGTACACAATTGTCAGCATTTCGTGTGTGCGTCCTTGTGGTAACAGCAGTAGTTATGTAGGATTGAAAACATTAGCACAGGGTAGGGTGGCATTAAAGCAGTCTATGGTCAGGATTGAAAACATTAGCACAGGGTAGGGTGGCATTAAAGCAGTCTATGGTCAGGATTGAAAACATTAGCACAGGGTAGGGTGGCATTAAAGCAGTCTATGGTCAGGATTGAAAACATTAGCACAGGGTAGGGTGGCATTAAAGCAGTCTATGGTCAGGATTGAAAACATTAGCACAGGGTAGGGTGGCATTAAAGCAGTCTATGGTCTGATGACCCAAACAAGAACAATATATACAAGACGAAATTTTATGCACTTAATCAGTTCTATAGCCAAAGAACTATGAATTTATTATTATTATTATTATTATTATTATTAATATTATTATTATTATTATTATTATTGAATATCCAAAGCAGTTTCGAACCCTATTTTACATAGTATACTAGGGTTGTAGTTAAAATACATATTCACTTTTACAATGAAAATGAATTCATGTATCTAATCGACGGAAAATGAAGTGGATGAAGTTAATACAATGTTTGTAACAGCACGGCTTCTTAAACAAATGATACAGGGGTTTTGATAATGCAAAGTTCCAATAATTGAAATGAGAGTTCAAGTCATGCCTTCTTCTTTCAAATGTAGGTGGTCCACTGTTTGTAAGGATCCGCAAACACACACGTAGCCATCAGGACGAATGATTCTGAATCGATGAAAATCCATGACCAGTCAAAAATTGAGTAATTTCAAAGCTTGGTACCAACACGTTACTTTGCAGGCGGTTGAAAACCTCAGGGAAGAATATTTCTCCGGTCTCTAATGGAAGAAGTCCAAATGTTGTTCCATTGATGGATTACGTGCTTCTTTATGATTTTTTTAGCGTAGCTAGGTGACGTTTTGTCATCCAAATTAGATGTATCCGCTGCTTTCGCCAGAAGATCAGCTTTCTCGTTTCCATTCCTAAAGTATCTATATTACTGCAGTAGTTGTGACTAATAGTTTCCACAGAGCTCTTCTCTGACTAACCGATCATGTCTTCAGTAATTATTTATTACGTTATCCTGACCTCATCAGTCCGTGTTGATGACCATTACTCATCGAAGGTACTTAGCTTATTGCTGTAAGTCAATGTCGAATACTTTATTTCCATTGTGTATCAATGTAACCTTCCTTTCACCGTTTATGATATCTTCCTGAAGATACGACTTCCTAAACCTGCCAAAGGGAACGTAATGCACGAAAATGCTAATTACTAAGAGATGTTATGAGTAATACACGTTATTCGAGAAACCACGAATACCAGGCATTTCGTCACATATACGAAGTTGGATTACTATGCTGCGGATATAGTCACAGCTGCGTCGTGTGATTAAGCTGAGTCAATGTCAGTCATTCAATGACTGGCCTCTTTAGATTGTGCCGTGGGGTACTAACTTTGCATGGAAGAAAGTAAGGTAGAATGAATAACAATAATAGAATCCAATAAACCTGATCCTTCGCTGAACAGAGCTGCATTCGTTTGAAAGGGCCCCGAGTTCGATTTCTGGCTGTGGTGGTGATTTTAACAATATCTGCTTTATTAACTTGATTCCATTGGCTAAGTGACTGAGTGCTCGTCTTCATATACAGATACAAAACAGCACACTACCAACCACCACAAAAGCATGCAGTAGTGAGTACATTTCTACGTATAGGTTTGGTGTCAAGTTCATGCACAGATCGGATTCAAAAATCGCGAAAACACAAGGAATAATAATAATAATAATAATAATAATAATAATAATAATAATAATAATAATACCAAGAGGGCCGTGCGTTTAGAGTCGTGCAGCTATGGGCTTGCGTTCGGGAGATAGCGGGTTCGAACCTCACCACCGTCAGCCCTGAAGGTGGTTGTGTGTAATTTCCCATTTTCACACCAGCAGGCCACGGCCTCTTCCCAGCCCTTTGCTATCCTGTTTATAATTTAGCTTATGGCTAGTACATAAATCTACATACAAATATTCAAAAATATAGCAAACAATATAACACCTTAAACAATCAACCAATCTCTAAAACAGTTCATAAACTTAAATCCAAGCTGTCCAACCATTGTACAACCCCATCAGAAGCACACACAAACTCCTTCAGCTGACCGGAGTATGACCTCCTAGGACATTCGGTGACAATATGACGGATGGTCTGTTTCTTCTCACCACAGTCGCACTCAGGGGAGGAGTGCATACCCCACATATGCAACAATGACCCACATCGTCCATGATTGGTACGGACTCTAATGCGGGTCTGCCATTAATCTGGAGCTGAGTTGGTCCACTCCAATTGCCATTCATCAGAACCGTTCAAGTTCCTATTGATGAGTTCCCTTGCAGTCTGAATGGGCGGAGATCTTGAATTCAGACGTCCATACCTAACAAACATTTCTTCATGAATGGGAAGACTTGGGTTCATTGTTATCTTCCTGAACTCGCGAATTAGGTTATTTTGTCTGCGAATTCTTGGAGGTGTTATGTGACTCAAGACTGGCAACCAGAAAGGAGGAGTAGATCTGACTGCGCCGCTGACAATGCGCATCGTCTGATTCAGGACAACATCAATATTCTTAACATAAGGGCTATTCAGCCAAACAGAAGAACAATACTCGGCTGTAGCGTATATCAGTCCTAGTGCTGACGACCTAAGAGTGGATGCTGATGCTCCCCATGTGGGGGTGAAGCTGATTCCTGCCCGTGGTGCCCCTGCTAAGGTAGTTGGAATTAAATTTCCATTACTGAACTGAACATCAGCACTTGGCGGTCAGACTGTCTCTCGAGATCTCCTGACCAATGGTACACAAACAAATGACAGCTATCCTGTTGTCACCATACAACCTATCTGTTTTGGTGCGACATAAATCAAAATTGTAAATAATAACAGTAATAATAATAACAACAATAATGAAATTGAACATCATGAAAAATTGCAGTCTTCAGGACCTCAGTAAACAAACACATATGTGTGGTCCAAACTAGCAGTAGGACTGGCACAAAGTGGTCAGAAGAACGGAACAGGCAACACAGTGAGTTCATGAAAAGATTTTGGAAGAATCGGAAGGCGAAAGTCATGAAGCCAATTAACAAGTTCCAACGCTCTCTATGAATAGGCATAGTGAAATAATAATAATAATAATAATAATAATAATAATAATAATAATAATAATAATAAACCTCTGTGTTTTAGTGATTTAATATATATGGGCTGTATCCTATAGCGGCAGTCAGTTGGATGGTTCAGTTGGTTGGAAGCAGTTGGTTGGAAGGAGATGAATGGAGAGACTTGCAGTGAAGTCAATTGGAGTAAATTGGAAGGAGACGAATAGAGAACATTGATATGGATACGTAGTCGTCGGTGACCAAATGGATTATTTGTTCGGAGTGTGTTTCGTGCATGTGTTCGGTCGAGTTCTTGTGTCACTTCGGTGACAGCCGAATATTGAGTCGTCGTAATGCAGACTAACAGTTATCAGTGAATTACTTGTAAAGTTGATTGTGAAGTGTAAATATAATTTCAAGTCGTGCTATATCTCGTTTGTGAAACTAAAATGATACATCACCAAATTCGATTTGAGATACCCACAGCTGATACCAATTCAAAGGAATACGTCGTAATAACACTCAAAGTGTTGAAGGTACTGTAAAGTGAACCAGTGAGGGATAAATTTCTTGTACAACTTTTAAATGTCCGATCAAGAGCATTTCAAATTTTATTCCTAGAGTTTCCTTCAGTTATAATGTCATAGTTTTATATCATCTTTTGAATTATCACAGTAAATCTCACTCGTTAAAGTCAATTTTTAAAGAATATATTTCGTTTAGTATCAAATAAATTAAGTGTTTCATTTCTATAGTACAACATACAACGTCACATTTTAATGGGGAGAAAAATGACGTATGGCTTTTACTGCCAGGAGTGTCCGAGGACAAGTTCGGTTCGCCAGGTGCAGGTCTTTTGACTTGACTCCCGTAGGCGACCTGCAAGTCGTGATGAGAATGAAATGGTGATGAAGACAACAAATGCGGCCAGCCCCCGTGCCAGCGAAATTAAATTTCCTGACCCTGCCGGGAATCGAACTGAGACCGCTGTGACCAAAGGCCAGCACGCTAACCATTTAGCCATGGAGCTGGATTTTAATGGGGAAACCGAACGCCAATCTCCTTTTCCCAGAACCTATATGTTATACTGTCAAGGTAAACTTATTGGTTACCCTACACCCTAGATGTGTTCAAGACTCCCATTCTATTATTGTTACATTGATTTGTAGCTGGCGCCCATCAACTATTGTATGTATAAGTAATCAGGTAAGTACAAAGTGTGAGTACATAGTCCGACGATTATTTTATTTCGTGAACATTTTCGTTCGTTCGTAATCTCTTTACGGTCCAGGGTCGGTTTTTCCCTCGGACTCAGCAAGGAATCCCACCTCTACCGCCTCAAGGGCAGTGTCCTGGAGCTTCAGACTCTGTGTCGGGATACAACTGAGGAGGATGACCAGTACCTGGCCCAGGCAGCCTCACGTGCTATGATGAACAGGGGCCTTGTGAGGGGATGGGAAGTTTGGAAGGGATAGACAAGGAAGAGGGAAGGAAGCGGCCGTTGCCTTAAGTTAGCTACCATCCCGGCATTTGCCTGGAGGAGAATTGGGAAACCACGGAAAAACACTTCCAGGATGCCTGAGGAGGGAATCGAACCCCCATCCCCCTACTCAGTTGGCCTCCCGAGGCTGAGTGAACCCGGTTCTAGCCCTCGTACCACTTTTCAAATTTCGTGGCAGTGCCGGGAATCGAACCCGGGCCTCTCAGGGTGGCAGCTAATCACACTAACCACTACACCACAGAGGCGGACTCATGAACATTTTAATATTGAATGTCGTTACATTCATTTTAAATCACAGGAAGGCGAAAGTCATGAAGCCAATGAACAAGTTCCAACGCGCTCTATGAATGGGCATAGTGAAACATCATCAATAATAATAATAATAATAATAATAATAATAATAATAATAATAATAATAATAATAATAATAATAATAATAATAATGTCCGGTTCTGTGGTGTAGTGATTAGTGTGTTTAGCTGCCACCCTCGGAGGCCCGGGTTCGATTCCCGGCTCTGTCACGAAATTTGAAAAGTGGGACGAGGGTTGGAACGGGGTCCACTCAGCCTCGGGAGGTCAACTGAGTAGAGGTGGGTTCGATTCCCTCCTCAGCCATCCGGGAAGTGGTTTTCCGTTGTTTCCCACTTCTCCTCCAGGCAAATGCCGGGATGGTACCTAACATAAGGCCACGGCCGATTCCTTCCCTCTTCCTTGCCTATCCCTTGCAATCTTCCCATCCGCCTGCATGGCCCCTGTTCAGCATAGCAGGCGAGGCCGCCTGGGCAAGGTACTGATCATCCTCCCTAGTTGTATCCCCCGATCCAGAGTCTGAAGCTCCAGGACACTGCCCTTGAGGCTGTAGAGATGGGATCCCTCGCTGAGTCCGAGGTAAAAGTCAACCCTGGAGGGTAAACAGATTAAGAAAGAAATAATAATAATAATAATAATAATAATAATAATAATAATAATAATAATAATAATAATAATAATAATAATAATAATAATAATAATAATAATACACTGACTGACAGAGCAAATGCAACACCAAGAAGGAGTGGTTCGAAAGGGATGAAAGTTGGGGGAAAAACAGAGACGGCACGGACGAATAATTGATGTTTATTTCAAACCGATATGCAGGTTACACAATGCGCACTGCATCGACTCAGTAGGATGTAGGACCACCGCGAGCGGCGATGCACGCAGAAACACGTCGAGGTACAGAGTCAATAAGAGTGCGGATGGTGTCCTGAGGGATGATTCTCCATTCTCTGTCAGCCATTTGCCACAGTTGGTCGTCCGTACGAGGCTGGGGCAGAGTTTGCAAACGGCGTCCAATGAGATCCCACACGTGTTCGATTGGTGAGAGATCCGGACAGTACGCTGGCCACGGAAGCATCTGTACACCTCGTAGAGCCTGTTGGGAGATGCGAGCAGTGTGTGGGCGGGCATTATCCTGCTGAAACAGAGCATTGGGCAGCCCCTGAAGGTACGGGAGTGCCACCGGCCGCAGCACATGCTGCACGTAGCGGTGGGCATTTAACTTGCCTTGAATACGCACTAGAGGTGACGTGGAATCATACGCAATAGCGCCCCAAACCATGATGCCGCCTTGTCTAGCGGTAGGGCGCTCCACAGTTACTGCCGGATTTGACCTTTCTCCACGCCGACGCCACACTCGTCTGTGGTGACTATCACTGACAGAACAGAAGCGTGACTCATCGGAGAACACGACGTTCCGCCATTCCCTCATCCAAGTCGCTTTAGCCCGGCACCATGCCAGGCGTGCACGTCTATGCTGTGGAGTCAATGGTAGTCTTCTGAGCGGACGCCGGGAGTGCAGGCCTCCTTCAACCAATCGACGGGAAATTGTTCTGGTCGATATTGGAACAGCCAGGGTGTCTTGCACATGCTGAAGAATGGCGGTTGACGTGGCGTACGGGGCTGCCACCGCTTGGCGGCGGATGCGCCGATCCTCGCGTGCTGACGTCACTCGGGCTGCGCCTGGACCCCTCGCACGTGCCACATGTCCCTGCGCCAACCATCTTCGCCACAGGCGCTGCACCGTGGACACATCCCTATGGGTATCGGCTGCGATTTGACGAAGCGACCAACCTGCCCTTCTCAGCCCGATCACCATACCCCTTGTAAAGTCGTCTGTCTGCTGGAAATGCCTCCGTTGACGGCGGCCTGGCTTTCTTAGCTATACACGTGTCCTGTGGCACACGACAACACGTTCTACAATGACTGTCGGCTGAGAAATCACGGTACGAAGTGGGCCATTCGCCGACGCCGTGTCCCATTTATCGTTCGCTACGTGCGCAGCACAGCGGCGCATTTCACATCATGAGCATACCTCAGTGACGTCAGTCTACCCTGCAATTGGCATAAAGTTCTGACCACTCCTTCTTGGTGTTGCATTTGCTCTGTCAGTCAGTGTATTAATAATAATAATAATAATAATAATAATAATAATAATAATAATAATAAACCAGGGGTACACCTTTCCCGGCTTGGTAAACTGCGCGCCTTCTATAAGTCTTCACTTGAACTTGTGAACTAGCAGAAACTTTGGCCTTCTACGATTAGTTGTCTCTACCATCGATTCATTTACTCCCACTCGTGGGCTAAACTTTAATTATTTCATAGAGTAATATTTATTTTTGATGTTTGTAAAACTGGTTCTGAGGATTCTTTTTAAATGAACCGAAGTTGTCCACACTTTAGCTGGTTCCTCCTCGATTGTAATTAACCTATCAAAATCTTGGAAATATTTTCTCTAGTCAATTAAAACCGGGGGGTGTGTATAGAAATCCAGCCAATCAGTAAGGAGTTCTGGAATCTTCCCCTTATGGCACTATAAAATTAGGGCACTTTAGGACCGTATTTCCTGAATTGCTCGAGTGTGAGGAGGGTGACGACGTGAGGCAGAAGGCAGGGGCGATGTCTGCTTAAGGAAGGCCCAACGACACAAGGTAATGGCAGAATTCTTATAGACATGTGATAGTTCCTGCAGTATCAACCTCCTTTTTTAATGTAAATGTCTAAATCTGGTGGTTTAAATGTAGAATTTCCGAGCTCGATAGCTGCAGTCGCTTAAATGCGGCCAGTATCCAGTATTCGGGAGATAGTAGGTTCAAACCCCACTTGCGGCAGCCCTGAAGATGGGTTTCCGTAGTTTCCCATTTTCACACCAGGCAAATGCTGGGGCTGTACCTTAATTAAGGCCACGGCTGCTTCCTTCCCAGACCTAGCCCTTTCCTGTCCCGTCGTCACCATAAGACATATCTGTGTCGGTGCGACGTAAAGCCAAGAGCAAAAAGAAAAAGTAGAAATTTCGGCATGTCTAAGGACTCTTCTATCCCTGAGCATGACTTGCCTACAGATAAGAATATCGCTCTCGTGGACATCCTCAAACATGATAGTGAACGGATAGAAAGCTTTGAAATGTGGTGCTGGAGAAAAATGTTAAGGATTCCTTGGACAGCTCATCGCACGAACACATCAATCCTGAACCAACTTCAGATAAAAGTTCGTCTATCGTGTATGGTCTCTCAGCGGATTGTACGCTACTTTGGACATATAATGCGCCGAGATGGTAGTCTTCAAAAGCTGATAGTTGAGGGCAAAGTCCAGGGATCCAGACATCGAGGACGAGTACCAACGCGATGGATTAACATGGTGAACGGCCCCCTACAGAGTTCTCTCAGAGCAACCACATTGAAAGCTTTAGATAGAGAAGAATGGCGGAGTATGGTTCATCGGCTAGAGGGCTGAATATTATGTTAGTCATGACGCCTCAGTCATGAGGCAAAAGGAAGAAGAAGGAAATGAAAACTCATAATATTATCGAAACTAAGATGAGTCACCACCGTACGAGGAAGTGTACCATTGACTACAGTATTTTTACGGTGTAATCTAAACTCCATCGGCTAAGGGAATATGATACTATAGAACAGTGTAACATAATGAGTTGTACGGACCATGTAGATATAATTTGCATTCTGGTGATCGTAGGTTCGTAGTTTCCCCATTTATACACCAGGCTGTTATTATGATCAAGGATTTTCTTCGTGAATTAGCGCGACGAATGTGGGAAATAAATAAAAACTCAACCTACACACATAACCTATGTTGTAGTGCCACTATAATGCGTGCTTACTTAGCAGTAAACATAATATAGTTGAATCTGCCCCCCACCCCTCCAGGTATGTGACAGCCCACTGATGATCGAGACAAGTTATTCTGATATGTATTTGGATGTGGCCTATTATTCAAGGGAAATATATTATAATAAAATATATCGGCTGCCAAGGTTTGTCGTCAAGTTGACAGTTACCGGAATGTCCAATGTGTCTGGCTCAAGGGGAAAGCGAAATAGTATTTTAAACTGTAGCCTATCTCGCCGTACATTTCAAATGAACTGCTGCGATTTCGCAGCAGATGGCCCATAGGAGGCCATCGGACTAACCGAAATAGCTTCAGATTGATAATACAAATTATATGTTTCATGGTTGTAATTCACTCCTAAATTTGAGGTTAAACAGTGTTCTCGGCAGTTTTTAAACATGGCCGGTAGAACATCGGTTTAAGACAGTGCCCACATGATAAATAACGTATTTGCAATGCGGAAGACATGTTTAGACTTTTTAAGCGTAAATATCGTCTAAATACCGTTTCTTCAATTGCTAATTGACTAAAGGGGTGGTGCTAACCAGAAATTCTGTCTCAAATACTTTCTGAAATATTTCAGTAAACAAATGACACAGGTTGTGCCAGGATTCGATCCCGTTACTTTGGCACTGTAAAAGAATACGTGACAGGTTCCACCATATAGAGCTGACTACTTGCTGATTCACTTTACTTCGTAAAGCGGCAGGCTTTCAAAGCAGGTCTTATTCATTCAAAGGATTGAATTGTTAAGGGATACAATACTTTCCCTGCTCTGCATTTTTGTCAGAAAGTAAAATCCGCCAAGGACCGATTAGAGACCGGTTCACTTAGCACGAGAGTATCTCACAGTTCGGCCTTGACTTACATGCTGGGTGCACCGTGCGATGAACTTGTTACAGGGTGTGGCGCGCCATTAGTGTCAGGGGACCAACCTTCTGGCTTTCCATGGTAACTGATAGAGTTGTCCCTTGATGTAACGCCGGTCCTGAGTGGAGAAGTTTTGGAAATACTCTACTTCTAAATTAGAGCTAAACTCTAGTTTAATGTCCCTCTCCATGGCTAATTGGTTAGCATGCTGGCCTTTGGTTACAGATGTCCCGGGTTTGATTCCCGACACGGTCGGGAATTTTGACCATATTGGTTAGTTTTGCTGGCACGGGGGCTGGGTGTATGTGTCGTCTTCATCATCATTTCATCCTCATCACTACGCACAGATCGCCTACGGGAGTCAAATCAAAAGATTTGCACCTAGCGAGCCGAACTTGTCTTCGGACACTCCCAGCCATACGCCATTTCATTTCTAGAATCGTCACTGGCTTCTTCCCAGGGCGACCGTGGTCTGCGTTTCAGGCAAGGTACGTGGAAACTTAAAAAATGAAAGCTTGCGTTCCGTTCGGACTCCGCGTAAAACTGTAGGTCACGTAGCTATGATCACGTAACAAGAGTCTAGTCAAACTATAAGCGTGCTTTATTGAAAATGAAAATGTAAAACCTGTTTTCCAGTCAATGACCGGGTTAGGCATGGGATGAACGAAGCCCCCAACTTGCAGTGAGGATAGGAATTGTGCCGGCTGCCGAGGCCTGTCACACTTCTCTGGGGCAATGATTTATGGCTGACAGATGAAATGAAATGATAGTGGAGAAAGGAAATGTCGTATGGCTTTTAGTGCCGGGATATCCCAGGATGGGTTCGGCTCGCCAGGTGCAGGTCTATCTATTTGACCTGCGCGTCGTGATGAGGAGGAAATGATGATGAAGACAGCACATACACCCAGCCCCCGTGCCATTGGAATTAACCAATTAAGGTTAAAATCCACGACCCGGCCGGGAATCGAACCCTGGACCCTCTGAACCGAAGGCCAGTACGCTGACCGTTCAGCCAACGAGTCGGACGATAGTGGAGAGTTTTGCTGGAATGAAAGATGACAGGGTAATCCGGAGTACCCGGAGAAAAACCCGTCCGGCCTCCGCTTTGTCCTGCACAAATCTCACATGGAGTGACCGGGACTGGAACACGGTATCCAGCGATGAGATGCCTGAGCTCAAACGTGGTTTGTTAGCGTTTGTAAAATTTTACATCTGATCGCTGTAGGAGCGACTTCTTGTTCGGGTGTGATTATCAGGCGTATAACATCTCTTCAACTACAATAGTATGAAAACGCAGTCGAATAGGACAGACGCGTGAATGACCTCTGATAATGAACATCACAGTAGATGCTGGAAATGGCCTCATCTGAAGAAATAAAAAACTGATGATCCAAAAGTCCTGATTCCATTTCACTCAGAAACCACCGGCAAAACTCAACAGGCGAAGGTTCTTCTGGACTCTCCAACTCATGCACAACAGCAAATTTGTAAGGATACAGATGCAGGTCATTTCTGATAATGTTTCGAGACGACACACTGTTAATTCCCACTTGCTCTGACAAACGGATTTGAGATTTCATCGGACTTCGTTCCAGGCTTTCTGCTGTTCGAACTTTTTAAGATATTTATTTATTTATTTATTTATTTATTTATTTAATTATTTATTTACTTATTTATTTATTAATGTCTTTCTGTACATGGCGGGGCTCAAGCTATAATTGTACACCTGCGTAAACATAGTGCATTGAACTTTTAACTACTTAATATTAAAAATAAGTTTAATATAATTTAAAATTAGCGTGGAATGTAATTTAACTGAAATGTAAAGTATCATAATATTTTAACATTTTAAAATGAATTTATAGTATTTACTATTATTAAAACTATACCTTGAAAATTGTCAACTATAATATTACTAATCTTACATTTACATTTTATTCATTTGACTTAATCTAACATTTGAGGGAGCTTCTTACAGTAAATTATTCTGAATGTAGGTAAAATTTCCAGCACATTCTTTGAATAACTTTAGGTTGCTTATGCCTTTAATTTCAGCCGGGAAAGAATTCCAGGAACGTATGGTCCCCGGTACAAATGAGTTGTTATACATACTACTGTGGTGAATGGGGATGGACAACAGGGATCGTATTGATGACCTTGAGGGTGTTCTACCTGAGGGAGGGAGGTACCTGAAATCTATTTTCAGGTAATCTGGTTTACCTGTTCGCAGTATTTTGTGCAGAAGAGAAACCGCATGGTATTTACGTCTATCACATAATCTTAACCAGGACAGCTGATGGAGGAATAGGCTGAAGTGGGAATGGAGCGGAACGGTTTTTATTCGCGACAGACTCCGTTTCACGCCATTTTGCCTCTACGTTTTGCATTGCAGATTTTGCTGGAGGTTTTGTCAAAACACCACCAGTCTTAAACGCTTGTGCAAACAGTTCCGCACAGGTTTTCCATGAGTCGGGCTTCGCATAACACTCAACAGTGAACACGCGCTGTTTTACTGCGAGCAACATTTTGTGTTGCATTCAGCTGGTCACTAAACATGTCTGGACCTCTCAATCAAACGTAATAATACAGCAACGTACCCGGGAAAGAGTATTCGGGAGATGCGCACGTGGAGACATGCAACAGCAACCGATTAGTGCATCGAAGTCACGGTTTCCAGCATTTTGTGTGAAGAGCCTCAGTCTTATACATAGTTTCCGCGCCTGTTCTATTTTGCCCACTCTCTATTACTAAATGCTTAATTCGCTGTGCTTGGTTTCAGCATTGCAAAACTGAGCACAATGAGCAAACCCCTGACATTATTCAATCCACCTATTTAAGTCCGACTACTGGACTTGCCTAAAACTCTCCATTAGTTTGAATTGTCTTCATGTCATTCAACTGTTACGTAGAACTCATTAAAGTTACATTCTCTGTCTCGAAATTGGATTAAGTGGTGGTGGTGATTAATGTTTTAGAAGAAGTACAACTGGGCAGCCATCCTCTGTCAGCACTAATCAGAATGAAAACGGAAATGGTCCGACACTTCGAAGAATGAAGTATTCCGCTAAACGTAGGAAGGGCCACGAAGGGCGTGTAATGAAAAATTTCCCGTGGCTCCCAAACGTAACCCCTTGGGATTAGGAAAAAGAACAAGAAATGACCAAGGGAGGTTGGATAGGAAAGTCGAAGGCGATGAACGCTGACACATTTAAGTGGAAGCAACGCAAGACTCAGCGACTTGACCTGGGTTGCCGTTCACGCTCCCGAAATGAGTCAATAGGTCCCCCTTTCACCCGCCTTCTACGATACCGTGCATGTATTCTACCATCCCTATCTACAGTGGAAATAAGTGGATTAAAATTTCGGATGTATTCTTATCATCCTTATGATGTAGGTATATCCTGCTTTCCTCTTAACCAGAAACCCTTGTTTCGATGGGCAAAGGAGTTTTCTCTTAACTTTCTGGGACTAACCGAGGAGGTCTCTGATAGGAGAGGCAGCGGACCTTGGCGCGAAGTCAAGCAATAGAACTGTGGATTTCATTCCAATATCTCCTGTCCATCTTAATAGGCAGCACTAGTCTTGGCACACCAAGGGGCTTAAGCATATTTGACGTGAGCATGACACAGTTTACACCTTTGAATACATAATTATATTTCATTTATTTATAATGGAAATCACAGCATGCAAATGGAAATTATTTATTTCTTCCTTCCTTTCTTTCTTTCTTTCTTTGTTTCTTATTTGCTTTACCCTCCATGGTTGGTTTTAATGTTGTAAACATCTATTAGCAGACGAAAGAGAGGTCTCCATACTAGGAAAAACGCAAAATTAAGCAATTTCCTCAAATATGCCGAAACTTGAAGGGCTAAAGGGTCGGGAAAGATTTCAAATTTTGAGTCTTGAATATCTCTATCAAACTAAAAGTAATAAAAATTTCGAAAATCATTTCCGGCCTAAATGCAGTTCCGTAAAAAGAGCCTAAAATCGCTTGTTTCTTTACTCGTTCTCCTTTTTATACAACTCCTAGCCAGATTGTTTATATAAATCTTTCTGTAATGTGGCCGACCCCGTGGTGTAGGGGTAGCGTGCCTGCCTCTTACCCGGAGGCCCCGGATTCGATTCCCGGGCAGGTCAGGGATTTTTACCTGGACCTGTGGGCTGGTTCGAGGTCCACTCAGCCTACGTGATTAGAATTGAGGAGCTATCTGACGGTGAGGTAGCGGCCCCGGTCTAGGAAGCCAAGAATAACGGTCGAGAGGATTCGTCGTGCTGACCACACGACACCTCGTAATCTGCGGGCCTTCCGGCTGAGCAGCGGTCGCTTGGTAGGCCAAGGCCCTTGAAGGGCTGTAGTGCCATGGGGTTTGGGTTTGATTTTCTGTAATGTGTTCCTTGGTTCAATACGCTCAGGCTATTTTTGATTTTTTGAAAAATGTCCACACCGAACGTTGTCATAAGGGCTTAAGTGAAACTCTGCATTGACTCACATTAGCGCTCGTAGTGGTAGAAAAAGGCAACCTGCTGATCTAATCTACCAGATAACGATGATTAAAAAAGGATTGTAATTTTAGGAATATATATATATATATTTTGCTATTGGCTTTACGTCGCACCGACACAGATAGGTCTTATGGCGACGATGGGACAGGAAAGGGCTAGGACTGGGAAGGAAGCGGCCGTGGCCTTAATTAAGGTACAGCCCCAGCATTTGCCTGGCGTGAAATTGGGAAACCATGGAAAACCATCTTCAGGGCTGCCGACAGTGGGGTTCGAACCCACTATCTCCCGAATACTGGATATCGGCCGCACTTAAGTGACTGCAGCTATCGAATTCGATATTTTAGGAATAAATAAAGAATATATTCTCATACTTAATTATCTTTTTTTTTTTTTTTACTAACAATTCGTAGCTCATATCCCTAGGAAGTTTTCAACATTGAGTTGCTTGCCTGAAGGGATAGAACTGTGGATTTTCCCTCAGAATCAGCTGGGGTCCCACCACTACCGCTCAAGGGCGTGAGACATTGAGACGGGGGATACAACTGGCAAGGACGACCACTACCCCGCTCACGTGGCCTCACCTTTTATGCTGAACAGGGGCCTTGTGGTGGGGATTGGAAGATCGGAAGGAAGTGGTTCTGGCCTTAAGTTATATACCATCTCAGCATCTGAGTGGAGGAGAAGTGGGAAACCACGGAAAAAACCCTTCAAGTTTGGATGAGGTGGAATTCTAACGCCCCCCCCCCCCGTTTTACTCAATTTATCTGCCAAGGCTGAATGGACTCCATTCCAGCACTTGGACTGCTTTTCAGATTTCGTAGCAGAGTCGGGAATCCAATCCGGGCCTTTAGATGTGGCAGCTAAACACACTAACCACTACACCATACAGGCGGACGGAAATCACTTCAATGGGAAGTAATAACGATGAAATGAAATGACGTATGGCTTTTAGTGCCGGGAGATCCCAGAACGGGCTCGGCTCTCCAGGTGCAGGTCTTTTGATTTGACTCCCGTAGGTGACCTGCGCGTCGTGATGAGGTTGAAATGGTGATGAAGACAAGACATAAACCCAGCCCCCGTGCCAGGGAAATTAACCAATGATGGTTAAAATTTCCGACCCTGCCGGGAATCGAACCCGGGACCCTGTGGACAAAGGCCAGCACGCTAACCATGTAGCCATGGAGCCGGACAGTAATTAAAGATAAATTTAATGTAAAAAACATATTGGTTTTACGTCACACTAACTGCTTTGAGAGACGCTGAGGTGCCGGAACTTTGTCTCAGCGGAGTTCTTTAACGTGCCAATAAATCTCCCAACACTTGGCTCACGTATTTCAGCACCTTCAAATACCACCGAGCTTAGCTGGAATCGAACCTACCAACATGAGTTCAGAAGGCCAGCATCTCTCAAGCCCAACCAAGCCACGTGCAGATTTAGTAACATTGTCTCGTAAAGCCCATTTGAATTCACCCGCGAAGCGATCTGATTCGCTAACTTCAGAAACTAATAAAATGACAATGCCTTTTTCATATTACTTATTGTGAGATTTCAGTTCACCTCACCTTGGATGGTTCGGCCTGTACTAACGTATGGACTACCTGCCTGACATCCCACAAGCTGCAGGTATTACAGCGCCGCGCCGAAAGGCTGATTAACCGTTACTCCCCCTCCCATCGAATAAGATTACCTTCCATTAAGACAAACTGATCTCATCTCTCTCCGGAAATTCCTGTCTGCCTCTATAAACATTGATCCCTTCTAAAGCCCAACACTTGTTCACCTCACAACCCGAAGAGACGAAGGAGTTAGCTACCGTTTTTCCGCTTTTCGCCCGCACCTCTGGCTTTCAGAAGAATTTTTGTTGGCGCAAAGCTATGCAACTCGCTGTCAGGGGATGTCAAGAACTTGGTCTTCCATAATTTCAGATATACTGAAAGAACAGTGTCATTCCATAGAACTGCTGCATGTGTCTGTGAATGTGAGGGGAAATGAGTAAATAACAGGCTGCTAGAGTAATAATAGTCCGCGTCTGAGATGTAGTGGTTAGTGTGTCAGCTGTCACCGCTGATGACCCGGGTTCGATTCCCGGCTCTGCCATGAAATTTGAAAAGTGGTACGAGGGCTGGAACGGGGTCCTCTCAGCATCGACAGATCAACTGATCAGAGGGGGAGATTCGATTCCCACCTCAGCCATCCACGAAATGGATTTCCGTAGTTTCCCACTACTTCTCCAGGCGAATGCCGGGATGGCACCTAACTTAAAACCACGGCCGCTTCCTTCCCAGTTCCTTGCCTATCCTTTCAAATCTTACCTTCTCTCACAAGGCCCCTGTTCATCACAGCAGGTGAGGACTCCCAGGCGAGGTACTGTTTCTCCACCCAGTTGTATCCCCCGGCCCAATGTGTCAAGCTCCAGAGCACTGCCCTTGAGGTGGTAGAGGTGGAATCCCTCGCTGAGTCCGAGAGAAAACGGATTAAGTAAGAAGGAAAGAATAATATTAATAATAATAATAATAATAATAATAATAATAATAATAATAATAATAATAATAATAATAATAATAATATTGTTTCTAAAACCAAATCAAAACCAAACCCCATGGCACTATATAGCCCTTGAAGGGTCTTGGCCTACCAAGCGACCGCTGCTCAGCCCGAAGGCCTGCAGATTACGAGGTGTCGTGTGGTCAGAACGACGAATCCTCTCGGCCGTTATTCTTGGCTTTCTTGACCGGGGCCGCTATCTCACCGTCAGATAGCTCCTCAATTCTAATCACGTAGGCTGAGTGGACCTCGCTAGTTGCTTTACGTCGCACCGACACAGATAGGTCTTATGGCGATGATGGGACAGGGAAGGGCTGGGAGTGGGAAGGAAGCGGCCGTGGCCTTAATTAAGGTACAGCCCCAGCATTTGCCTGGCGTGAAAATGGGAAACCACGGAAAACCATCTTCAGGACTGCCGATAGTGGGATTAGAACCTACTATCTCCCTGATGCAAGCTCACAGCCGCGCGCCTCTACGCGCACGGCCAACTCGCCCGGTGAGTGGACCTCGAACCAGCCTTCAGGTCTAGGTAAAAGTCCCTGACCTGGCCGGGAATCGAACCCGGGGCCTCCGGGTAAGAGGCAGGCACGCTACCCGTACACCATGGGGCCGGCTAATATTGTTTTTACGTCCCACTAATTACTTTTACGGTTTTCAGAGACGCAGAGATGCCGGAATTTAGTCCCGCAAAAGTTCTTTCATGTGCCAGTAAATCTACCTACACGTCCTGACGTATTTGAATAACAACGAACTGAGGCAGGATCGAACCTGAAAACTTGGGCTCAGAAAGCCAGCGCCTCAACCGTCTGAGCCACTCCGCCCAGCACTGGTAAAGTGAAAGGAAGTATGAGAGGACAGGAATGAAGGAATGAACGGGTGATTAGCTAACTGTTAATATAAAGAATGAATGGGCAGTGAGAAATTGCATATGCATGTATATCTTGCAGATTATTATTTGCCTTGTAAATCATGTAAATCTTTGTTTCTTTCTTTCTTTCCTTCTTTCTTTCTTTCTTTCTTTCTTAATCCATTTACCGTCCATTGTTGGTTTATCCCTCGGACTCAGCGGGGGATCCCACCTCTACTGCCTCAAGGGCAGTGTCCTGGAGTATGAGACTTTGGGTGGGAGGATTAAAATGGAGTGGAGGACCAGTACCTCGCCAAGGAGGCCTCACCTGCTATGCTGAACAGGGGCTTTGTGTGGGAATGGCCAAAGTGAAATGGATAGACAAGGAAGAGAGAAGTAAGCGGCTAGGTACTAACCCGGCATTTGCTTGGAGGAGAAGTGGGAAAGTGTGGGGAAGTGTGAACCCCCCTCTACTCAGTTGTCCTCCCGAGGCTAAGTGCACCCAGTTCCATTCCTCGTACCACTTTTTACATCACACGGCAGAGCTGGGAATCGAACCGGGGCCTCAGGGCGTGGCAGCTGATCACGGTAACCACTTCAACACAGAGATAGGGCCATGTGTATCTTCTAAATAATACCTCATCTTCATAAAAGTCTAAGGAACATCTTATATACACATGAAATCAACCTTTTCCCTAGATTTTACCCACTTTAGTTCAGAATTGTGCTAAATAAATAATACTAAAACTTTCCTATTAAAATAAGTTGGAGGTCGATTTTTGGTTTGATATTGCAATCTATGCAGTTATAATAATTATGGCGTATGGGCTCCGGAGAGGTCTGGTGCAGGACTTTTTCTAGTAGACGGCCTATTAGGCGACCTGCATGTCGGCGAAGATGAAGATGAGGGCCCTACCTAGGATGATTTCTAATGTTGAATACGCCACACACACCCAGCCCCCGAGCCATTGGAATTAACCAATTAAGATTAAAATCCCCGAACCCGGGACCCTCTGAACCGAAGGCCAGTACGCTGACCATTCAGCCAACGAGTCGGTCAACCTATGAAGTTTAATAGAATGAATGGAGATATAGGCCTACTTATCAAAACCTTGATTTTAACATTCTAAACATTCAAAAAGTTGGCATTTGATGTAAAAAGTATATATATGTGGTTAGCGTGATTAGCTGCCACCTGCGGAGTCCGAGGTTCGATTCCCGGCTCAGCCACGAAATTTGAAAAAGTGGTATGAGGGCTGGAGCGGCGTTAACTCAGCCTCGCGAGGTCAACTGATTAGAGGCGGGTTCGATTCCCACCTCAGTCATCCTCGAAGTGGTTTTCAATTGTTTCCCAATTCTCCTCCAGCAAATGCCGGGATGGTACCAAACTTAAAGCCACGGCCGCTTCTTTCCCTCTTCCTTGCCTGTCCCTTCCAATCATCCCATCACTCCATAAGACCCCTGTTCCGCATAGCAGGTGAGGTCGCCTGGGCGAGGTACTGGTCATCCTTCCCAGTTTCATCTCCCGACCCAGAGTCTGAAGCTCCAGAACACTGCCCTTGAGGCGGTAGAGGTGGGATCCCTCGCTGAGTCCGAGGGAAAAACCAACCCTGGAGGGTAAACAGATTAAGAAAGACAGAAAGTATATATCTAAGTTTTGTTCATTTTTGATAATTTGTGCCATTTATTGTGAGAAAAGTAAAACACTATTTTTGTCAAGCTATATGTTCTTCATATTCCAGGAAAAAAAGGACGGCCTTTGAAGAGAACTGTACAATCTGTGTGTACCTAGCAAGCAGTATGTGTAAATTGAAATTATTTTCACTGAACTAATTTTGAAATACTCCGTACGAAATTAAGCACAGTGAATTTATATATTATTTTACCGAAAAATAATTGCTCACTGTACGTTATGATGTTTTTAGCCGCCTGAGATATGGAGGTACATAAAATACAGTTTTTAAATGTGTGCAACCAAAGGTGTAAAACACCATATGCTCACGTCTCAGTATTATTAATGGCCTACACAATATTGTGCGGTGGATTTTATATTTGGTGAATGTATTCACCTCGTTATGTGGTTGACCACATGACACGTCTGAAGGAAGTCGAACGCCGGTCAGTGGACCTTCATCACACCGTAGACTGTTTTCTCTCTCAACTCCTCAGGGTCCTTGAAATAGGGAATATAATTTTCCTTCAAGTACGGCTTGTAGCTTAGTTGGTTAAGTCGCTTGCTTGAATCGGTATTTGAGTGGATAAAATGTTGGCAGCGATACTTGGGTGCATCAAGTTGAGTGTAAATACATGAATTCCACTTCCTATTTTGATATTTCATTCCTTGTGTCACTAAGTTCCACTAAAAGCGTTTTTATTGATCCTTTAGGACAATTTTATATATTCTGGATTATTTTAGATACAGTACCCTCCGTGGCTCAGGCGGCAGCGCGTCGGCCTCTCACCGCTGGGTTCCGTGGTTCATATCCCATGTGAACTTTGTGCTGGACAAAGCGGAGGCGGGGCAGGTTTTTTCTCCGGGTACTCCGGTTTTCCCGATCATCTTTCATTCCAGCAACACTCTCCAATATCATTTCATCTGTCAATGATTAATCATTGCCCCAGAGGAGTGCGACAGTCTTCGGCAGCCGGCACCATTCCTATCCTAGCCAAAAATTGGGCTTCATTCATTCCATCCCTGATCCGGTCAATGACGGGAAAACAGGTTGTAGGTTTTCATTTTCATATTTTAGATACGTTTCTTTTCTTTACTTAAATGTGGGTTTGAACTATATTTACAGTTTAATATTATAGTGTGTGTGTTTGTGTATGTAATATATTGTTGAACTGTATGTACATTATAAGACATGGTCTGGCGGAGTAGCAGGCTTCATACCCTGAGACACGTCATGTAAATAAAACGAAACCAAACGCCATGGCGCAACAGCCCCAAAGTGTCATGGCTTACCAAGCGACCGCTGCTCAGCCCGAAGGCCTGCATGTTATGAGGTGTGGAGTGGTCAGCATGACAGATACTCTCGGCCGTTATTCTTGGCTTTCTAGACCGGGACCACTATCTCACCGTCAGATAGCTCCTCAATTGTAATCACTTAGGTTGAGTGGACATGAAACCGGACCTCAGATTCAGGTAAAAATCCATGACCTGGACGGTAATCGAACCCTGAGCCTCCGGGTAAGAGACAGGCACGTTACGCCTACACCGCGGGGCCGGCTATGTAAATTAAAGGATGAATATATAATTAAAATAAATAATTCTCAATTCTGCGGTATCGAATCCTGTCGCGTTCTATTGCCCTGTGTTAAGAGATTTGTTTGCATGTTATAGAATCATTTACAGGACAAATTCTAGCTCGATCTGAGTGTCCCTACAGTGTCAGTCCCTGCTTATCGAGATAACGGGTTTAAACCTGGCAGATTTAGACATACAGTACGTTTGAAGTACGGAAATTGGTCATTCGCCACATTCTATTGTCCAATCTGGGCATGCAATATATCTCTGGTGACAAACCCATCGGGTGACCTCATTGTGCAGTGTTCTTCAATTACTCCACAATTACAATAACGTTAAGCACTGTTCCTAAAGGAAACCAAGACGCAGAAACAGTTACAGAATAAACGGGGGTATAATTGCCCATACTACATGGCTTTAATGGAAAAAGAGAATGGTTGCACATAATCGGCTACAAAGAAAATGCAAGGAGACGAAACACCGTAGAGAAATTGTTGAAACCATGAGCGGAATTTTGCGCAATTATACAGAGGCTAATCGTATACTATAAAGTATGACTAAAGTGGGAACATTTAAGACCGAGACAAGATTTACGAAATTTTGAATTTAAAAACCTTTAGTAACCCAATGCAAGGATGAATTGGAAACAACAGAGGGTCATCATTCTTTGCTCCTTTACATAACAAATTTACCAGTAGGGAATAGAACTAGAGCCCTAGAAAAGTCTACGTTGAAAAAACCAGATCACAAAATTTTATTAAAAGGAAAGGGGTTTAAAACTTCCCCTCAAATTACCCGCAGGAGCTATCACATGTCTAGGTAAATTCTGCCATTACCTTGTGCCACAGGACCTTCCTCACGCAGGCTTCACCTCTGCCTCACTGAGGTCAAGTTGCACTCGAAAGCACAGGAGCAATTCAGACACCACAGGCACAGAAACCGTCTCTTTTGTGCAGGCAGAGCCTGCACCGTGAGAATTTTAGTCTATCGGCTTGGTGAGGCCTTGAGTGCTATGAAGAGTTCTTCTTTCCTAGGCTGGATTTCTTGTGACCGGTTGTTGTTGTAGAATATTGGTTGGTCCGGCCCTAAAGTGCCCTGCTTTTATAGTTCCATAAGGGGAAGCTTCCAGAACTCTTCACTGATAGGCTGGATTCGCATACACACCCCCGGTTTCAATTGGCTAGAGAGCATATTTCCAAGTATCTGATAGGCAGATTACAATCGAGGAGGAACCAGCTGAAGTGTTGACATCTTCGGTACATTAAAAAGAACAATCCTCCGAACCAGGTTTACCAAAATCCAAAATAAACATTACTCTATCAAGTAGTTACAAATTGATGGGCTAGTCCTCTACCGGTAGAAGACAAAATTCTTTGGTGTTTTGCAAGTTCAAGTCCGATGGCCTTAGAGAAGGCGTTCAGTTTAAGTAGGCGGGGAAGGTGTACCCTCGTACAATTATTATTATCATTATTAATGTTCAATGATGATTTCTTTTCTAATGGGTCACAAATCTAGGTCATCCACCCTGTTATTATAATTTTATTTCTTTACAGCGTAATGCCCATCTGTGGAGTGCGATAGAACGTATTTAGCTGATGTTGGTTTTCCTTCTAACAAAATCTCTTCATCTGTGCACTGAAAATTTCCTCCGTTCTTCAGTCCATGATTTATTGGTCCTGGTATTCATTTTCTCAGCAAAATGATGGTTGTTGTCTACGTTTTTTGAATTGGTGTCGATCTTGAATAATTTCTTGCGGGATGCCAAATTCTTGAAGATCATTTTCAGTTTCACTAAGCTACTTGTTCTTGACTTTCATTGAGAGAGCAAGGTTGAGAATCCTTTTGGTGAGCCTGTCATTGTTCATTCTGAGAATGCGGCCATAGAAATGTAATCGCCTTTTTCTGATGATGTCGGTGATCTTTTCAGAATGCTGATAAAGCTCCCGTGAATAGGTTTCACGTAGATTCCCTGTCATTATTGTCAGTATTATTATTATTAGCCTGCTATTGCGTTTATTTGACCTTTTTTCATATTTGGTACTGGCAATTGTATAATGGTGTTCCATTTCCAGTCTGATATGGCAGCTGTGTAGGGCTTTTCGCAGTCCTAATATAAAGTCGAATAATTATGGAATAGGGACAAGATGGATGCAATGGAAGAAAGTGACGACTCAGTTGTCACTTGATGTAGTGTTTTAATAAGAGTGAAATTGTTATCTCAGAATGTACATCTCGTGTAGATTATTATTATTATTATTATTATTATTATTATTATTATTATTATTATTATTATTATTATTATTATTATTTGACACTGCAAGTTGGAGTTCCCAAATTATTGAACAAGTTGTCCTCACAATTGACACACTTTTCAGACTATATTTTATATAACTTATAAATAAATAAATAAATAAATAAATAAATAAATAAATAAATAAATAAATAAATAAATAAATAAATAAATAAATAAATAAATTATTATTATTATTATTATTATTATTATTATTATTATTATTATTATTATTATTATTATTATTATTATTATTATTATTATTATTATTATTGCTAGTGGTTTAACGCCGCACTAATCAAGAGGAGGCTCCGTACGCTATTAAGTGACTATCCCATGACATTTGCTAAGTCAGTGTATAACGCAAATACTGTAGAAATATGTCTGAAAGAAATAAATGTAGTTATTGGTTGTAGCTAGAACTCTGTAGTAACTGGGATCTAAACTTCTTTTGGGGTTGATAATCTAACTGCTAATTTTTTATCACGATCTCCATAGATATAGGCTTAATATAAAATAACACATTGTATGTTCAATACGTTGAGCTCTCAACCCTAAGGCAGGCTGGATCCCCAACAGTTCCACATCAAGCTTCATTGACAGTATTGCAATAGTGAAGAATCATACAGAAGAAATGGGGAGTGAAGTAGTTTCCCATTGCCTTTCTCCCTCAGGTGGTACTATTACATGTCATTCCGGCAATTCCACTGAAATGTACCGACACACCGATCCAGCGAGTAACACTTTTACACTACCCAGTTGAACGACCGGCTGTGTAAGTAATGACATTACCAATATTGCACACTGCCATGCTCTCGTAGTCAAGGGTGAGACTGGGTCAGGTCTGGGAAAGTAAAAATATTACTCTAATCCATGAGAAAGTAGAGTGCGCTGTAAACACTACTTCTCACCAGAAATGCTACTAAGCTAATATTATAATACGTTTTACTATTACAATTTACTTTACGTCGCACCGGCACAGATAGATCTTATGGCGACGATGGAGCAGGAAAGGGCTAGGAGTGGGAACGAAGCGATCGTGGCCTTAATTAAGGTACAGCACAAGCATTTGCCTAGTGTGAAAATGGGAAACCACGGAAAACTATCTTCAGGACTGCCGGAAGTGTGGTCGAGAAAACTATCTCCCGAATGCAAGATAATATAATGTTGTTGTGTTTGAGTCATCAGTCCATAGACTGGTTTGATGCAGTTCTCCATGCCACCCCATCCTGTGCTAACCTTTTCATTTCTACGTAACTATTGCATCCTACATCTGCTCTAATCTGCTTGTCATATTCATACCTTGGTCTACCCCTACCGTTCTTACCACCTACACTTCCTTCAGAAACCAACTGAACAAGTCCTGGGTGTCTTAAGATGTGTCCTATCATTCTATCTCTTCTTCTCGTCAAATTTAGCCAAATCGATCTCCTCTCACCAATTCGACTCGGTATCTCTTCATTCGTGATTCGATCTATCTATCTTCTATTCTCTTTCTTTCTGAGCTAGTTATCGTCCATGTTTCACTTCCATACAATGCCACGCTCCACACGAAAGTCTTCAAAAACATTTTTCTGATTCCGACATCAATGTTTGAAGTGAGCAAATTTCTTTTCTTAAGAAAGCTCTCCCTTGCTTGTGCTACTCTGCATTTTATGTCCTCCTTACTTCTGCCATCGTTAGTTATTTTACTACTTAAGTAACAATATTCATCTACTTCCTTTAAGACTCCATTTCCTAATCTAATGTTTCCTACATCACCTGCCTTCGTTCGACTGCACTCCATTACTTTTGTCTTGGACTTATTTATTTTCATCTTGTACTCCTTACCCAAGACTTCATCCATACCATACAGCAACTTCTCGAGATCTTCTGCAGTCTCAGATAAAATAACAATATCATCGGCAAATCTCAAGGTTTTGATTTCCTCTCCTTGGACTGTGATTCCCTTTCCAAATTTCTCTTTGATTTCCTTTACTGCCTGTTCTATGTAAACATTGAAAAGGAGAGGGGACAAACTGCAGCCTTGCCTCACTCCTTTCTGGATTGCTGCGTCTTTTTCAAAGCCCTCGATTCTTATCACTGCAGACTGATTTTTATACAGATTGTATATAATTCTTCGTTCTCAGTATCTGATCCCTATCATCTTCAAAATCATAAATAGCTTGGTCCAATCAATATTATCGAATGCCTTTTCTAGATCTACGAATGCCATGCACTTGGGCTTGTCGTTCTTGATTCGATCCTCTAAGATCAGACGTAAAGTCAGGATTGCTCTACGTGTTCCTACATTTCTTCTGAAGCCAAATTCATCTTCTCCCAACTCAGCTTCAACTTGTTTTTCCATTCTTCTGTAAATAATACGTGTTAAAATTTTGCAGGCATGAGATACTAAACTAATGGTGCGGTAGTTTTCACACCTGTCAGCACCGCCTTTCTTGGGAATAGGTATAATAACATTCTGCCGAAAATCGGATGGGATGTCTCCTAAATAGTGTAATGCACAGTGTTGTAAGTTTAATAACGTGCTTTCAACCTCGTACTCAAACTATAGCTCAGTGTGGACCACATATGTCAGTATTTGAGCCTCATCTCGTGGGACAGCTGTCAATCCTGCTTCGAAGGAGATTTGAATGGCAGTTAAAGAATAAAAGTAAAGTCATCCCGGAACAGGCCATGAAGGCACTTGGAAGGGTGGAATGTAAAGGTTTCCACTATCCATAACCTCGGCACTTGCTTGAGTAGAGTGGTTAGTTCTACCTCCGGCCGCCTTTGCCTTTGCACCCAGGAATTAATGTGGTACTCCTGTTTGATATACGCTGATGGAACCTCTGGACCATGTGCACGTCGGGAAGTGGAAATATCGTTTCTTAATTTTTCTACTTTCTACTTTCGAGCCTACATCCTTCCGGGAGAACCCTGCACGCCTTAACTGCCTCGACCAGGCAGCTCCGGAATGTCAGTTAAGGTATACAAGAAATAAATAAACAATTAATATCCTATGAAAAAATATCTTATTAGAATGGCGACACTATATTTAACTGTATTATTTACAGCATTTTCCGGTGGGCTCTACATCTTAATAATTCACAATAGAGCAGAAAGCATTTAGAACAATAGAATCGAATACAAAACTTTCTAATCAATCTCTTCGCTGAATAGGTGATGTAAAGGAAGTGATGATGTAATGACTAATTAGAAGGTCCGTTGTTTCTGGTCGCATTCAGGCGTTTAGTTTTGCAGATATCTCTTTCCAATTCCCCTTATGCTGCTACGGCCTTTACATGTGATGGAGACATGAGGTCAGCCTATCATCGTATTGGATACAACGATCGTGATGGAACAGTTTACGTTTCACCACTAAGTTGCAGTTTTGACCCCTGTTCTTGTCCTCACTCCATCCCCTCTTTCTGTGCACATATTTGTGGTTTTATTTTCTAGTAAATATTTGACCTATGAACTTTCCCGTTATCAGATATCTTTGGTACATAACCACACCCACTATTCAGGAACCGCTAGAAGTACAGCAGACAAACACCTTTCTCTCAACGATGTATATAAAATTCTACTCCTTAATCCTTAGGTAATAATTAAGGCATGGTTGTAGAGAGAAGAAAGTCACGAAACTATAGCTGAACAACCATAAAACATTGACAATGTGCGAGGAATTCCATATTGTTGGGCTTACTGCTGTGTTTGGTTTGTCGTCCGCTCACCCTGGAGTCATAATAATCTCAGGTCGTCAGTCCAGTTTGTTATGTATGTGAAGCGAGTCTGATCTCATCATTGCAGACAAAACGTTACCATGCGACGTAACAAAGGCCTGTTAGTGGACAGTGCCGACTGACCGAACTGCTAAGCGCTGTTGTCGCTCTGTTTTCAATTAAGGGGTGTAACACATTAATGTGCGTATGAATCTAACGCAAGCAATATTTATGTATCAATCCATTCCTTCCAGAAATTTAACGATTGTGGTACTAACATTACTCGACATGTAACACTGGAACTGAGTTTTTGGGGTATTCTATCGAATTCTTCGAATTTTCGATTTCGACATATTATTGTACCCCTGACCTAAGACCAACTACAATATCTCAGACCTTAACCGACCTATCGCAACTGTCCATAATGGCGGCAGCTGGAGTGCTAGCATGCTTTTGTTTTGATTTGTGTAAGTCGCGTTGTTACCAAATAGTTACGGAAATTTGAATATTATTAATCGTACATTATATTTATTTATATTCTTAAGAAGGTTATAGATCCTCTTTCAGTGCGGTAAGAAGACTTTTTTTTTCAAAAATAGCTTATTTATTCCAACAATATCGGTCTCGATTATGTTAATGTTGATTCTCGCGTTCTTCTCTGAAAGTATATTCTTCATTTTTAGTTACCTATGAAATATGTTTATAGTTCAATGTGCGGTGTGCCTGGATGTAAGCAAGAGCTTCAGTGTTCCCGTTTCCAAAAGACCTAGTATTAAGGAAAAAATAGGTTAAGAACATTCGTAAGGAAAACTTCGAACCGAATCATAGGCCTTATAATGTTGTGTGCAATAATCATTTTATCATTTTTGAAATCAAATATATTGTCAGGGAATACATTATATACCCATAGAGGGTGGTGATCTAATTCGAGTGCCGCGCAAACTTCCGAAGTTAAAACTAATGATGCCTATCTTAGCATTTGCCCTATCAGGCAACGTACCTTACTACAAAGAAAATGAAATCAGTCCCAGAAAGATCCGTAAAATCATGACCACGATTTATGATTTAGAGACTAAATTAATCTTAAACGGTGGAGCAAGAATGATGTAATTAATTTTCAACATTTTACAATGAATGTGCGTAAATTAACCCTAACCACTTTTCCCGTGAGTGAACATGAGGATTTTCTTTTTTATAAAAAATACAATTATGTCATCACTTCTGGTGAGTTTTAAGGCTACGGGTGCTTTAGATGGTCAAGTGTATCATACAAATATCGCTTGTACCTACTCAACAATACAGGTGATTTTGGAGTGTTGAAATTTTGTTGGAGAAATTTGTTTGCGTATTTTACATAATCGGTTGTGGTTAATGGTGGTGTTACATAGTATTTCACGTAAGGTTAATAATGTTCTTCGTTGACATCTATAGATCGTGATTGCTGACCGGAGATTTATATGTGAAATATTTTATACTCTGTGTCTGTTTCAACCTGACGTTGATACAATAATTCTCCCTTCGTTATTTTCCCTCTGAAATTACATTCAGACTTACAATACGCGATAACGCTACATTTAGTGTTTAATTATTCATTTTTTGAGTTGCATTTCATGACGTTCGACTTGTGATCTTTTCTTTAGGTGACTCGGAATAAACATGTATAACGTTCCCCTCAACTTCTCATATCGCCCACCGATGTCCGCCATGCTTTTCCTGGATTATGGTCTGATGTAATTGTAGTTGGTCTTGCCTGACCATTGCGGATGAACTAGCAGTATGATTTTCCATGTTCCGCCATTTTTAAGGCGCAGCGGGACATTCAAATGCCTGCCGCACAGTCATTTAAACATCCCTTTCCGTTCGTTCCACATAGAACATTATCCTGTACACGCATTTATGCATTTTCGTCGGATAATTATGAAGATGCTTCGCTGGCCAATGGAGCTCGCTAGACTTGATCACATCAGAAATGAGGGGATTCGGATGGCATTTGGTGTGGCTCCAATTCCTGAGAAAATGCGAGAGAATCGTTTGCGATTGTATGGCCACGTACTCCGAAGACACGGTTCTTCAGTTGCGAGAAGGTTCGCAAACCACGAGGGCGACCGAAAAAGCGCTGGCTCAACACTCTGCGGGAATAATAATAATAATAATAATAATAATAATAATAATAATAATAATAATAATAATAATAATAATAATAATAATAATAATAATAATAATAATCATAATCATAATAATAATAATAATAATAATAAAAATAATCATAATAATAATAATAACAATATGGCCTCAGCTACCGTGTGCAGACATTTCAATTTGAAGCCATCTGGCTGTCTGTTCGACAATTTCGACGTTCCGTTTTACTCTAGGACCACTAGATGGCAGACCGAGTAAACCGAAACTCTCTTGGGAGTCTGTGGCTGAGATTTAATGAATTTTGTCGGGTAAACACCAAATGTGTCACCAGTTATCTTTTACATGCCGACATCGTACGACATGGAGTGTCGAATGGACATTTTTCCGCCCCTCAAAAATCCGACTACCTCTACCGGGTTTGAACCCGCTATCTTGGAATCCGGAGGCCGACAGTCTGCCACTGATCCACAAAGACAGCTTTCTGCGGGAGGATATGCATGTGACTAAAGTCTCTTCTAAAGATGCACAAGACCGCATCAAGTAGAAAAAAAAAAGAAAAAACTACACAACAGCAGACCCTGTAATTAGGGCCTAAGTGGGATAAATGCTAAGAAGAAAAATTATGAATCAGGGATTTGAAATACCCTCTGTACTACTGACCTCGCATTTTGCTACTACCTAGCTTTGGATATAAGAAACTATTACTACATGAAATAAACAAATACTTAAAATGTTTGAAAATAAATAAATATCGTAAACGGTCGACATGAAGGTATTCTGCATTCAGATTCAACTTTTTTATTTCACGAGTTATTCTAGTTGCATATAAAATACCAGAAGGTGAACTAATCCTCTTTCTGTAATATTTGTGATGACTACAGATTACTGTGCCGCATGGTAACTTTCGTTAACGCCGGGCTGAGTGGTTCAGACGGTTGAGCCGCTGGCCTTCTGACCCCAACTTGCCAGATTCGATCCTAGCTCAGTCCGGTATTTTGAAGGTGCTCAAATACGTCAGCCTCGCTTCGGTAGATTTACTGGCACGTGGAACAACTCCCGCGGGACTAAATTCTGGCACACCGGCGTCTCTGAAGACAGTACAAGTCGTTATTGGGACGGAAGGCAATTATTATTATTATTATTATTATTATTATTATTATTATTATTATTATTATTATTATTATTATTCGTTCGTAATCCGTTTTCCCTCCAGGTTCGGTTTTTCCCTCGGACTTAGCGAGGGATCCCACCTCTACCGCCTCAAGGGCAGTGTCCTGGAGCTTCAGACTCTGCGTCCGAGATACAACTGGGGAGGGTGACCAGCACCTCGCCCAGGCTGCCTCACCTGCTATGCTGAACGGGGGCTTTGTGGGGGGATGGGAAGATTGGAAGGGATAGACAAGGAAGTGCGAAGGAAGCGGCCGTGGCCTTAAGTTAGGTACCATCCCGGCATTCGCCTGGAGGAGAAGTGGGAAACCACGGAAAACCACTTCCAGGATGGCTGAGGTGAGAATCGAACCCACCTCTACTCAGTTGACCTCCCGAGGCTGAGTGGACCCCGTTCCAGCCCTCGTACCAATGTTCAAATTTCGTGGCAGAGCCGGGAATCGAACCCGGGCCTCCGGGGGTGGCAGCTAATCACAGTAACCACTACACCACAGAAGCGGACATTATTATTATTATTATTATTATTATTATTATTATTATTATTATTATTATTATTATTATTATTATTATTATTATTACAAATATTTATTCGAGAGAGTGTTGTACCTTTTTCTTGTAGTTCATTGTGGTTGTAAAGATTCTTGCAATTTGTATTACTTTCTGCCAATGTATCACTTAATGATTACAAAATGCATTCAGTCGCTTCCCAATGGCATAATCCGAAATGAAAAAGCAAAAATAAAAGAAGAAAAGTTGCAATATTAGAAAATACGCATGATTTTAAAAAATGCCATTTTCTCAGTTTCACGTTTTCACACCTCCAAAATGTACTACTTGCTACGGATCTGATGCTTTTTCTTGTAAATTCATATGTATGCTCCTTAATATTTTATCCATAAACGTATGTATTGGTTTTAGGATTGTAATTCTGGTTTTTTCAGTAAAAAAATTGCAAACCTTAAAATTTCAAGAATTAAAAAAAAAGGCAAACTTCAATGGGGCGAAGTATTAGATCTTCACTGTAAATGATACAATCTCAAAAATTATGCACCGTTTCATTTACATGAGAATCCTGTACTACCTAATTATAGAAAAATTGTGCTACGTGGATCAGTTTGGCAAGGTTGAAATCTAGAGTATGTGAAAAATTTGTATATAAATATTGGAAAATAATTAAAATCTATAAAATTAGTAAAGTTAAATTGATGAAATTTGTTTCAGACGTTCATACTACTACTTATTTTAAGCCAACAAAATATAAAGGTGGTATCTTAATTATCATCATCATCATCATCATCATCATCTGTTTACCCTCCAGGTTCGGTTTTTCCCTCGGACTTAGCGAGGGATCCCACCTCTACCGCCTCAAGGGCAGTGTCCTGGAGCTTCAGACTCTTGGTCGGGGGATACAACTGGGGAGTATGACCAGTACCTCGCCCAGGCGGCCTCACCTGCTATGCTGAATAGGGGCCTTGTGGAGGGAAGGGAAGATTGGAAGGGATAGGCAAGGAAGAGGGAAGGAAGTGGCCGTGGCCTTAAGTTAGGTACCATCCCGGCATTCGCCTGGAGGAGAAGTGGGAAACCACGGAAAACCACTTCGAGGATGGCTGAGGTGGGAATTGAACCCACCTCTACTCAGTTGACCTCCCGAGGCTGAGTGGACCTCGTTCCAGCCCTCGTACCACTTTCAAATTTCGTGGCAGAGCCGGGAATCGAACCCGGGCCTCTGGGGTTGGCAGCTAATCACGCTTACCACTACACCACAGAGGCGGACATCTTAATTATTTGAAGTATAAATTTCAGTCCCAGTGTCCCTAGGCCCGGATGTTGATGACGTAAAGAATATTACAAAACACTCTGAAAATGTTAAATATGTCTTTATTGGACGACCTAAAAATAGAAAAGGATTATAAAATGTAAAAATGTGCTGAAATTTATATTAATCCCTTCACAAACTAATACTGTAGGTTAGATACGAACTTGGAAAGTACATAATATATGTCTTACATTTGGAGGCTGCTCGAAGACATAGAATGCACAATACTATGACTATTGTTTGAAAAAGAAACAGTTTGAAAAGACTGGAAATAATAAAATACGATTTATGATATTAAAGTCTAAAAAATATATTTAGAAAAATTATAAGAACCAACTTGAGAAGTTAATTTCTACAAAATTTAAATATAAATATAATTCGGAAACAAACACTTGAAAGAATAAGGCTACTTCATACTATACTTAAATGTCTTATGCCAATATTTGTGCAACTACTAGTTACAGCCTTGAGATAGATATCGGGAAATAACACAATTGGAACTGTTCCGCGCTCCGAACTGATTTTTAAATGAACATCGTGTTCCGAAAGAGCAGTGCTCCGTATCACTTGTATTCCAGAGAGATTGGTCTAGCAACATTCTGTTCCGAAAGAATAGTGCTCCGTATCGCCTGCAATCCAGGGAGATTAGAATAGCAACATCCTGATACGAAAAAACAGTATTCCATATCGCCTGCACGCCAGAGAGATTGGTTCAGCGACATCCTGTTCTGAAAGAACGTACTCCTTATCACCCGCACTCCAGAGAGATTGGTCCAGAAAGATCCTGTTCCGAAAGAAAAGTTCTCCTTATCGCCTGCGCTATAAGAAGATTTGTCTTGCAACATCCCTTTCCTAAAGAACATTGCTCCGTATTGCCTGCACTCCAGAGAGATAGGTCTAGCAATATCCTGTTCCGAAATAACAGTGCTCCGTATTGCCTGCACTCCAGAGAGATAGGGTTAGCAACAACCTGCTCCGAAAGAACAGTGCTCCGTATCGCCTGCACTCTAAAGAGATTGGTCTAGCAACATCCTGTTCCGACAAAACAGTGCTCAGCATCGCCTGCACTCTAGAGAGATTCGTCTAGCAACATCCTGTTCCGAAAAAACAGTGCTCCGTATTGCCTGCACTCCAGAGAGATAGGTTTAGCAACATCCTGCTCCGAAAGAACAGTGCTCCGTATCGCCTGCACTCTAGAGAGATTGGTCTAGCAACATCCTGTTCCGACAAAACAGTGCTCAGCATCGCCTGCACTCTAGAGAGATTGGTTTAACAACATCCTGTTCCGACAAAACAGTGCTCCGCATCGCCTGCACTCTAGAGAGATTGGTTTAACAACATCCTGTTCCGAAAAAACAGTGCTCCGTATCGCCTGCACTCTAGAGAGATTGGTCTAGCAACATCCTGTTCCTAAATAACAGTGCTCCATACTGCCTGCACTCCGGAGAGGTTGGTCTAGGAACATCCTGTTTCGAAGGACCAGTCCTCCGTATCGCCTGCACTACAGAGAGATTGGTCTAGCAACGTCCTGTTCCGAAAGACCAGTGCTCCGTATCGCTTGCACTTCAAAGAGATTGGTCTATCAACATCCTGTTCCTAAATACCAGTGCTCCATATTGCCTGCACTCCGGAGAGGTTGGTCTAGGAACATCCTGTTTCGAAGGACCAGTCCTCCGTATCGCCTGCACAACTGAGAGGTTGGTCTAGCAACGTCCTGTTCCGAAAGACCAGTGCTCCGTATCGCTTGCACTTCAAAGAGATTGGTCTAGCAACATCCTGTTCCTAAATACCAGTGCTCCATACTGCCTGCACTCCGGAGACGTTGGTCTAGGAACATCCTGTTTCGAAGGACCAGTGCTCCGTATTGCCTGCACTTCAGAGAAATTGGTCTAGCAACATCCTGTTCCCAAAGAATAGTGCTCCGTATTGCCTGCACTCAGCTGGATTGGTCCAAGAGCGACTCAAATGGTCTCGATTAGTCTTGATGTTTGAGAACCGTGCATGTTGGCTGATTGTTCCGACTCCGGGCGAACATGAGTGCTGGTTCTCTACACCGGTTTAGAAATTCCATGAAACAAGTCATTCACTGCACTGGAGCATCAACGGAAGGGGAAAAGAACCGACGAAATGTGAACTTGTAGGACGTAGAGGCGCGCATCTGCGAATCCGCGGTAAGTATGCATGACACTGATTTTTAATCTTTGTTGGTATGAATTCTCGCTGCGTGAAACCACGTCCATCGTTAACGTGTTCTTTTACCTCGATTTTGGGGCGTTTATTTTTTGCTATCCACTGCAACTGGTTCACTACAAGTGTTAGAAATTGACTGCTATTCATATCGGTATATAAAAATTTGGCAATATCTGCATACTAATTGTTATTGAACTAGACCTATATGTTTCATATTTTAGTGGTACCTGCCTTCGAAACCGAATTGTGATTAAGTAAAATTTATAAAATACTCGAAAAATAAAACATTTAACAACAGGTCAAACCAGAAAATTAATTGAAGTTAATTAAGATGTTTCCTTCCCATGTTTCATAAATACCCAATTTGTTACGTTAAAACTATCTTTCAGCGTTTTCTAGAGATGTTAAAAATAATGCATGAAGATAACAGTGAGGAAACAGTTTTCAAATTAGCATTTACGAGGCTCGTTAACATTTTCTACTTCCCCACCGCCTAGACCTTTGATTGTTATTTTTGAACTGTTATTCGGAACATATTACTTTTCTGGAACAGGAACAACCAAAACTGTTCCAGATAAAGAACAACTTCGTCCATTTCTATTTTGAGATATCATTTAATTAACATGGTAAAATGACAAAAGGGACAAAATAACTTAAAGAGAAGGAAATCTCCAAAATATGATCGAAACATTTTTTAAAGTCAAAGAATATACTCTAAAATATAAAACACCAAATCATAACAAAAAGCATATAATGACAAATAAAAGAGGTATAATTATTTGTAATGGAAGAGCCATGAATATAGTTTGTATATATTGGAGCATTGCATCTGACCACTCAAAAAAAAGATGACATGTCATCAACATCCACGCCCTTTATCAGCTTCGCTCTTTATGTAACTTTCTCCGAAATGTATGTCATTTCTTGGCTGCTTTTAAAATACTAATGGGCATCATTTATGATTCTTTGTGTCCACTTGCTAAATGTCCGTATCAAGGGTTTGTTTCGTAAATTAAAGGTGTACTGGGATCACAACATCTGGGCTTACAGATTAACAAGGACAAAACCAATTACATGGTGAACTCTCGAGACAAAAAAATATTTTACGGCGTGAGAGGCCTGGTATTTGCAGGTAACACCTAGGAGGGAGTGGTGCAGTTTAAGTACCCGGGAGCCTTCATGAGTTAGGACAAGGACAGCGAGGATATAAAGGCGAGGGTGGCAGCTGGGAACAGGTTACTTAACCTTCCAGAATTACTGAAGACTACAACGCTCTACAGAAGATTGAAACTCACCGTGAACCGAGTTCTAATACCCCCAGTTGTAATGTATGTCTGTGAGACGTGGACCCTAAACGAGCGCGACAAGAACTTTGCACGAGTGTGGGAGAGAGAGATCTTGAGGAAGATCTTCAGCACGGTTCACGATCAAGGAGAGTGGCGCATCAGGGCCAACGAAGAAGTCTATGCCCTGTACGGGAGATAGTCGCAGAAGTCAAGAAGAGGGGACTTTGGAATCTCGGGCACATCTTAAGGATGGACCAGGTGGTGGTAGTGATTATCGTTTTAAGAGGAAGTAGAACTAGGCAACCATCCTCTATATAACACTAATCAGAGAGGAAGAATGGAAGGGATCCGACACTCCGAAAAGTGAAGGTATCGGCCATAGAAAGACAAGGGTGACGAAGGGCGTGAAAATGAAAGACTCCCTAGGCCATTGAGTGCTCTAATACCGTCGGGGTCGGAAAAGAACAAGAGTTGACCAAGGGAGATGGAATAGGATAGATGAAAGTGAGGAGCCTGGCCCAAGTAAGTGGAAGCAATGCCAGGACTCATCTGAGGGCCCCGTGGTCGCCAACCAACGCTCCAAAATTCAGAGACCCTGGGGCCCCTTTTAGTCGCCTCTTACGACAGGCAGGGGATACCGTGGGTATTATTCTACCGCCCCAACCCATAGGGTGATCAGTTATTTGGAACACCAGAATCGAATACAGAACTTTCTAATCAATTTCTCTGCTGGAGAGGTGATATAAAGCAGTGGTATTCAAAATTTTCGGTTGGCGTACTCCCGAAATCGAATTGTTTTACCCTAGAAGTACAAGTATATTGTAACTATACCAGGAATAACAAATGATTGCTGCTGGCTGCCAAATAATAGCTATCATCATCATCATCATCTGGACCTTATCCCGCTTGCTCAGGGCTCCTTCATGCATGAAAGTGTGGTGGCCGGGGATTTAGGGTCTTATACCCTTCCTGATACCACGGGATTTTCAACTGAAAATTCCACCTCAACAACACCAGAAATGAAAGCACGGCAGTCGGGATGACAAACAAGCAGCTAAGCAGCTATACCACCTTGTTCTCCTGTAATATGCATAAAGTGTTGTCCGTATATCGTCGTTGGACAAAGGAAACCTCGTCACTCCTTCGGACTAAAGTTTACTGAAGAAACCTAAAGGTGAGCGGTGAGCAACGACATAAGAAATATTCCTGGCATTTTCTTCGCTTAACGATAACGATAACGGGGTTAAAGTCAGGTTGTGATTTTCACAAATACGAAAAGTCCTCTCAGTTTTAATTACTGCGTTGATGGGGTGAAAGTTCCTTTTGTGAATCACTCTAAGTACCTAGGTGTTAATATAAGGAAAGATCTTCATTGGGGTAATCACATAAATGGGATTGTAAATAAAGGGTACAGATCTCTGGACGTGGTTATGAGGGTATTTAGGGGTTGTAGTAAGTATGTAAAGGAGAGGACATATAAGTCTCTGGTAAGACCCCAATCCCTTATCAGGATTACTTGATTCGAGAACTGGAAACAATCCAAAGAAAATAAGCTGTATTTGTTCTGGGTGACATCCTGCAAAAAGATAACGTTACAAAAATGTTGCAAAGTTTAGGCTGGGCAGACTTGAGAGAAAGGAGACGAGCTGCTCGAATAAGTGGTATGTTGCGAGCTGTCAGCGGAGAGATGGCGTGGAATGAATTTGTAGATGAATAACTTTGAGTGGTGTCTTTAAAAGTAGGAAAAATCACAATATGAAGATAAAGTTGGAATTCAAGAGGACAAATTGGGGCAAATATTCGTTTATAGGAAGGGGAGTTAGGGATTGGAACAAGTTACCAAGGGAATTGTTTAATAAATTTCCAATTTCTTTGAAATCATTTAAGAAAAGGCTAGGAAAACGGCACATAGGTAATCTGCCACCTGGGCGACTGCCTTAAATGCAGATCAGTAGTGATTGGTTTTGACTGTCCAATTATTCGACTGTTGGATTCTTCTGTTTCCTTGTCAGGGAACGCCGTAAGCTTTCACAAGACAGATGCACAAGTGTGGATTTCTTGTGAGTGAATTTAAGAGGTTTTCATTGCCTAGCAACGATGCAACAGTTACTATTTGTAACATAGATTTATTTACTAATGATGTACACTGACTGACAGAGCAAATGCAACACCAAGAAGGAGTAGTTCGAAAGGGATGAAAGTTGGGGAAAAAACAGAGACGGCACGGAATAATAATTGATGTTTATTTCAAACCGATATGCAAATTACACAATGCGCACGGCATCGACTCAGTAGGATGTAGGACCACCGCGAGCGGCGATGCACGCAGAAACACGTCGAGGTACAGAGTCAATAAGAGTGCGGATGGTGTCCTGAGGGATGGTTCTCCATTCTCTGTCAACCATTTGCCACAGTTGGTCGTCCGTACGAGGCTGGGGCAGAGTTTGCAAACGGCGTCCAATGAGATCCCACACGTGTTCGATTGGTGAGAGATCCGGAGAGTACGCTGGCCACGGAAGCATCTGTACACCTCGTAGAGCCTGTTGGGAAATGCGAGCAGTGTGTGGGCGGGCATTATCCTGCTGAAACAGAGCATTGGGCATCCCCTGAAGGTATGGGAGTGCCACCGGCCGCAGCACATGCTGCACGTAGCGGTGGGCATTTAACGTGCCTTGAATACGCACTAGAGATGACGTGGAATCATACGCAATAGCGCCCCAAACCATGATGCCGCGTTGTCTAGCGGTAGGGCGCTCCACAGTTACTGCCGGATTTGACCTTTCTCCACGCCGACGCCACACTCGTCTGCGGTGACTATCACTGACAGAACAGAAGCGTGACTCATCGGAGAACACGACGTTCCGCCATTCCCTCATCCAAGTCCCTCTAGCCCGGCACCATGCCAGGCGTGCACGTCTATGCTGTGGAGTCAATGGTAGTCTTCTGAGCGGACGCCGGGAGTGCAGGCCTCCTTCAACCAATCGACGGGAAATTGTTCTGGTCGATATTGGAACAGGCAGGGTGTCTTGCACATGCTGAAGAATGGCGGTTGACGTGGCGTGCGGGGCTGCCACCGCTTGGCGGCGGATGCGCCGATCCTCGCGTGCTGACGTCACTCGGGCTGCGCCTGTACCCCTCGCACGTGCCACATGTCCCTGCGCCAACCATCTTCGCCACAGGCGCTGCACCGTGGACACATCCCTATGGGTATCGGCTGCGATTTGACGAAGCGACCAACCTGCCCTTCTCAGCCCGATCACCATACCCCTCGTAAAGTCGTCTGTCTGCTGGAAATGCCTCCGTTGACGGCGGCCTGGCATTCTTAGCTATACACGTGTCCTGTGGCACACGACAACACGTTCTACAATGACTGTCGGCTGAGAAATCACGGTACGAAGTGGGCCATTCGCCAACGCAGTGTCCCATTTATCGTTCGCTACGTGCGCAGCACAACGGCGTATTTCACATCATGAGCATACCTCAGTGACGTCAGTCTACCCTGCAATTGGCATAAAGTTCTGACCACTCCTTCTTGGTGTTGCATTTGCTCTGTCAGTCAGTGTAAAATCGTAGTGGTAATGCACATATGCCTTCGTCAACTACGAGGTAAGAAGTGGTAAGTGGTGATGATGGTGGTGATTATCGTTTAAAGAGGTCGGTTGGGAAAGAAGAGCCGTTGCCATAATAACAGCCCTAGTATTTGCCCGGTGAAAATAGGGAAACTACGGAAAACAATCTTCAGGACTGCCTATGATGCGTTTCGAACCTACGATTTCCAGAATGCAAGCTACATCAGTATGGCCCCTACAACACATTCGGTTACACTTTACTATCGTTTCATCTTCCCTTCGTCGGAGCTATTCACGAGTAGATTACACTCACCGTAACAACGCTACAATCAAAGCTGCACTTCCCCGTACGAGAGCGTGTCGCATGAGTGGCGATAATATTATGGGGTTGAATTTCTACCGAAAGCGATATTCTTAATTGTGGGCAAGTCTTGTTCATGCTTAGCCATATTTAAGTAAGGTGTTGGAAGTCAAACAGCTGACTGGCGTCCGGCGCGCACACCGACGAATTTCATTGGTTGCGACAAGCAAAGAGTTACATGAAAGGTAGCCTACTCCCATCTCCATTTTCAAACCAATATTGAAACTTTAAACGATGTCTAGTTAAACACCTGGTAAACATGGTTTGTGTAATGGGAGATCATGCTCGATTTGAAAGTTGTTCAGGTAGACGTTGTCTAAGGCTTAAAACTAGTCATTTTTTTGCAATCGGCCCTTAGAAGCTAAGATAAATTTCCGTACCCCTTGAGAAGACTTCGAGTATTCCTAGTGGCACGCGCAGCACACTTTGAATACCACTGATATAAAGAAAGTGATAATGTAGCGACTAGTTACAGAGTCCATTGTTTAAAGCTGATCTTATTCAGGCGTTTAGTTTTGCAGATATCGCTTTCCTGTTCCCGTTATGTTGCAACTGCGATTACACTTGAGGATGACATCCTGCTATCACAAAAAACGTCAGCTTGTTACTCTCATTGGCTACGACGACCTGGACTGTGCGCATGATTGGTACGGATGTTCGAAACGACTCGCCGTCAAGTAGGATCAAGTAGGAATGACATAAACATGTTAGTGCTCAACTGTAGAAGCATTGTAAACAAAGGAATCGAATTAAGATATATATTTACCAGATATTTTAATAGGAGTTGAATCATGGCTGAGAAATGATATAATGGATGCAGAAATATTCTCACAGCACTGGAGTGTGTATCGTAGAGATAGGATTAGGAGTGGTAGGAGGGGGAGTATTCAGAGTATTCATTCTGGTGAAAGAAAAATGTGTAAGCTACGAAAAAGTTAAGGATGAAAAACATGAAATTCTGGGTGTAAGGCTCATCTCTGAAGATAATACTCAACTTGATGTCTTTGGAGCGTACAGACCGGGAAAGGGTAGCACTGACGCTGATCCAGAATTATTTGATAAGATAATCAGCTATGTGGGAAACGACATGGAAAGGAATGTGATAGTAGCAGGTGATCTCAGTAGTATAATTGGATGGTTCGGGCGCCGCCTCCGCCTGAGGGCTCCCAGGGGCCCCTCCGCCTCCGCCTCCCGAGGGGCCTTCCCAGAGGTCTCCTCCGCCTCCCGCGGGAAATTTGAATTCGTAAACAAAGCCACGTGCTTTTTGACAGCTGTCATCGACAACAACGCATCGCTAACCTCACTGCTGCCATCTTGACGGGCCCAAACCTCAGTAGTACCAACTTAGCCTAACTAGCGCGAGATAAACAAATCCACGTGTTTTTTTGACAGCCACGTGCTTTTTTGACAGATGTCATCCGCCATCCTTAAACTACAGAGCACCGTGCTGCCCTCTTTATCGCAGTAGCTGTAAATTCGTCACCTGTCATCGGCAGTGCTACCATCTTGGCGGGCCTAAACCTTAGTGCTACCAACTTAACCTCACTAGCGCGAAATAAACAAATCCACGTGCTTTTTTGACAGCTGCCATCCGCCATCTTTTATCAACAGAGCACAGTGCTGCCCTCTTTAGCTACTTACCTTTGAAATGTGGTGGCGGAAAATTTGAAAAATGCTTTTTGACAGCAGCCAGCTTTCAGCACCGTGCTGCCCTCTTCAGCTAGATACCTGTGGTGGCAGGCAATTCCACGTGACAGCAGCCATCTTTAATCAAGAGAGCACCGTGCTGCCCTCTTTGTGGTGGCGGGAAATTCCACGAGCTCTTGTTTAGAAACAAACTCACGTGCTTTTTTCTGACAGCTGTCATCCGCCATCTTGCATCACAAACCTCAGTGCTGCACTCTTTACCTAGTTACCTTTGAAATGTGGTGGCGGCAATTTGAAAAATTCTATGTGCTCTTGTTTGGAAACAAAGCCACGTGCTTTTTGACAGCTGTCATCCACCATCTTTAATCAATAGAGCACTGTGCTGCTATCATGCGGGCAATTTCGTCAGCTGTCATCCGCCATCTTTAATCTACAGAGCACCATGTTGCCCTCTTTATGACATGTAGTAGCGGGCAATTTGAAAAGTTCTGTTAGCTGTCATCCGCCATCTTTAATCAAGAGAGCACCGTGCTGCTATCTTTAGCTAGATACCTTTGAAATGTGGTGGCGGCAATTTGAAAAATTCTATGTGCTCTTGTTTAGTAAACAAAGCCAGGTGCTTTTTTGACAGCTGTCATCCACCATTTTTTAATCAATAGAGCACTGTACTGCTATCATGCGGGCAATTTCGTCAGCTGTCATCCGCCATCTTTAATCCACAGAGCACCGTGCTGCCCTCTTTATGACATGTAGTAGCGGGCAATTTCAAAAGTTCTGTTACCTGTCATCCGCCGTCTTTAATCAAGAGAGCACCGTGCTGCCATATTTAGCTAGATACCTTTGAAATGTGGTGGCGGCAAATTGAAAAATTCTATGTGCTCCTGTTTAGTAAACAAACTCACGCGTTTTTTTGTCAGCTGTCATCCGCCATCTTACATCGCAAACCTCAGTGCTAGACTCTTTAGGTACATACCTTTGAAATATGGTGGCGGATAATTTAAAAAGAAAAATTCTACAGCAGCCATCTCTCGACGCTAATTGCACAAGATCATGACTCCATAAAGGTGCTTATGCAAGATGGCCGCTATACATAGGTTCTTATGAGACGCACTTGGGATGCTTGCGCAAGATGGCGGTTATACAAGGCTCTTTATGAGACTCCCTAGGGATGCTTGCGTAAGATGGCGGTTGTTCTTATGAGTCGGCTTAAGGGTCCTTGCACAAGATGGCTAGAGACGCCCTAAGGATGCTTGCGCAAGATGGCGGGCGCAAGATGGCGGCTATACACGACTCCTTATGAGCCGCCTTAAGGGTGCTTGCGCAAGATGGCTGCTGCTCTTATGAAGAAATCTAGCTTAGAGGCTAAAAGGTCGTGCTAGTTGGATTCATTAAATTTGGGGCTTAAATGCAAAATGTTAAATATCTCGAAAACGGTGCATCGTAGTGCAAAACGGGTAAAATTTTTCTGCCCAATACCTCGGTTCGCAGTATGAGGATCATGATAGCATAATAAAAACATAGTCTAATGATGAGATCAACGGTTCGGTTCCTGCTTAGGCCCTTTGGCATTCGCTCTGTTTTCGCTTGTATTGAAGCAAGTCTTCGTAACATGATCAGGTCTAGCTATGGTAGAGAGTATAACGTGCCGTGCAGGTTCGATTCATTAAATTTGGGGCTTAAATGCAAAATGTTAAATATCTCGAAAACGGACAAAAAATTTCCACCTGATACCTAGGTTTGCAGTATCAGGAACATGATAGCATAAGAAAAACATAGTCTAATGATGAGATCGACGGTTCGATCCCTACTTAGGCCCTTTGGCATTGGCAGCTATCTAATTCTACAAGATGACTGCTATACATAGCTTCTTATGAGACAGCTTAAGAGCGCTTGCACAAGATGGCTGCTGCTCTTATGAGACGCCCTAGGGATGCTTGCGCAAGGTAGCAGCGGCAAGACGGTGACTATACACAGCTCCTTATGATACGGCCTAGAGGTGCTCACACAAGATAGTGGCTGCTCTGATGAAGAAAGCTAGCTTTGCATCGTGCAGGTATCTTTATAGCACTAAACCTCATACCTTTGAAATGTGGTGGCGGGTATTTTGAAAAATTCTACGTGCTTTTCTCTTAACAGCAGCTATCTTTAAACAATAGCGGCTATACATAAGCTGTTAGGTCCTCCTCTTATGTCAAGGCATAGCTCTATCGAACAAGTTTAAACCTGCATCGGGATAGCTAGCGTAAGCACGTGCTGCAGTGATGACGTCATTATGCATGTTTTGATTTGCAAATCACTAATGAAACATAACAAGACTAGAATCGAACACTGCACTCTATGCCGTTAACTTTATCATGTGATCGGAACATTGATTGAAGTGTTTAGAACACTAAATAAGTGATCAAGGCTGAAATAGAACACTGTACTCGATACAACATGTGTTTAGAACATGTCAGGGGATACCTTTGTTCTAAGAAGATTAGGTTACCGCACATTCCTTGTAGGGCTAATAGGCTAAAGGGCTAATGGGCTAAAGGGCTAGGGTGCCTCTCCTTTCTTTATCCGGGCTTGAGACCGGCTCTACAACTAGAGGCGGAGTTAAAACCCTAAGGAAGGAAGAATGTTGAGAAATAATCTATACGAATATAGCTACTCGATCGACTATATACTACAGATGGATGACTTAGGTGAGGGTAAGCGCTTACTTAATAATACCTATACGACGTAATTCATGTTCTATTTCAAAAATATCTTCTTTGTACTGTGTGTAACCAGCATCATGATAGGCTCTTAGCAGTTGTAAACGTTTTACGAGTACGTTGGTGTCTTTACAGTATCTTATATCTACATAGGGTAACAGAGGCTTGTTGTGAACTTTGAGTCTATATGCAGACAGTTGATGTGTAGGGACTTGTTTTGATGTAATACGTGCTTCAGCAGTAGCGTTTCTAGGTACAAACTTAACTTGTTTCGATAGCGATGAAGCGTTGAAATTTCCTTCTTCTTTACCTTGCATCTCTCCTTGAGATGTTTGCACTGCGACAGAACGTGTAGTAGGCTTAGGAAATGAAGTAAAATCATCAAGCTGTAATGGCAATGAAACATTAAGATTTTCTTCTTCTTCTACTTTCCCTTTACTACTGTTTCGATAAACATCATTATCCTTATTATCATAATCATGATCTTGCCTCTCTTTATCTTGAAGTTTATGCTTAGTAACAGAACTTGCAGCAGGTATAGACAACAAGGGAGAATTAAAAATCTCTCGCAGAGGTGTGCTTTTTAAACATAAATCAGTGTTCGCTGGAATATGGTTGAGCTCTTTGTATTTTGTTCCCGATGAAGCTACATTACACGCGGCTTCATGACGTTGAGCGTTGTATGCGTTCTTGAACTCTCTTCTACAATGTTTGCATTGAAAAATTGTCCTACATGATATCTCATGACGTCTCCTGTGATAGCTTCGGGAAAGTTCTTTTCCACACTCTTCGCAAATATACCTAGAAATAGGTTTTTCCATCACGGACTTTTATCTTCTGCTAACAGATTCTTCTTTAAATCTACTTGACACTTGTTACTCTCTACTTCGATGATGCCAACAGCTTAGCGATTAACAGTAAACTAACACAAAAGCGTATAACCAAGGTAGCAACAGTATGGTTTAAGCCCATCAAGATGGCAAGAGTGAGGTTAGCGACGTTCTGTTGTTGGATTTTAAATTCCGCGCTATAACATGCATAAGGTGGCAGCCTTGAGGTTTACCACCGTAACGATGGCAGCAGTGAGGTTAGCGACGCTCTATTGTCCTCCAATGTGAGGTTAGGGTCCGTCAAGAAGACAGCTGTCAAAAAAGCACGTGGCTTGGTTTACTAAACAAGAGCACATAGAATTTTTCAAATTGCCGCCACCACATTTCAAAGGTATCTAGCTAAAGATGGCAGCACGGTGCTCTCTTGATTAAAGATGGCGGATGACAGCTAACAGAACTTTTCAAATTGTCCGCTACTACATCTCATAAAGAGGGCAGCATGGTGCTCTGTAGATTAAAGATGACGGATGACAGCTGACGAAATTGCCCGCATGATAGCAGCACAGTGCTCTATTGATTAAAGATGGTGGATGACAGCTGTCAAAAAGCACGTGGCTTTATTTCCAAACAAGAGCACATAGAATTTTTCAAATTGCCGCCACCACATTTCAAAGGTAACTAGGTAAAGAGTGCAGCACTGAGGTTTGTGATGCAAGATGGCGGATGACAGCTGTCAGAAATAAGCACGTGAGTTTGTTTCTAAACAAGAGCTCGTGGAATTTCTCGCCACCATAAAGAGGGCAGCACGGTGCTCTCTTGATTAAAGATGGCTGCTGTCACGTAGAATTGCCTGCCACCACATGTATCTAGCTGAAGAGGGCAGCACGGTGCTGAAAGATGGCTGCTGTCAAAAAAGCATTTTTCAAATTTTCCGCCACCACATTTCAAAGGTAAGTAGCTATAGAGGGCAGCACAGTGCTCTGTTGATAAAAGATGGCGGATGGCAGCTGTCAAAAAAGCACGTGGATTTGTTTATCTCGCGCTAGTGAGGTTAAGTTGGTAGCACTAATGTTTAGGCCCGCCAAGATGGCAGCACTGCCGATGACAGGTGACGAATTTACAGCTACTGCGATAAAGAGGGCAGCACGGTGCTCTGTAGTTTAAAGATGGCGGATGACAGCTGTCAAAAAAGCACGTGGCTGTCAAAAAAACACGTGGATTTGTTTATCTCGCGCTAGTTAGGTTAAGTTTGTACTACTGAGGTTTAGGCCCGTCAAGATGGCAGTACTGAGGTTAGCGATGCGTTGTTGTCTGTCAAAAAGCACGTGGCTGTCAAAAAACACGTGGATTTGTTTACCTCGCGCTAGTTAGGCTAAGTTGGTACTACTGAGGTTTAGGCCCGTCAAGATGGCAGCAGTGAGGTTAGCGATGCGTTGTTGTCGATGACAGCTGTCAAAAATCACGTGGCTATGTTTACCAATTCAAATTTCCTGAGAGAGGCGGAGGAGGCCTCTGGGAAGGCCCCTCGGGAGGCGGAGGCGGAGGGGCCCCTGGGAGCCCTGAGGCGGAGGCGGTGCCCGAACCATACAATTATACTACTGATCTCAATTTACCAAATGTAAATTAGGAAGGTAATGCGAACGATAGGAAGCATGAACAACAAATGGCAAATAAATTAATATGGGAAGGGCAGCTAATTCAGAAAGTGATGGAACCAACTAGAGGGAAGAATATTTTGGATGTGGTGCTGATAAACCCAGATGAGCTCTATAGAGAAATCGAAGTAATAGATGGTATTAGTGATCACGAAGCTGTTTTTGTTGCAGTTAAAAATAAATGTGAAAGAAAGGAAGGTATTAGAGTTAGGACTATTAGGCAGTACCATATGGATGATAAACAGGCATGAGGGAGTTTTTTAAAAGTAACTATGATCGCTGGAAAATGGTAAATAAAAATGTAAACAGACTCTGGGATGGGTTTAAAGCAATTTTTGAGGAATGTGAAAATAGCTTTGTACCTTTAAAGGTGGTAATGAATGGTAAAGATCCACTATATTATAACAGAGAAGTAAAGAGACTAAGAAGGAGGTGCAGACTGGAAGAGTTATTATGGAAGTAAGGAGAAATTGAAGGAACTTACTAGTAAATTGAATCTAGCAAAGTAGTCAACTAAGGATAACATAATGGCAAGCATAATTGGTGGTCATACAAATTTTAGTGGGAAATGGAAGGGTATGTATAGGTTCTTTAAGGCAGAAACAGGTTCAGAGAAGGACATTCCAGGAATCATTATTGAACAAGGAGAGTGTGTATGCGAGGATCTTCAAAAGGCAGAAGTATTCAGTCAGCAGTATGTAAAGATTGTTGGTTACAAGGATAATATCCAGATACAGGAGGAGACTAATGCTAAAGAAGTATTAAAATTTACCTGTGATAACAATGACATTTACAGTAAGATACAAAAGTAGAAAACTAGAAAAGTAGCTGGAATTGATAAGATTTCTGGGGATATACTAAATGCAATTTGGTTGGGACATAGTACCATATCTGAAATATTTGATTATTGCTTGGTTGAAGGAGCTATACCAAATGAAAGGACAGTTCCTATAGTAGCCCCTGTGTATAAAGGAAAGGGTGATAGACATAAAGCTGAAAATTACAGGCCAGTAAGTTTGACATGCATTGCATGTAAGCTTTGGGAAGCATTCTTTCTGATTATGTTAGACATGTTTGTGAAATTAATAACTGGTTTGACAGAAGGCAGTTTGGGTTTAGGGAAAGTTATTCCACTGAAGCTCAGCTCGTAGGATTTCAGCAAGATATAGCAGCTATCATGGATTCAGGAGGCCAAATGGACTGTGTTGCGATTTACCTACCTAAGGCATTTGATAAGGTAGATCTTGGAAAACTACTGGCAAAAATGAGTACTATTGGACAAGAAAAAAGAGTGACTGAATGGGTGCCTATATTTCTAGAAAATAGAAGTCCGAGAATTAGAGGCGAAGGTTTATCTGACCCTGTAATAATTAAGAGGGGAATTCCTCAAGGCAGTATTATTGGACCTTTATGTTTCCTTGTATATATCAATGATATGTGTAAAGAAGTTAGATCAGAGATAAGGCTGTTTGCAGATGATGTTATTCTGTACAGAGTAATAAATTAGTTACAAGGTTGTGAGCGGCTGCAGAGTGACCTCGATGATGTTGTGAGATGGACGGTGGGCAATGGTATGATGATATACGGGGTTAAAAGTCAGGTTGTGAGTTTCACAAATACGTAAAGTCCTCTCAGTTTTAATTACTGCGTTGATGGGGTGAAAGTTCCTTTTATGGATGATTGTAAGTACCTAGGTGTTAAGATAAGAAAAGACCTTCATTGGGGTAGTCACAAAAATATAATTGTTAGTAAAGGGTACAGATCTCTGCACATGTTTATGAGGGTATTTAGGGGTTGTAGTAAGGATGTAAAGGAGAAGGCATATAAGTCTTTGGTAAAACCCCAACAAGAGTATGGTTCCAGTGTATGGGACCCTCACCAGGATTACTTGATTCAAGAACTGGAAAAAATCCAATGAAAAGCAGCTCGATTTTTTCTGGCTGATTGCCGACAAAAGAGTAGAGTTACAAAAATGTTGCAAAGTTTGGGCTGGGAAGACTTGGGAGAAAGGAGACGAGCTGCTCGACTAAGTGGTTTGTTCCGAGCTGTCAGTGGAGAGATGGTGTGAGAGGACATCAGTAGACGAATAAGTTTGAGTCGTGCCTTTAAAAGTAGGAAAGATCACATTATGAAGATAAAGTTGGAATTCAAGAGGACAAATTGGGACAATTATTCCTTTATCGGAATGGGAGTTAGGGATTGGAATAACTTACCAAGGAAGATGGTCAATTATTTTCCAATGTCTCTGCGATCATTTAAGAAAAAGCTAGGAAAACAACAGATAGGTAATCTGCCACCTGGGCGACTGCCCTAAATGCAGATAAGTAGTGATTGATTGATTGATTGATTGATTGATTGATTGATTGATTGATTGATTGATTGATTGATTGATTGATTGATTGATTGATTGATTGATTGATTGATTGATTGATTGATTGATTGACGTCAACAATGATTCAACATCAAAAGTTTGGAACATTGTGACGTTCTAAGTGAGACAATAATACGTACGTACATAAAACAAAACAACCTGAGACTCTCACTTGGTCAACACGGGATAATTTTTAATTTAATTGGACAGATGATCAATGTTGGCGCGGTGTGAAAGCAGTCGTTCGCCTCTGTGATGTAGCGGTTAGCATTATCTACTGTGGTTAGAGTGATTACCTGCCACCCCCGGAGGCCCAGGTTCGTTTCCCGGCTCTGTCACAAAATTTGAAATGTGTTCCGAGGGCTGGAACGGGGTCCACTCAGCCTCGGGAAGTCAATTGAGTAGAGGGGATTCGATTCCAACCTCAGCCATCCTCGGAGTGACTTTCCGTGGTTTCCAACTTCTCCAGGCAAATGCCGGGATGGTACCCAACAAAAGGCCACGGCCGCTTCCTTCCCACTTCCTTGTCTATACCTTCCAATCTTCCCATCCCCCCACAAGGCTCCTGTTCAGCATAGCAGGTGAGGCCGCCTGGGCGAGGTACTGCTCTTCCTCGCCAGTTGTATCCCCCGACCCGATGTTTGACGCTCCAGGATACTGCTCTTGAGGCGGTGGAGGTGGGATCCGTCGTTGAGTCCGAGGGAAAAACCAAGCCTGGATGGTAAACAGATTAAGAAGGAAAGAAGCAAACAAACAAACAAACAAAGGAAGAAAAAGCAGTCATTATTAGAAACGTGGTGCTGCCAAGGGGCACTGCGGGTCCTTAGATGGAAAAATATGCACCAATTCTTCAAACTGAGAAGAATTTTGATCTTTAAATTCTGATCAAAGCTAGAGTGTAACATATTTTTAAAATTATTTTGCTATGCCATGGAGAAAACATTGAGATTATTACTTGCAGGACAAAATCGAAGGCATGAGTCGGAAGAGTCCGAAGGATATCTCGACGATGCATAAACTACGTGAAGATGACCACTGAAGTTGCAATCACAATGAATTATTAACCAAAAACAAAAAATCGACTTTCTTTAAAATCTTAATTTAATGCTCATCCCCACATTATCAACATTACTATAGCATGGCTTTTTTTGTCTTCATTTCGAAAATATCTGTCATTGTTCTAATCATTTCAGTCAAACTCTCCCTGATGTGCTGAGGAAGTGTTTCAAGATGGAACGGAAGGCTCTTTTCAGTGAAGGATTTTGTGAAGTATTTCATTGTTTGGCCGAGAACGTAAACTTCAAACGAATCTACAGTATTGCCATCAAGCAACAGAAGGAGGTGGGAGAAATAATTGATCCTCCTGTTCGTTTCGGGACCTCAGGCACTCAAAAAGGAGAAGTTAATAATAATAATAATGCTACTTGCTTTACGTCCCACTAACTACTTTTACGCTTTTCGGAGACGCCGAGGTGCCGGAATTTTGTCCCACAGGAGATATTTTACGTGCCAGTAAATGTACGGGTACGAGGCTGACATATTTGAGTACCTTTAAATATGACCGGACTGTGCCAGGATCGAACCTGCGAAGTTGGGATCAGGAGGCCAGCGCCTCAACCGTCTGAGCCATTCACCTCGGCAGAGAACGATTACAATGAGCTAAGTATACCCTACTTTGGAGATAAATATGAACGTATATTGGATTGGTTTTTTGGGGGTCGAGGGGAAAATTTCTGAATTTTGTAGTTAGGTATCAGGGGGTTTTACAAATAATGGAAGAGAGATTTCATGTTATTATGAAGTGTTCAGTAGCTAATGTTCCAAATCATCTGTATGGATTACATAATGACAGCCAGGCTAGAATAGATATTATTAACTAAAGCAGTCTGTGTCCTTAGGCAAAGCTAATTCCTGTCAGATTACATGAATAGAGAAATTAATAAAATTCAACAAAAACAAAACCATGGCGCAAGAGCCAGTTAAGAGCCTTAGCTTAATGAGGCCGCTGCTGCTCCCAACCGGATGGCCTGCAGATATTGGAATATCGCGCAGTCACCGTTGATTGTCAATTTTCATAACCCGATAACTAGGGCCACTACCTCTCATATCAGAGAGCTACTCCGTGATCTGTGTGCTATGAAATGGAATGGCGTATGGCTATTAGTGCCGGGAGTGTCCGAGTGCTCGCCAGATGCAGGTCTTTTGATTTGACTCCCGTAGGCGACCTGCGAATCGTGATAAGGATAAAATGATGGTGAAGGCAAAAAATACACTCATCCCCCGTGCCAGTGAAATCAACGAATGATGATTAAATTCCCCGACCCTGCCAGGAATCGAACCCGGAAACCCTGTGACCAAAGGCAGCACGCTAACCATTTAGCCATGGAGCCGGATATGTGTGCTATTTGACAGACGTGTGCCAATCCGTCCCAGATACCAGTTTTACAAGACGATCGTTTTGCTATATGGAGCCAATGAAGGGTGGCGACATTGGATGCTGTTAAAATCATCTGCATACAATTAAAGTGTGCGTGCTCTGTTGGATATTATCTACCTCCTTTCTCAACTACGGTATGTCATAAATGACATCATGGTACGACAGTTCGGCGTGTGTGTAATTACTAAGGACATGAGAGAAGTCTGGCCTCGCTCTAATGAGCATTCTCAGAGCATTTTCAACGTTTATAACCTACAATCCATGGCCGACGGCCACGTAGGACACTAAAGCCATGCAAGTTGACGGTCTGCGCTCTGAAGAGGTCGATGATCGGGCACAGTGGCCTTCCAAGGTTCCAAGGAGTGAGTTGCCTGCATGGTAAGGACTGGGTAACTATGAGATTGCATTCGGGAAATGGTCCGCACGGATCTCACCATCAGCAGCCCTGAAGAAGGATTTACGTAGTTTCATCTCCCTACCTTCCTTAATGCTTTCATTACTTTCGTCTTTTTCTTTCAGCATTCTTCATTGTACCACTGACTGTTTCTTAACAGCCTTATCGCCTGCACACTCCTGTCCTACTATCAGTACGTTATTTTTATGAGCTTTTTCTCCTCATATGTTTGGATAGTTTCAATTGCTAGTCCTATTCTTATCTTATTACTTACTAAACTTATCCATTTAAAATTATCCTTTGTCTATGATAAGGTCTGGCCGTCTAGTATTAGCTGTAGTTCCTGTCTTTCCTGGATCGTTCGATTCGCAATTTGTGCGTGGCTTCGCTATGGAATAGGGTAGCGATTGCAATGGCTGGTTAGCTTTGAAGTGCAGTAAAATGTGTTCTGGTGTGAATTCTCGAATGTAATTAGAGGTACCATTGAGCCATTTAAAACTGGAACTGTATTTCTGGGTTCGAGACAATCCGACATGTCATTGCTTGATGCTGAAGGATTGATACCCATCTGCATTAAATTATTGTGGAAGCTGTAGCTTCCTTCCAATATTTGTAACGAAGTTCAAGATTCGATATTCCTTCTGAATTGTAACTTTGGGTAGAAACGCATTACCAAAGATAGGTGATGACCAACTGGTCCTATAAAGACTGAAAGTCTTCTATGAAAACATGTGAATTTCTGCTGCCTAATTTATTGGCCTAAACTGAGCTTCTGAGCTTAATTATTATTTGTTCTTATACCATTCAAATATTTTTTCCTTGTTAACTGCTACTTTGCTATTGCTCTGCAAAGATTTCCATCTTGAAAGAAAATATAACTTTGCAAATATATTCCATATTCAGCATTTTCTTGGTGTGTTTTTGTTCAGTGTCCGAACCTGCCGGTTATCCCCTTTCTTCTGCCACCTTTTAATAATAATAATAATAATAATAATAATAATAATAATAATAATAATAATAATAATAATAATAATAATAATAATAATAATAATAATAATAATGGAAATCTTAGGTTATCAGTCCCCTGATAGTCTCTGCCCTTTTACATTTTTAAAAATTTAATATTAGTTAAAGGTGAAGCTTCCAGGGTTTTTAGAATTGTTTAGTTTATTTTCCGGGTTGAACCGTGTTGTTGTTTTCTGTACATTACATGCAGTTTGCCGACGTTTCGAATCCATTGCAGTATTCTTTGTCAAGGCGACTGAAGTACCCCACTCGATCCGAGGTAATCAGTCTCCCAGGTAGCAATCACTGATTACCTCGGCTGAAGTAGATGTATTATTCTTTCTTGCGAACCAGCCAAACTCAGGACCACGCCAATACCACTTCACTTCCTTCTTATCATCCCTTCTTCCTTCCTCTTTCTCCACAGTGCTTTCATACTTTCATAATGTTGCACTCTTCTCTCCTTCAGTCCATCTTCCCTCTCTGCACTATTTCTTTTCTTCCACAAAAACTTTTATGTTGGAAAGTCTTTTCCTGAATTGGTCTCTATCACGATGTTCTTCATCTGCAATTCCTAACCACTTGAGTTCTTCCTTCATCTGATTGGCATATCCCCCCTGGCTCTTCAATAGTGTATTTTATTTAAAAGTTGTTTATTTAAACTTGCTGGATCAATTCTGATCATGTGTCCACAGAATCGCAGCCGTCTTTTCCTTATTGTTGTTTCCAGGTCCTCTGTTATTTTGTTTATCTCCTTATTTGATCGTAATCTGTAGTTTCCCTCTACCACCCTTGGGTCGTAAATCCTTCTTAATAATCTCCTTTCAATCTTTAGTAGTTTTTCCAGGTTCGTTAGTGTTGCTGTTTCCACCCCATACAGAATCACTGGTTTCACCACAGCATCATAATGCCTTAGTTTGGCATTAATGGAAATATTATTTTTGTTGTAAACGGCTTTGGTGGTAGTATTTAGCCTTTCCAACTTGTCTCTCCTATTTTCCATGGCCTCTTTATCCATCCCATTGCTACTGATAATCTCTGCCAGGTATTTAAACTGCTCTGTGACCTTCACTTCGCCATATTTCGTCTTCATTGTTCTTTTCACACAATTCCTGCCCATGCTCATCATCTCTGTTTTTGTGAAGAAGATATTCAAACCTGTTTTCTCGGCTATCTCCTGTAGTTCATTTATCTGTGTTATTGCTTCCTGTTCTGTCTCAGCGAAGAGTGCCAAATCATCAGCAAGGGCCAAACACTTGGGTTTGACATGTTTGTACACTGACTGACAGAGCAAATGCAACACCAAGAAGGAGTGGTCAGAACTTTATGCCAATTGCAGGGTAGACTGGCGTCACTGAGGTATGCTCATGATGTGAAATGCGCCGCTGTGCTGCGCACGTAGCGAACGATAAATGGGTCACGGCGATGGCGAATGGCCCACTTCGTACCGTGATTTCTCAGCCGACAGTCATTGTAGAACGTGTTGTCGTGTGCCACAGGACACGTGTATAGCTAAGAATGCCAGGCCGCCGTCAACGGAGGCATTTCCAGCAGACAGACGACTTTACGAGGGGTATGGTGATCGGGCTGAGAAGGGCAGGTTGGTCGCTTCGTCAAATCGCAGCCGATACCCATAGGGATGTGTCCACGGTGCAGCGCCTGTGGCGAAGATGGTTGGCGCAGGGACATGTGGCACGTGCGAGGGGTCCAGGCGCAGCCCGAGTGACGTCAGCACGCGAGGATCGGCGCATCCGCCGCCAAGCGGTGGCAGCCCCGCACGCCACGTCAACCGCCATTCTTCAGCATGTGCAAGACACCCTGGCTGTTCCAATATCGACCAGAACAATTTCCCGTCGATTGGTTGAAGGAGGCCTGCACTCCCGGCGTCCGCTCAGAAGACTACCATTGACTCCACAGCATAGACGTGCACGCCTGGCATGGTGCCGGGCTAGAGCGACTTGGATGAGGGAATGGCGGAACGTCGTGTTCTCCGATGAGTCACGCTTCTGTTCTGTCAGTGATAGTCACCGCAGACGAGTGTGGCGTCGGCGTGGAGAAAGGTCAAATCCGGCAGTAACTGTGGAGCGCCCTACCGCTAGACAACGCGGCATCATGGTTTGGGGCGCTATTGCGTATGATTCCACGTCACCTCTAGTGCGTATTCAAGGCACGTTAAATGCCCACCGCTACGTGCAGCATGTGCTGCGGCCGGTGGCACTCCCGTACCTTCAGGGGCTGCCCAATGCTCTGTTTCAGCAGGATAATGCCCGCCCACACACTGCTCGCATCTCCCAACAGGCTCTACGAGGTGTACAGATGCTTCCATGGCCAGCGTACTCTCCGGATCTCTCACCAATCGAACACGTGTGGGATCTCATTGGACGCCGTTTGCAAACTCTGCCCCAGCCTCGTACGGACAACCAACTGTGGCAAATGGTTGACAGAGAATGGAGAACCATCCCTCAGGACACCATCCGCACTCTTATTGACTCTGTACCTCGACGTGTTTCTGCGTGCATCGCCGCTCGCGGTGGTCCTACGTCCTACTGAGTCGATGCCGTGCGCATTGTGTAATCTGCATATCGATTTGAAATAAACATCAATTATTCGTCCGTGCCGTCTCTGTTTTTTCCCCAACTTTCATCCCTTTCGAACCACTCCTTCTTGGTGTTGCATTTGCTCTGTCAGTCAGTGTATTTACTACCTATTATAGCACCTGAGTCATTATGTTTCCACAGTGTTTTCATGCCCTTTTCTAGAACCACGTTGAACAGTGTTGGTGATAAGCTGTCACCCTGTCTCAGGCCGGTTTTTATCTGGAAGGGTTTGCTGATCTCTTCTCGAAATTATTATTCAGGTTAGTATTCTACACCACGAACCTGCTACGCAGGCGCAGCAGGGGGAGAGGTGATACTCCCACGTGGCGCGTCCCACGTGGCAGATAGGGGGGTCCTAACCGGCTTGCCGGTGGACTTGAGGGAAATAAAATACCTCTCGCAGACCAAACACACTACCCCCTGCGGGTGGGGGACGCACATGTAGAATACACCCGCGGTATCCCCTGCCTGTCGTAAGAGGCGACTACAAGGGGCGACCAAGGGATGATTGAATTAGAACCATGAAACTACTCTTGATTCCCACCATCATGCGGGGAACACCATGGGTTGCATGTACTTGCGAGTAGTATCACTAAATTGGTACGAAATATGTTTGTGATTAGTTGCAGTAAAAAGCCTGGCCTGGTGGATTCCAGTACCCCTGCGTTGTACCCATGTGAGCAACACCGCGGGTCTGGGCGTAGCCTGTGAGTTGTACCGCTATATGAGCGGCACCGCGGGTCAGCGTTGCCTGTGATTGGTACCCACTATGTGAGAAACACCACGGGAATACCGGCGCCCGTGACTAGTACACCTAGGTGAGGAGCCTTACCGGTTTGCGTTGGCTATGAGTGGCGCCATTGTGTGAGAAACACCATAGGTCTGCGTTCCCTGTACGAATTGCAATACTTGTGAGTGGTACCATCTTGTGCGGACCACCGTGAGTCTTCGCTACTTTTGATCAGTACCCCAAAATGACAAATACCATGGTTCTACTTTACTCGCGACATGTACCATTCTGTGGGACCTTAGACATGAATTTAGCACCCCTTCAGACATCAAGCATCATTGTGCTTTATAAATGGTCCCTTGGTGAGTAATACTCTAACTACCTTCTTTTCGAGTCTGATCCACTTTTGTTTGTTTGTTTGTTTGTTTGTTTGTTTTGTTTTTTGTAGGGTTCATGTCCATCCATTCATTCTTCATGACATTTTTTATTTTATTTTGGTCAGTGGATGAATTTGAATTTTTTGTTATTTCATTTCGTACCATTAGGGGCCGATGACCTCGATGTTAGGCCCCTTTAAACAACAAGCATCATCCTCATCATCATCATCATCATCATCATCATCATCATCAGTATTCTACAGGAATATCTTCCTGTACGAGTTCTCGTATATCCTGTCTTGCTAAATATTTTAAAAACTTCGACACTCACTTCATATCCTCGCGAAATCCAGCTGTCAACCAAAGTAATTGTGTCCATTTTGGTTCACCCATTCATTCCCTACCTTGTTTACAAATCCTTGTACATTCACACACCGTGACCTCCCTTCTAGTTATTGTCTTACTTGTACCATCTGTCAGGTCGCTAGTTTTACCCTCGTTTTCTCTAACTCTAAAATGCTGCTTTCTGTTGAAAGAATAACATTTTGGTACATATTGTCTCAGAAGTTGAGTTGCGTTCACCAACCTGCAGCGCGCAGATCCTCAATCTCAACTGGAGCCAGCAATCTGAATTTGCACTCGTAGCTACCTACCACATTCCTCGCTCAGTCGTACGATCACGCACCTCCAGAGTCGATGAACTTATCCATTTCCTTTGTTGCACTGGAGTAGAATTTCACGACCAATTACGTCGCCTAATACAAGGCCCATACTTGTTTTGGCCTTCAAGGGGATTTTTTTTTCTTTTCCTAAATGGGAAGCTAAGATTATCTGTTCCTTGACGGTCTCGCTGTCCTTTTAAAACCTTTGCTGTCATTATTAATTGTTTACCACCACAGCCGATACCATCTTAACTTTAATTGGTTTCTTAATCTTTACTCTTCCCATTCTGTGCCTATCATCAACGTCCGTTCACTGCAGTTTATTTTCATACGGTGATTTATAATGCAAACACCTTGCTTATTAAATAGATTAAATTCGTGTTCATTCTCTGATAGCCCACATTGCAATTTATTTCCTCCTAGGTTCATGGTTGATTATGTTCCCTTGTTACTTTACTTGTACAAATACTTCCTCTACCCGTCTAGCCTTCACCATTTCTACTTCGACAGAATTCTCTATAACCATTTTCTCTTATGATTCTCTATTCTTTCGCAATCTCTTTTATCTCCTTCATTTCATTGTAGGCCTACTTCTCAGAGATTAGATTTCTTAATGGTTCGTTCTGACCAATCTCTCTATTTCCTTCATCTTTTCCATCTCTTCACAGCAAATTTCTCTCATTGACCCAGGACCAGGATTCAATTCTACACTTCCTATTACAAGTTGTAATGCTATAACTGCTGCGTAATCAGTGTTTTTTACAGTACAGTTTGTTGCTGAGAAGTCATGTTATTTGACACACTCTTACACTTCAAATGTCCACGGTATCGACCTGTTGCCACCCTAACGGTTGATCAGCATTTCCATCTTCCTCGCTCAGCACTCAAAATGCAATACAAAATAATTCCGCTTCCCTGACTGTATCAAAGATGAAGACCAACTTAATTACCGGAGGAACAAACGGCCGGGAAAGAATTACCTACTCTATCCCACTAAGTGCCAATATTATGGAAAGTGGAGGCTCATACCTCTCGCTTCTCTAAAGGTCTTTTTTTCTTTTTCAATTTGCTCTACGTCGCACCGACACAGATATGTTCTACGGCGATGAGGGGACAGGAGTGCGAAGGATGCGATCGTGGATTTAATTGTAGTACAACCCTAGCAATTTTTCTGGTGTGAAAATGGGAAACCACATAAAACCATTTTCAGGGCTGATGACGAGGCGTTCAAATCCACTATCTCCAGAACGCAAGCTGACAGGTTCTGATCCACACGCGGACCATCTCCTTCGGTCCAACCAAGGATCTTCATAGCCCGTTCTGTCTGAGTGGGAGAGACGGTAGAGCGCTGGCCATCTGATTCGAAGTTGACAGGTTTACTGGTACAGCCTAACCTCAATATCTCGAACCTCCATTATTCGAATTTTCAGAATCTCGAAGTAACTTAAATTTCCCGCCCGTTTGTCCTATTCTTCACGTGTATTTATTTCTCTATTACTCGAAATTCGGTTACACGAATTTATCGATTTCTCGAAGCAAACATTTCATGCCTTGAAGCACAACAACAAACACTGTAACTCGAATTTGTGCAACATTAACTGAAATATGGCATTTATACGACATTTGTAGTTTATGAGTAAACAATAAACAGTAATGCTGGGAGCTAATATGACGGAAACCAAAAACTAAAACTTGTAATGGCCGGAAAATCGGCAAAGGCTCGCTGTTTCTCGGGTGTGAATTAAATACCGGTCACGTAAAAAAGCAACCCCTGAAGTCACCGATGACAAGCTCCATTTACGAATCTTGGCTGGATGGCATTGACGGGAAGTTTCAATGTGAAGGAAGGAAAGGTTACCATTAACAAACAGAAGGGACTACACCCCGTTCCAAAGGTGGACAAATATGTTAAGTAGAGAAAAAGTGTCCAACCGGATACCAGTGGCATCCGAACCCACAACTTTCCGATTTGGCGTCAGATGCTCTTACAGGTTAAGCTGTGGTTGGCTAGGCCATATTTGTCTTCTTCTAAAGGATCTAATCTAGTAAGAGCATCCGTCACGATATCGCAAGACTGTGGGTTCAGATTCAACTTGTATCCAGTTGGCCATTTTTGTTCGGAACTTAACATCTCTTCGGTATGAACCGAACATGGCCCAATTAATATGTGGAAAGTTTATTTCGAATATAATAAGCACCTAGCTTACTACCGAGTGAGAGGAAAGCCATACAGTAGCATATGTCTCCTCATTATAAATATGCTATTTCAAGTAACCTGCTGGTTGCCTTGCTCAAGTGAAGGTGTCGTGATATAAACCTACTATCACCTAGCCTTGAAATGTCGTACCTAGCACACTGGCCTCAAGGAAGCGCGAACTTGCGAACCAAATACCTGCTATCACATGTACAGCTCCTCAGCCAGGACTTTCACCGCAACAGCACACTCTAGAATGAATTATATAGTTATTCTCTGAAGGAGCTGGATGACTTCATCACAGCCACAGTGTCAACCAGCCTTTCTTTTAATTCAATCCGTTTAACTTCCAGGTTTTTTTTTTTGCCGGTCTCAAGGACGGGTCCCACCTCTACTGCCTCAAGGGCAGTGTCCTGGAGAGTAGGACTTATGGTCGGGGATACAACTGGGCCAGACGGCCTCACCTGCTATGCTGAACAGGGACTCTGTGGGGGATGGGAGGATTGGAAGGGATAGACAAGGTAGAGGGAAGGAAGCGACCATGGCCTTAAGTATGGTACCATCCGGGCATTTACCTGGAGAAGAAGCTAGAGGCCACGGAACACCATTTCGAGGATGGCTGAGGTCAGAATCGAACCTCCTTTGCTCTACTCAGTTTACCTCCCGAGACTAAGTGGACTCTGTACCACTTTTCAAATTTCGTGGCAGAGCCGATAATCGAACCCGTGCCTCCGAGGATGAGAGCTAATCACACTAACCACTACACCACAGAGGCGGATAAAACAAAACTGTCTTTGTTTTATTTTTCTGTTGTCACAAAACTCAGCTCAGGATGTAACTGTTTGGTTCGGACCAAGTAGGACTCGGAATATGTTCAATACGCTCATAGCAAATGGTACCCGGACTCTCAGGATTATTTACTTGGTCACTCAGTCATTGCCAACGGTTCACAAACTAGACAGTGAATACAGTAACCAATTCCTTGCACTCAGCCTGTTAGGACTATAAAAACCACCGGTAGTCCTTTAACCCCTTGGAGGAGATAAACTCACTGAGATTATCTATACGCAGGGTAACATCGTACTTTACAGAAAAATGACCGACCAGAGATAGGTATTACCTGAGTAATAGTAATCGATTTACTTGTGAGAAATACTTTATAATTCTAGTGATTGTTATACTCTATAATCGATATGCATTGCTCCGAGTGTACGGCAACGTTGGAGCCTCACCACTCGCAAGATATCAAGGATATAAAGTTAAAGATTTGACACGCACTCGTTCATTTAGTCTCAGCTTCTTGTGGTTTCTGCTTCAAATTTAGAAATCAATGTACCGCGACTTTGTGAGTTTGCATGTAGTCGACAAAGGAACAGGAATGAACATGTGACGGCGAAGGTCTTAAGGGATTTCCATTGTCATATTGGAATAAATATTTTGAATTAGTTGGGCCTTCAAAATAAGGAGAACATCATTGATTTAATTCAAAGCCCGGTCACTCCATGTCAGATTTGTGCTGGACAAAGCGGAGGCAGGACAGGTTTTCTTCGGGTACTCCGGTTTTCTCTGTCGTATTTCATTCCAGCAACACTCTCCAAAATCATTTCATTTCATCCATCATTCATTAATCATCGCCCCAGAGGAGTGCGACAGGCTTTGGCAGCAGGCACATTTCCTATCCTCGCCGCTAGTTGGGGGCTTCATTCATTCCATTCCTGATCCGGTCGAATGACTGGAAACAGGCTGTGGATTTTCATTATGGATTTAAAATGCTAACTTCTTTTAGGAGCAATCGTATTGAAAGTTTCAAGGCATAATTTTTAGTCTCAATGTCTGCAAAAAGTAAAACGTATTTCCTTGCAAACCTTGGCATAATTCCACACAAATGTAAAACAAGTCAGTGATTTCTTAGAGATTGCAGTTCGGTCAAGTAACTGACATTGTAATTTAACCGATTAGTCCTTGAAAAATTTAATTCGTAATTTAGTAAAATATTTCTCAGGTAACTTTAATGCAGCGAAATTACTTTCATTAAGTACTTTTCCCACCACTGACTTTCAGCAAGGCTTGGAGCTATGGGAGTGATGGAATCACCCTCCTATTTGATACCAGGGGTAAATTAGAAACTAAAATTTTGTACAAGTAATTAGTAAATTTACAATTTCAGTTACTTGACAGAACTGCAATCTCTAAGATATCACTAACTTGTTTTACATTGATCTGGAATTATGCCAAGGTTTGCGAGGAAAAGTATATTACTTTCTGCAAACATTGGGACTAAACATGATGTCTTGAAACTTTCAAATAATAAATAGTGCTACTTAGCAAACGAAATGGAATTCAATGTGAAGTTATGAATATTAATGGGGCTTATGACAGTAAATATTAGAACTGGCTGCGTCAGTAATCGGGATGACCTGAATGTGTTAAGAGTTAATAATTTTCGGGTAAGGGAGGATACCGAGGAAGAGAGAGGAGACTATAAAATGTACTTAACAAGAGTGAAATAGTAGGGTGGGCGATGACACCTATACGGCTGTGACATAAAACATCTGCCCGCAGCGAAAGTAAACTCTATTTACAATGCATTCGGAAAGATAACAAGACAATAGATTTTTCATGGTTAGTACTTCTAATTCTGACTCATTAAAAACGAAAATATTGTACACAAAACCAACTTCCTTCATTCTTCTACATTCTCCTTGCTTGTTAGATACTGTCGTCTTACCTCAGTGGCCGCCTGTCTCATGACGTTAGGACGGATTGACTTACCGGTCAGCCATTACTAAATTCATCTCAGTTAGAGTCAAATACCTAGGTAGTGATTCCAAAGCAAATATAGAAAGAGAAAAAGAATTTCTTAAAGTTGTACAATTATTAAATAGAGTGACCACACCGAGTAGTACAGGGCATTTTGTTTGTGTATAGACTCAGTTTCTAACTAGTTAATGATAACAGGTGTAGAAATAAACGATACCACAGAACTAGAAGATTGTGGCGGCGTTTAGTAAATCCACAGAGGCTTGCGGACTGAATGCTGAAAGGCATAAGGCTCCTTTCACACGATCAAGTAATTTGGACAACAAAGGGTTTTGCAAAAACATTTTGGTGGTGTATGGCACGGACTGAGTAGTTGCACAACTGTTTGAGGCGAATCGGGAGAGACCGAAGTAATTTACGCAACACTCTTGCTTGACAAGCGGTTTGAACGTCTATGGCAGTGTTTGACGACATTTGGCCACGTGAAGACGCTTTCCTGTATCTACTGTACCTGAGTCCTGTTTAGTATGGCGTTGACAAGAAACGTTAATAAAGAATTCTGGCGAGAGTTCAACTCAATTTATCGCGAGTTGCCTGAACTTTGGAAAGTAAAAAGTGAGGTGTAAAAAAAAATAGGAATTTTCGGTATCTCAAAGTGGCTAGTAATGTCTGTTTTACCGATATTGGTTCCCTGGTGACTGTACTTCTTTTTCAATGAAAAGTGTGATCATTTCTGCGTACCTATATCAATTCGAAGATAATTTTTGTAGTCTATTGCAGAACTTATCTTTAGATCTGTTACTTAATGGTCATGACTAAAGTCACTCCGCTTCTTCAACCATTCCCTCATCAATATTCTCTGCTTTGTTTTTCGATTTGTTGTTTTCTTTTCTGACAAACAACCAAAGTTATCGCGGCGCAAGCAGCTTCTGTGTCGGACATCCTCTCCTCTTCAAAAACGAACTGAGCATTGCACAAACCATTGCAACGTGAATGTACCAAACTTTTCGCAAACAGGAGAGATCCACTGCTTTCCACTCCACTCCACCAGAGGTGTAGAAAGGGGCCCGTAGCATTCGCACGAGACACTTCGTTTGGTGCAACCTCCATGCACTCTCGTCAGCAGCAGACTGCTGTCAACCGGCCTTAAGTGTCTTTCACTCTTGGAGACCGCAAGCTCACTAAATTAGATTAGGCCCTAGTTCGTTCAGACGTTCAACATTCAACTTTCAACAAAAAGTCAGGTTGTGAGTTTCTTAAATAGGAAAAGTCCTCTCAGTTTTAATTACAGCTTTTATGGGGTGAAAGTTCCTAATGGGGATCACTGTAAGTACCTAGGTGTTAATATAAGGAAAGATCTTCATTGTGGTAATCACATAAATGGGTTTGTAAGTAAATGGTACAGATCTCTGTACATGGTCATGACGGTGTTTAGGGGTGACTGAATGGGTTGCTATATTTCTAGAAAATAGATCTCAGAGAGTTAGAGTAGGTGAAGCTTTGTCTCAACCTGTAATAGCTGAGAGGGGAGTTCCACAGGGCAGTGTTATCGGACCTTTATGTTTTCTTATATATATAAATGATATGAGTAAAGGAGTGGAATCGGAGGTAAGGCTTTTTGCGGATGATGTTATTCTCTATAGAGTGATAAATAAGTTACAAGATTGTGAGCAACTGCAACGTGACCTCGAAAATATTGTGAGATGAACAGCAGGCAATGGTATGTTGATAAATGGGGCTAAAAGTCAGGTTGTGAGTTTCACAAATAGGAAAAGTCCTCTCAGTTTTAATTACTGCGTTGATGGGGTGAAAGTTCCTTTTGGGGATCATTGTGAGTATCTAGGTGTTAATATAAGGAAAGATCTTCACTGGGGTAATCACATAAATGGGATTGTAAATAAAGGGTACCGATCTCTGCACATGGTTATGAGGGTGTTTAGGGGTTGTAGTAAGGATGTAAAGAAGAGTGCATATAAGTCTCTGGTAAGACCCCAACTAGAGTATGGTTCCAGTGTATGGGACCCTCACCAGGATTACCTGATTCAAGAACTGGAAAAAATCCAAAGAAAAGCAGCTCGATTTGTTCTGGGTGATTTCCGACAAAAGAGTAGCGTTACAAAAATGTTGCAATGTTTGGGTTGGGAAGAATTGAGAGAAAAAAGAAGAGCTGCTCGACTAAGTGGTATGTTCCGAGCTGTCAGCGAAGAGATGGCGTGGAATGACATTAGTAGACGAATAGGTTTGAATGGCGTCTATAAAAGTAGGAAAGATCACAATATGAAGATAAAGTTGGAATTCAAGAGGACAAACTGGGGCAAATATTCATTTATAGGAAGGGGAGTTAGGGATTGGAATAACTTACCAAGGGAGATGTTCAATAAATTTCCAATTTCTTTGAAATCATTTCGGAAAAGGCTAGGAAAGCAACAGATAGGGAATCTGCCACCTGGGCTACTGCCCTAAATGCAGATCAGTATTGATTGATTGGTTGAGTAAGGATGTAAAGGAGAGGTCATATAAGTCTCTGGTAAGACCCCAACTAGAGTATGATTCCAGTGTATGGGGCCCTCACCAGGATTATTTGATTCAAGAACTGGAAAACATCCAAAGAAAAGCAGCCCGATTTTTTCTGGGGGATTTCCGACAAAAGATTAGCGTTAAAAACTGTTGCAAAATTTGGGCTGGAAAGACTTGGGAAAAACGAGACGAGCTGCTCGACTAAGTATTATGTTCCGACCTGTCAGCGGAGAGATGGCATGGAATGACATTAGTAGACGAATTAGTTTGAGTGGTGTCTTTAAAAGTAGGAAAGATCACAATATGAAGATAAAGTTGGAACTCAAGAGGGCAAATTGGGGCGACTATTCGTTTATAGGAAAAGGAGTTGGTGATTGGAATAAGTTACCAAGTGAGATGTTCAACAAATTTCCAATTACTTTCAAATCATTTAAGAAAAGGCTAGGAAAACAACAGATAGGTAATCTGTTACCTGGGCGACTGCCCTAAGTGCAGATCAGTATTGATTTATTATTGTGTGTACCACAATTTCGATTTTTTTTTCAAAATGTCGGTTTCATTCATAGATGCTGAAAAGTTAATAATATAAATGCAAAACCGTCCTTGTCTGTGGGTTTACAAACGACAGACTATTCAAATAAAATTTAAAAACTTCAAACGTGGAATGAAGTTTCCCTAGAAGTGACTCCAAATTTTGCCGAACTGGACGACTCCAAAAAGAGAGAGGTTTGTAAGTACAATAATATTGTATGTGTTATACGTTAACGAACTATTCATTCAATCTTCTTTCTTCTTTCTCTAGCGCTTTTTCCGCATCTGTGGGGTCGCGGATGCGAACTGTCTCTCACATGCGGATTTGGCCCTGTTTTACGGCGGATGTCCTTCCTGACGCCAACCCTATTCGGAGGGACGTAATCATTATTGGGTGTTTCTGTGGTGGTTGGTAGTGTAGAGTGTTGTCTGAATATGAAGGTGTTGGGAAAAACACAAACACCCAATCCCCTGGCCAGAAGAATTAATCAGTGGCGATTAAAATCCCCGACCCAGCCAAGAATCGAACCCGGGTCCCTCCGAACCCGAGACCTCGACGTGGACCACTCATCCAATGAGTCGGACTAACTATTGTTTTTTCAATATTACGCCAATAATATAGGTCACTGAATAAATAATTAATCAAGGTTTTTAGCAGTTTTTATTTCAAAGGAATTGTTTTCAATTAAATTACACAACAAAAATTTCTTATTCGTGAGAATTACCAGTGTTTTATTTACAGAAATTAGGTATAGATAGCAAGGCCATACTGATAGGTCACCAAATCATTCGTTCAGACGGTCAACATTGTGCACTTCATAACTTCAAAGTTTTTGTCTCAAAATGTCGGTGCAATATATTTTCTCATGTTAGAGTCCTGACGCTGTAAACTTGCTTCAAGTATTGACAACAATTCATCAAACGAATTCCCATTCATACGAAAGTAATTAAAGGCGATTTTTGATCACTGGTACGTTCATCTCGTAGACAACGATGAACTCCTCGTTCTAGGTGATATAAATTTAATTGATGGACCCAATGAACCCTAGTACTCTTCTCTCTCCGCAACCTCATTTTCGTAAGAATATAAATCCCAAGGGTTCACGAGAGCCCAAGAACAAGCAACAGAAACTATTTTCTACCGGCAGTGTGAAGGATAAATCACGAAGGGGAAGATCACTAGCAAGAGAGAACAGTTCAACGACGTCGCGGAATCATTGGAAAGATCACCAATGAAGTCATTTCACAAACGATCTGCGGAACTACGTATACCTCGGTCAACTCTGCGCAAGCATCTGAAATTTGACTCAAAATTACGTCCATATCGACCGAAACATGTACAAGAATTACGTGAGCATTATTTAAATCGAAGTAAAATGGCATGTGTCGCACTTCTTCAGGTGCTTGACACCATCCCGAAACGTGGCAAAGTGATCTTCATTGATGAATGTGCGATATATCGAAGCTCGCGATCAAGAGATGTTGTCTTCTAGTCGAAGGTCAACCCTTATTCTTACGATGAGATTGAAACCCTCCCAATGTCATGATGTGGGATGGTATGGAGAGAAAAAATATTTACGGTCCGTATTTTCTGAACGATCTGTTGACCAACATGAAACCACAAGGCCAACTCACCCGGTAATATCCTTTTAGGAATCATTATTGAACTAGGAGGGTGTGTATGTTAGAACTGTAGAGGAGGCAGAAGTATTTAGAGAACAATATGTAACGACAGTAGTACGTAAGGATTATATCCAGGGAGGGGAGTTGACTAATATTATCGAAGTATTGAAATGTACCTATGATAATAAAGACATTTACAAGAAGATAGAAAAGTTGAAAGCTAGAAAAGCAACTGGAATTGATACGATTTCTGCGATATATTTAAGGCAATAGGTTGATATGTAGTGCCGTATCTGAAATAAATTTTTAATAACTTTTTACATTAAGGAACTACAACAAATGAATGGAGAGTCGCTATAGTAGCCCCAGTGTATAAAGTGAAGGGTGATAAAAATAAAGCGGATAATTACGGGCCAGTCAGCTTTGCATGTGTTCCAATTATGATCTGAAAAAGCATTCTTTCTGTAAGGAGCCTCAAGGCGTGGAGGTAAACAAGGACGTAGAGGGAGTTGGAGAAAGAGGATTATGGGGGGGGGTTAGTTAATTAACATAGACTTGTAGACCGAACACAACCGAGCGAGATGGGCGGGCGGTTATCTGTGATCTTTCGGGAGATGGCGAGTTCGAATTCTACCGTCAGCAGCCCAGAAGATGGTTTTACTTGGTTTTTCTTTTTCACACCAGGGAAATTCTCGCGTCGCCGAAAACATTCAATGTATTAGAACGGCATTAAGCAATAGCCAACCAGACTGAATACGGAAAGATATTATTGTCTACATAGGAGATGATATAGTTGTTGATTCCCATAGGGAATCTGAAATATTTGTCCTGAATGAGTAAATTTATAATACCAATATAAATGGTCCGTTATTGGACATTATAAATTTTCCAGCTAACTCATTCTTGGTTGCCAGCGTTTCGCCCTCGTGTGCTAGGGTGGGCTCATCAGTTGGCACCTAGCACACCCACCAATACGCTGGCTAGTGCACACCGTGGACGCCACTGCGCAGGCTAACCGGAGCCACCGGCAGTGCCGATGCACCAAGAGACCCTGTCTCATCACCAAAAATTGGTGGGTGTGCTAGGTGCCAACTGATGAGCCCACCCTAGCACACGAGGGCGAAACGCTGGCAACCAAGAATGAGTTAGCTGGAAAATTTATAATGTCCAATAACGGACCATTTATATTGGTATTATTACGTAGGAGATGTAAGTAAGTATGAATATACTGTATGTATGTATAAACGAATGTAATCAGAAGGAAACTATCAAAAGGTTACAATACGAAATCAATCGCATCAAATTGTGTTTATAATAAAGAGTTGAGATGAACGTGTCGGCGTTGGGTATTGTCATGAAGCATTCGATGAGCACGACATTCACGGTATTTTACAACGGAGAGATTGAGGAAGTTGTCATAGCTCTTCCTTCTTCCCCCAGCCTTTCTCTACATCTGTCGTGAACTTCGGTATTATCAACTGCTTGTGATAATTAGAAGCAATGGTTTATTTATTTTTTCACCAGTTATGTAGGGGTAGTGTGTCTGCCTTTTGTCTGGGCCACGGATTCCTTTTAGGGATAGAGAAGTGGCGATTTTAATTTCGAACTGACGATTGGAACAGGGTTTACTCAGCCTCATGAGATCAACTGAAACAGAGCGTGTTGGCTGCATGGTAGAGTCCGTGTAGCTTTAAATTTGTATTCGGGAGATTGTAAATCAAAACATCGACTTCGGCAGCCCTGAACATAGTTTCCTATAGTTGCCCGTTTCCACACCAGGAAAATCAGAAGCTGTACCTTAATTAAAGCCCAAGATGAACGAACCTGAAGCAACTTTAAACTAGAGTTAACAATCATAATATTATTATAGTGTTAGTAAAATTTTCCATTTATATTTTTATGAAAAACGCTTTTCTAATTTTTACAATGCAAAATTCCATGGTTTCTATTGTGAAACCATTTTTATACTTATGGTATGTCACTTTCGGGCAAAAATTTTAGTAAATAACTTGAATTGGTATACAACTGCTGCCCTGAGATTGCAAGAGTATTTTTCCACCAAATAGCAATATGAGTTCGCCTTTAAGAATATCCATAAGCCACCCGACATAAAAGAATAATATAAGGAGTGGCCGTCACATGCCCTCAGGGAGACTGGGAGGTCACTGGCGTAACTCACGCATACTTCCAGGAAATACCTAAAGGGACTACAACAGGGCTGACAGCCGCGTGGGCACGTAACAATATATTAATTATCCTTTATATACAACGTCAGGAAAGTCCGTGTTTTTAAGGTCACGAACGCTTTCTTCCTTTTCTATCCAATCGTTCCGAAAACCTGAATTAGTGCGACATTAAAGGACTACAAGAAACAATTTAAAAACAAATCAACTGAAGAGCAGTATCATATTCATATTTGAGGAGTCAGCTTAGCGTACTACAAGAATGAAAAGCTCCGTGACCCATCTATATGAAGGAGAAACACTTACCAGTGACTAATTAGTGAAGTGACCAAGATGACCTCGGCAACGTTATCAGTAGTTCAAAAACTGGATTTCCCCTGGTTTGAAAAGAAGCTGTCTGACATCTCCACAGAACTCACCTTGTTAAACTTTAAAGTTTGTAGGAATGGTTAATTTGCTCATGGGGTAATCATTTTTAAAATATCAAATTGAAGTAACGTTTTTTAATATACAGTGTTGTTTTGCTACCCTCCTTACAAAGGAAAGTCACATTCCATTACTCATAAACATTTTTTTTAAATTCTTAGTGCTGTTCCATATAATTTATTCGTTTCTTTATTATCAAAGTTGCTTTACGTCCTATGGTGACGATGGGATAGCAAAGAACTAGGAGTGGGAAGGAAGCGACCATGGTCTTAATTAAGGTACAGCCCCAATATTTACATGGTGTGAAAATGGAAGGAGACTGAAAATCATCTTCAGTGCTGCCAACAGTGGGGTTCTAAACCAATATCTACCGAACGTAAGTCCACAGCTGCGCGCCCCTAAATGCACGGCCAATTTGATCCGTACCGCATTTTCGAAAAATATTCAATATTTGTTTCTTCTAAACTACAACATATAAGGCAATATGTAGCCTATTTATCATTCACAATCCTATCATTACGAAATTTGCACCACTTTGGATTATACAATGCCTGTATACCTGTATAAGAGAACAGAAGAGTTATCTTCAGTATGTAGAAATGGGCGCTTGAAGGAGGAACTACTGTCGGAGTTTTTATTATGGACACTCGAGTTTAGGCTTTAATTACAAACGAACCAATAGGCCTACTGCAATGCGAGTTATACCAATATTTTCCTTGTTTAATTTTACATTAGCATATATCAGACACATGATTCTCGACGTTCATTAAATATTTTTATATGTGGTTGTAGTAAATATTGGCCGGGTTTTTAGCATCTTATCTAAGAAGCGCTCACTTAGGAATATATACAAGGAAAACTACTTGTCTAATGGTAATGCAATTTTTATGTGTAATAACCACATGTATTTGTAGTGTAATACTCAAGTTAAAATTACTTTCAACTACCCCGAAAAGAGTTGTTATCATTTTCCTAAAGCAACTTTTTCTCAGCCCAGAATAAACGTACAGCAGCAAACGTGGGCTTGTTTTGAAGCACTCAATCATGGTTATCAGAAACTACAACAACTGTAACCGTACATTGTGGTGCCGAATTTATGAAGAGTGATATTGAAAGGAGGTTTTGTGTACGCCGGACCGTGCGATTAACAGCAGGCCGGGTGGTGAAATCGGGCGCAGTGTTGTCGCGTTCAGTAGTAATCACGCGCGCAACGAACATAGCTTTTCGTTTAGTTTACGTCTGTTTTGTCATGGAGTTGATGACATCAAATTTAGAAGAAGGCAGTGAAGTTTCATTTTTCAGTTGGTCCAACATCTTACGGAATCTGTGTGGAACCACCTGGGGATCATTAGCATCTACCCTACGGTCTTAAGCCTTTGGTCTTGTGTACTCTGCTGAAGAATACTGCTCATCGATATGGCTGAACAGCATTCACACCAAATTAATTGAAACTTAGCTGAATCACACTATGCGTATGTCATTAGGGGCAATCAGATCTACTCCCACTTTCTGGCTACCTGTTCTATCCCATATCCCACCATCTCACCTCCATCGCGAAAATGCTCTCCTACAGGATTATGAGAAAATTATTAACAACAGTCAGTTGCCAATCCATGGTGACATGAATGATGCTCTTATCAACAGGCTAAAATCTAGACATCCACCTGTTAGTACAGCCAGAAACCTAGCAGACGCTAGCTTTAATCTGATTCACGCCTGAAAGAAGTATGGATATCCAGTGCTCCATAGGAATATCACAATCCACCGTGGCTGAAAAACTAACCAGAGGGTTTTGATCTCCCATGGAAGGCCTGGACAACCATCAACAGGATTCGCACTGGACATGGCAGATGTTCCGACTCCCTCCATAAATCTGGAATACTTAATTTGGCAGCATGCAGTTGTGGAGCAGCGTACTCTCACCGCCAACGAGGGAAACTGTAGAGACTTTCTTCTGCTCTCACCTTTGTGTGTTGACTATATAAATAACTTGAACCTGTAAATACTGTAAATACTTCAAACTGTAATATGATGATTGTGTTAGCCATACGCTAAATAATACAAAGTTTCAGTTGGTGAAGCACGGCGATCACCGCGGAAATTTGGTTTTGATTTGAGAGATGCAGGGTGAGGTTTCATGCTGTGGAATTCAATTATTTCCTGCACTTCCGTTTTCCATGGCGAATGTACCTTTTTCTCTAGAACTACTGAAGACATCAAACAGAAATTTGACAGTCAGGCAGGATATAAACACTTTCACACATTTTGCTGCAAGGAAATTACAAAATGTGACTTTTCATGGCCTTTAGAATTTAATGTATTCTTATTTTTAGTGTTTTCTAATTCGAAATTTCATTTATTTCCAAAAATAGAAATATGCATACAATTAAAAACAACTGCAGACATTAAATTATCAAGATTTTAGAAATCACTAAAAATAATTACAAGGTCCAGGGCATCGACGTTACTGAGAAAAAGGTACGTCAATATGACAAGATTCAAAATTGAAAAAAATATTTTTTTCCAAACATGTATATTGTGACCGTTCGTCGGACGCCTAGTTCGAAGATGATAATAAATTTCATAATGCGCTCGACTAGAATTCAGTGGTTTACATGATCCTCCACTCAGGGCATGGCCCTTCGGAAAGATAGCGGTCACATCCTATCAATAATTAACCTGGTAATGATCCAACATCAGTCTCAAAATAATGATTTCACTTAAATTAGGCATAAATGAAAATTGCAATGAGAAATTGGAAGTATAATAATTTTAATAAATGAAATCAACTGACTACAATTGAACAACTGAATATGCAACGTAAAATAAATTATCCTTGTGCATCTCCTATCGCACCGCATTAAAAGAATCAAGTCCATCTTGAAAAATAATTGTCAGTCATTAAATTAAAATCTCATCATTACACAACACTGATTCACTTAAACAAATGTAAATTAATATAATGGAAAATCAGCAATTTCAGTTTCTATTTATTCATCTTGTTTGTTCATTCGCTGACGCATTTATTAGACGAACCTGTCCTCCCTGCTCTACTTTTCCTATTACTTCATTATAACCTTCTAACTAACTGAATAATAACTTGAATTTTCTAACGGCGCATGATAAACACAAAAAATCCTTCAAATACATAATAATAGTATCATTGCTCCATAAATAAATAACTGCATGTCTCCATCCAACCAACGGCATCATATGGCTGCACCTGAAATAAAGTACCAGCTACTGTCATAAATAAGTGAACGATCAAATGGCAGACGATCTGCGTTGCCTCGACTCCACTCCATCCTGCTGGAAAATACTTCTACAGCGCCAACTTACTACATCTAGCAATGCTACAAGTTGATCTACAGTACAGGTGACAATACTCCCACAATCTAATTATCGTTCGAGTAACTTGTCGAAAATCCTACTCGTGTGTTCGTAAAATACATTCCGCTATCCATGTGATACCAAATTAAACTCAAGTCAGCTCGTATGCCCAACCAATCTCTTTGAAAAGCATTCAATCAACGCTACGAAACTCGCTCATCTAATAAACTCAAACATACGCGGCGGAAATACCTCTCAATAACACTATCCTAACTATTGGCCATCTCAAAGAATTAAATTACTACCGCAATTCACCACTCAATAAATCATTCTCTAATTATACCGTCAACTATACCTTTAGATGACCCTACATATTTTACGCCACACAATGTCCACCACATAACGAAAATACTCATCATTTCCTACATAAATGAGCTAAAATATCTTTGAAGAGCTTCACTATTATTCATACAACCATCACTGAATCGATCCACAAAACATATCATAACACTCCACGGAATTATTCATATTACAAGATCACCACATCAAATATCTCACACATAGGTACTTCAAACTTACCTGTGGCATTCAAGATCACACTCGCTTCACAGCTGTTCCACTAACACGGAAAACAACGCAGGAAAGATCGCCTAACCCTAATATTCACCGACGGAAAACAGTAGCATCATATGACGTTAAACCAACACCGTTAGCACGTTACAACATTCAAGTTATTTCACTTTATATCACCTGTGTGACATTGAAAAATATCTACTTCTACTATAAGCATCTACAAGTAAACAAGAAGGACAAGGTTCGACTACTCATCTGACTTCCTCGCTTCTCCACAGGTATTGGTCGTCAGGTTATTTTTTCAGCCATCTCATTCATCCCGGCAGAGTGCGAATCCACCAGGATCCTACTGGTTTACTCGAACATCTCCTCTATATGGACTTTCTTATTCACAAATATAGGCAACATCTTGGGTTCAATCTGAAACTCGAACAAAATAATTAGAGCGAATTCATACAGATTTACAAGTCCACTGTTATCGATTAATACTGGCCTGTATAAATTAGTGTCGCTCAATGCTATATTTAGTTTATCAAACGTTATTTAGGCCTCAACTTCTTAAATTTTAAAGACTTTAACTCGCATACAAGAGCTGTGCTCACTATTTGCTTCCCGATCTTTTTCTGCTACTCAAGAATTAACATTAAAACAAATTCTAACTTCATTATTTACAATAATAATAATAATGAGGCTGCTTTCCATGAACCACATAACTATGATCCTGACTTCTTTGCATATGATTTTGACATTTGAGGAAACTTTATCACGGAGATTCACAAAGGAACACACGCTACTATTGTTTTTTCTTCTCCACTTGAAGTACGTCACACCACACGCCTGTTAGATGATTAACTGTATGTAATTCCGGCTCAATCCATGGCCTCCTTGACGTCTGTAATACTAGATGTAATGTCTGGCCTTTCTTCTTCTCAGCTCTTACTGCAAATATTTATTGATACCCGCTTGCGACTACACTGTTTTCATGCGGTCCGATGTATACCACGGGGTTCTGAGCTTGATCTACCGATTTCTTCCATAAGATCTACCATCAATTCGCGAGTTGTGTCGGCTCATATATTACGAATATATATAAATTCGCCGTACATCAACAATTTATCTTACATCTATGCCGTCCATATGCATTTATGACCTTCAATGACTCCCTGACATGTAATTACACGTATCGGTCATGTCCACAGTAACAAGGAAATGCACTTTTCACTTTTCCGTAATGTCTGTCTGTCTGTCTGTCTGTCTGTCTGTCTGTCTGTCTGTCTGTCTGTCTGTCTGTCTGTCTGTCTGTCTGTCTGTCTGTCTGTCTGTCTGTCTGTCTGTCTATATGTACACGCATCACGAGAAAACGGCTGAAGATAATTTAATGAAAATCGATATATGAAGTCGGGGGATGATCCACTAAAATCTAGCCTGTGAATCATTTTATTCATGCTGAGCGAAATGGTAGTTTAGGGGAAGGCCTAAAATGTTATTCTCCAATATGTATATTATTATTGGTCCTATCGATAAATACTACATAACTAATGTTATACAGATTTAAATTTCCGATCATTTACGTCATACATTGTTACCGTACAGGCTATGATAACACAGATATTCAAGAATTTGCATTTTTGTTTCTAAGTCCATATCAACGCCGAGCCACGAGGAAATGGATTAACAGAATTTAATAAAAAATGGTGTATAGAGTCGGAGAACAAGAAGCTGCAGTCTAAGTTATAAACTATTTTATTCACCCTGGATGAAATATTGTAGTTTAGGGGAAGGTGCCTAAAATTTATTTTTAAATACCTATGTTACTGGTCCTATCGAAAAGTATTACGTAACAAAATTTTAGAGAATACAAATTCCGATCATTTATGTTTTATTCACTTTTACCGAACCGACTATAATAAGAGTAGTATTTCAGAGTCGGAGAAAACTAAATTTGAAAGCCTACAATATCGAAAGCACATAACATTGATCAAAAATAACATTGCATTGACTATTATTCGTTGTGATGTTGTTTGTCTCTTATGCTGCCGCTCAACTCCCATAGATGGGATTACTGCTGCGTAGCGAGTTTAACAGCCTGACTAAATACTGGCGGGAAATAGCTGGGGAGTTAGAAAACTTTATTCTTTAGCATATCATTCTTCTGGTTCATACATCTTCTGATACTGCTGGTACGTAACACACTGGTTCATCATAGTAGTTCAGCTATTCGATTCTTATTCTGACGCGCTGCTTTGAATGAGCAGTGTGCACACTTAAGGCAGAGGCTCACTTAGTAGTAGTAGTAGTAGTAGTAGTAGTAGTAGTAGTAGTAGTATGACCTGGTCTATAATTACAAAATAACTCGAAATTCAACCCTGAAAAGAGCCGTTTCTTAAGAAGAGCTTCTTCCTCTTCACTTTCATTAATTTCTACATTCTTTTTAATGCAAATTAGCAGTGAAGAGGGTGTTTCTCCTCTGGCTTGGAGGCAAATTTGCCTCTAAGTCTGATAGATTTTTCATCCACCACCACTCATCACGTACTCTTACGAAACAGATTAGTAAAAGAGCATAGGTTTTGCCCTGGGGCTCTCCACTAATCGAACCGACCTTCCACCCCTCACTCCCAGCCCCACCACCACCCTCTGCCGAAAAAAGACGAAGAGTATTCACGGATTGCGGCTGTCTGCAGTCTGGTCATTACAACTCTGCAACTTTGGACTGTTAGATCGGCAGCGTAGTTCTGTTCGTTAAAAGTGAGAAAATGTGTGGTTTTTGATCGAGTATTTCATATGAAAACATTGCTTTTATTCGCGCCATTCCTACTGACGTCATTGTAATGAGTTATGTTGATTTCATTCCGGAAAATCACTAAGACAGTCTTTCCGAGGATGTAAACAGGCAGGTGGAGAGTATCTACCATTATAATGAAAACTCCCAAACCTGATTGTGACTGATGGTAGGCAAGCGGGTCTACCATTGCAGTGAAAATTTCCCTAACACAGCTTTCATGTGAGAAAAGACGTTTGGCGATTTCCCCGTCGCGTTTCTAGGGTAACGTTAAGAGCTCTGCAATTTAATACAGTCTTGCTCACAACGTGTACACTACCTAACCTAGAATTCTGCACATCAGCTAGTTTTATCTAAATTAATTGATTAATGTTTATAGCTAAAAACAATGTATTTTAAATCAGTGTGTGAAGTTTTATTATTCTGATTCAAATAATATTCAAATCGCAGATAATTTACAGATTCAATGAATTTTCGTGCACGTCTCCCATTATATCTACAGCTCTTTCCGTGGGGCGATACTACGGCGATGCCTGGGAAAATTTATTAAATGCAATTACATGCATCTCTCACCTCTCTAGCCCGTAACAATATCTTTTGCCTATTTTCTCCCCAAATTTGCATCGGAATCCAATACTGAGGTCTTGTATGTGCAGTAGGTCACCCCTATTGCTGTAAAACCTAATATAAGCCCGCTCTAAATTCCCTCTATCTTAGATTTAATTAAAAATATTCAGTTTAGTTTTTTCTTCTTTTATCTTGAACGATAATACTGAGTTCCACAAAGTTTGTGGCGCCGTTTTCCCGTTATGCTGTGAACATGAAAATGAGCCCTCTGTAACATCCCCTCGCCGTCCTTTAAATTTGATAAATATAACTGTTAGCTTAGTTCCTTGCTCCTTTTACATTGAACTTAAATACTGTGTGTTGTTGTTGAGCAAAGCCGTTTTGACATAATTGCTGTACTGTTTTTTTTAACATAGTCTTTATAGATCCCTAGCCTAGACCATGACGTCACTGAGTCACGAGGCTATTGCGTCATCCATTCGCCCAGACTCAGCACGAGGAATGACCGACAAGTTGACTAAAGCTTCCTTACAGGAAGGAGACAAAAGCTAACTAGACTGCACCTGAGCCCTCTAAACAATTATTTTCAAAGTTCCTTTATTTTCTGAATAGACCTCGTATAAGGTTTGGAGAGTTTAAGGAAAACTATTCAAAGGTCATTAGGCAGAGCACGGGAAAAAGGTCTTAAAATAAGTACAGTCCCACGAAAATCAGGTTGTCTACTGTCTCTATCGTGAAAGGCCAGTCACACACTTCATGAATAGTTAACTATGTTCAGGTATTGTCGTTAATGTATTCAGCACAAAGGCAATGAACTGATCCAACCATATCCAGGCTAATTAGTGTTGTACTTGGTCCAAGAGATCAAGATGTTATCCATGCGTACGAAAACTGCTCACGGGATTCTTTACACAAGCATTCCGTTGAGGACAATCACAGAGTCTTCCTAATTAAAATTCCTTAAAACAATAGATTTTAACCCAAATGTTGGCACCAGACTCCCAGGGGTTTCTCTCTTTCCACTTCTTTTCACACGAGGAATTGAGTCTACAACATAACAGTTCCTGCACGACTTCGATCTTCATTTAATACGTCATATTTATAATTCACCTGCCTCAGTCTAGTGATTTTCAGTAACACAAGTGATGTATGCAAAAGATTCTACCTTTTACTTCCTCCTTGAAGCATAAAATGAAGTTCCTTATAGGATGTTCTATGTAAAATCCGGTGATGAATTACATTCATGTGAACTGCTGCTTCTTGTAAGTTGTGGAATTGCGATGAAAGCCTACTGATAATATCAATATATTGGTTGACCGAGTTGCATTTAACAGGCGCTCCGTATCATTAATCGTTTATTATTATTATTATTATTATTATTATTATTATTATTATTATTATTATTATTATTATTATTATTATTATTATTATTATTTTCGAATTGAGCCTCTATTTACTGCATCTTAACAATCAATCTCATTTTCAGTGTCTGTACCTTGTTCTTCTGCCGGCTTTGACATCCTGCCAGTATCTCTTAAGTCCATCGATCAGCTCTTTCTTCCTTTCCTCTAGTAAAGTGCCTCCCCGTCTTCTCGGTTCTGTCTCCGCAATAAAACCCTGATAGCTTTTCACCATCCTTCTGAAACTATTCCTGTCATTTATTTTATCTTCCGTGATGAGCACCTCTCTCAGATCTTCCTCACACACTTGGAACCATCTCAACTTAGAAGCCTTTGGTTTAGGAAATTCCAGATTTTCTTTGTGAGCCGGTCATTATTCATACGGAAGATGTGTCTACAAAACAGCAATCTTCTCATTCTAATTGTTGTTGTTATCGGTGCCATCTTGCAGCATACTTGTTTATTGGATTTAAGTCGAACCTGCCCGTTCATCCATCTGTTGCCCAAGATCTTCCGTAGTAGCCTACGTTCTTTTTCCAGTACTTGATTGATTTGTCCTTTTCGATTCATGCACAGGGTCTCCGAAGAATATAAGCCTCCTGGTCAATTATTATTATTATTATTATTATTATTATTATTATTATTATTATTATTATTATTATTATTATTATTATTATCAATTTAGGAAGGCTCGGCTTGTGCCGGTAACATAATGGGCTGACTCGGCCAAAGCAAGGAGTCACCCTCTTGATTATGAAACTACAGGTACATATATGTACAAATATTTACAACAGAAATAATTACAACATATACATTTATACAATAAATACAAACAACTTCAGACTTCTTATGTCCCCGTTTTGGGAATCTGTTCTTCAGTATTACTGGAACTGCGGCCTGGAACTTCATGCTGTTTGGCGTGAGTCAGAGGAAAAGTCGTTCCTAGGAACTTTCTCACAATGTGGCAAGTGCTCAGGAGGGTGGCTTTCTGTAATTCTACGTATGTGTGATGATGCAGGTTTAATGCGGCCAGAGAGTTGTGCAAGCATTTAGGAATAACACCGGTACATGATATTACTATTGGAACTGTGGTGACTGACTCTAGTTTCCACAGACGTTGTATTTCTATTGCCAGTTCTGTGTATTTTGATATCTTTGTGGCTATTGTTGTTTGCAGATTGGAGGTATTTGGACAAGCAATTTCTATAAGGGATGCGGATCTTTTCGATTTATCGATTAAAATAATATCTGGCCTATTGTTGCTGAGCGTGACATCGGTTATGACTTCTCGGTCCCATAGTAGTTTATATGAAGAGTTTTCGAGAATGGGTGGAGGTGTATATTTCCAATATGCAGTTGATGACTGAAGAAATCCACATTTTACAGAAAGTTTCAGGTGAATGATTTTTGCTACCTGATCATGTCGGTGCTTATAATCGGTGTTGGCCAAGTGTGGGCAACCAGAGATGATGTGCTGTATGCTCTCTGTAGTTCTGGAACAGCGGCGGCAGTTGTCTGAGACAACTGTTGGATCCTTCATAATAAATCTACGGTAGTTCCGTGTAGCAATTACTTGATCTTGGATGGCCAGAACAAATCCTTCTGTTTCTGAGAAAAGACCGGAGTAGGTCAGCCAAGCGTGCGACGCAGGTTTGTCGATATGAGGCTGATCCAGTTCATGGGGGTATTTCCCGTGAAGAGGATTTTGCTTCCACATGGCCATATTCATCTCTTTTGTAGGTGGGGTAGAAACAGGCATTTCTGGCGACGACAGATTGAGAGGTGTATAGTTTATATCAGCTCTGCAAACAGCATGATGAAGACACGATGTATCAGCTCTCGAGTGGAAATATTCTCTTAGACTTGATATCTGATTACTATGTAAATTGACAATGGATAAAAAGCCCCTTCCACCTTCTGATCTCGGGAGTGTAAGACGTTCGGTTGCAGATTTAGGATGGTGCATATGGTACCGGGTGAGTGAAACTGCTGTTTTCGTTTGTAACTGCCGAAGTTCTGTTTGGGTCCATTTTATGATACCAAAGGAGTATGTGAGCAGTGGTACGGCATACGTATTGACTGCTTTGGTAAGATGTTTAGCTGTCAGTTTTGATGATAGTACCTTGTTGAGACGTGTTATATATTTTTGCGTGACATTTCTCTTGATGTCGGCATGTTTCATACGAGTGCTCTGATGAAAACCGAGGTATTTGTACATTTCTTCTTCCTCCAGCTGTTGTATGGATTCGTTGCTTAAACTCGAAGGTGTCCCTTGTGCTGAGTAGGATCCTCTGATGACAGTTTGGGTTCTGCATCTGTCCAATCCAAACCGCATGCCTATATCTGAAGAAAACGTCTTGGTAATTGAGATGAGATGTTGGAGATGGGGTTTGGTAGAGGCATACAGCTCAATGTCATTCATATAGAGTAGGTGGCTGATTTTGAATAGCTCTTCTCGCTTATTCTTAATGCTAAATCCATACCCACTTGTGTTCAGTAGGTAGGATAGTGGATTTAATGCCATGCAGAACCATAATGGACTCAGTGAGTCCCCTTGGAAGATCCCTCGTCGTATTGGTATGGGTCTAGTTGCAACACTGCAGTTTCTTAGAGAAACGTGAAGTGAGGTGTTCCAGTCTGCCATTACCGTCTTCAGGAAGTGAATGATTGAGGGGTCAACTTTATATAGTTCCAGAACATGTATGAGCCAAGTGTGTGGTACTGAATCAAAGGCCTTTTGGTAGTCAATGAAGCACGTGTATAGGTTCCTGGATTTATGGTGTGCTTGTTCCAGGACCACAGTGTCGATAATCAGTTGCTCCTTGCACCCCTTGGTATTCTTCTTGCAACCCTTTTGCACCTCGGCAATGATGTAGTTTTCCTCGCAGTGTTTCAGAATTCTGTTGGCTATTATAGATGTAAATATCTTATATAGAGTAGATAGACATGTTATAGGCCGATACTTCGCTGGATTTTGCAGATTTTCATCCTTTGGTTTGAGATATGTGATGCCAGTGCACAGGAAAGCTGGAATGTTGCCGGGTTGTCTAAAAATTTCTGGAAATGTTGAGCCAGAAGGAAATGAGTACATGTAAATTTCTTGTAGTAATAATTGTGTATGCAATCAATGCCTGGAGCCTTCCAGTTCTACAGTTTCTTGATGCTCTGTTGTATTTCTCCGATATCAACAGCCTTGGTTGCCATATGCTTCACTTCATTAGTTCTATCTTTCAGTTAACTGATCCAATGGGCTTCCGCATTGTGCTCTATTGGGTTCGACCATACTCCCGACCAATAGCTGTGAATTTTTTCTTTGCTGGGCGTATTTCCATTTTGTGCTGCATCTTGTGTTCTCTCGTTCAGATTGTTGTATAACTGTTTCTCATTTCTTTCGAACATTGCATTCTGTGATTTTCTCTCTGTGGTGTTTTGGTATCTTTTGAGGCGCTTGGATAATGCGGCCAACTTTTGCTTCATGGTTTCGAGGGTTTCTTGTAGTACTGTGCTTCCAGGTTCCTCCAGACTCTGCCTTGAACTGATTTTCAGAATTCGAATAATTTTGTTATTTAGGCGTTTCCCTCATACTCCATTCTTGTATTGCTGCAGGCGATTCACGTCCTGGCGGATTTGGATGATGCGTTCTTTCAGGCGTTTTGCCCAAGGTGGTTCTCTCAATCTTTTCTTGACAGACTTATTGTTAGGCAAAAATGGCTTTCCATTGTTCAGTCGTACTGCGGCAAGTGCTGCACAGTATATAGCAGTATGTACTTCAGGGAACGTCTGATGCTCTTTCAGATATTCTGGCAAGACTTTCGAATTAAGATCTTCAATGATTTTCCCAAACTTTTTGGATGATTGCTGCCTTGGCAGTATGGGTCGTTGTGTAGGATCGGTACCATAATATTCTAGAAGGGCCTTGTAGAATTCAACATGTGTCTTGTCATGGAGGTCAGAGTTATCTGAAAGTATCACTTCGGGAGTACTTGTATGTACTGTTATATCAGTATCAGGTGGACTGTTAACCGTTGAGTCATACTCGGTACTTTCAAGATGTGGAAAGAGTTCTTGTGTTACTTCTTGTCTGATTCTACTAAGAACAGGACCCGGGATCAAATTGTTCTTGATGATTGATCTTCGTTGATCTGCAATGCGCTGTTCAGTAACTTTCATTGTTGGGTACTGATTTGTAAAGGCTCTGTGTAGTTGTTGCCTATATCCTGCAATTTCAGTTTCAAGACGAGTTATTCGAAGACATGCCCGCATGATAAATTCATTCATATCATTGTTCCATTTAATGCGTTTTTTGGGCTTACTGATACGAGAGGTCGTACTTGGCACAAAAGCACTCGCACCAGGTGCGGTATGATAATCAGGTTCTTGTGTTCCGCCATGATCGTCTTGAGCTACTGTAGCTTGTTCGGGTGACCCGATGGGAGGCCAGCAACTTACACTCCCACCACCACCGGCTCGCATGCTGTCATCTCTAGCGGTGGCTCCAGAGATGCCCTGGCGCACCCCAGGCAGCGGCATTTTCCGAGGCACAGTTTTAGAACTCTTCATAGTTGATTTTTGCTTTTTATAACCTACAGCCAGGTGATGTGATGTTCAGCCGCTGACAGACGCTGACCACTTTGCCGCTTGCTGCAAGTCAGACGCAAAGTGGATTTGGGTCAGTTCTTCCGCCCTCTCTGCCATTGGGATATGTCCTGTTCTGCCATTGAAGCCGTTGACCATTTTTCCTGACACCTCAGTTGATCCGCAGGTGCTTATTTGGCGAAGCCTTATTCGCACCTGTCCTGCATATCTACAGGAGCTTCCCCTATCAGCCATTGGGACGCGCCGTGTCGGGGTTGAGGGCCCCCACCCCAGTGTCTTACGCAGGGTTATGCCTAGCTCTTACTAAATTCAGAGCTAAACCCCCACGTAAGCTGACCGGGCACTTATTATTATTATTATTATTATTATTATTATTATTATTATTATTGTACCGCCCGGTACAGACCTCCCCCCCCAAAAGTTCCTCCAGGGGTGACACATGAAATCAGTTTGAAACAAAGTCCAAGTAATGATGTTGATAGATAGCAGAAGCATTTACAAGATTTCTTAATTCGGTTTCAAAATGTTATTGTTGCAGGTGAATGAAAGTCTTTAAGTTTGTAAAATTTGAATTTCTGAAGATAACTTTTAATACTTAGAAGTGAAGAAAATTTTTTTTTGCACGGTCCACCAAATATTGCTATTGAATTCCCAAATATAGTTATCTCTTATAGTAACTGTCCATGTAGTTGATGTTGATGAAGTTGGATGGCCGGACCGGCCGTTGCAGCTTGCGTCCAAAGGAGGCCGCTCGGACCCCTCAAGTACCCTGAGATACCGCTCGCCCGCACTATGAGGGGAGCAGAAGTGTTGAAGCACGCCGCGCCCGCGGTGAACATATACAGGCTGCGGGCAAGTAGCAGGTCGTGCGCCGCACGTCAGCCTTGGCCGGGAGGAGAGCTCCGGCTCGCCGTGCACATGTCGTCCTCGCTGGGGCCGAGGGGGCCCGACCTTGGCTCCAGTTGCTGCACGGCGCCGCGCGGCTGCGGGGGCACCGTGTTTTAGTGGTAGGTAGAGGAGAAAGAAGGTGCGGGCGTGAACGGGTCTCAAGCTACGGAAGAGAAACTAAGTAAAATTTAACCAGGTTATATTTTCTTTTCAAAATTAAGTAACAACAAATAGAACAGGTACTTAGTAGCAGAAACACGATTTGAAATATACAACTTACACGGTTACCCCCTTCGGGGCTTCAAGAATCAGATACATAAGTCTTGAGCAATGAGCCCAACTTTACAATATAAACCATTCAACAAAGGGGCCGAAAACCCCCAATCATGCCAGAAACACCAGTTTCCAATTACATCGAAAAAGCCTCCTTGAGGAAGAAACCACAACTTTCAAGAAAGGGTTACTTCCCCTTAAAATACAAGCCTATCACAGGCCACTCAGAATTCTACCTTTAAGCTGTCCTCCAAGGACATATACACAGGGGTAAAATACCCAATCTACTGAGGTCTATTAAATGAAAAGCAGGTTAATTGAATGACCTCTAAAACAATTTGAGAGGAGGCGAACTTGCACTCCTAATACACTTTGATTTTAAAACCTACTTTGGCACTAGGCCGTTATTACAAGGGCTAATCCCATACTACAGAGGTGACTTAATAGCAATTTACATTACATTACGGAAGAATTGGTTGAGAGAATAAGTTCACCTCAAGACAATGTGAGTGGGAGCTCGAGAGGATTAAGCACTCTCTATCCCGATATGTCGTTTTAAAATAGAATAGATACCAGTTGTTTTTACATTTTAGGAAAAGGTTACATGGTTGAACGCTTAGAACCCGCCCCGAAAGTTAAACTGCTGAGCAAGAAAAGAAAGAATTTATTAATCGGCCATTACCTTATTGTTGACCGCCGCCGAGGAAAGAGGCGCTTCCCGCCTCCTGCTATGTACTTAATACACTGAAAGATGGAACAGAAGTGGCCCGGAGACCCCTAAAATCAGCAGTTTATATACTCTCGCGGAAGTTTCTAGGCGTTAGGGGAATGAAAACACCCACCCACAATGTTTTTATTGGATAGGACCCCGCAACAGATACAAGTTGGGGGAAGATACACTAGATTGGTCAGAAATTACTAAAAGAAATTCGGGATTGGATAAATCTAAAACAAGGGGAAAAAGAGGGGTATACAGCCAACTTAAACAATAACAGAAAGAAATTTAACAAAACACAAACTTTTGAAATACAAATTTCTCCAACAAAATAGTTCTTTGACTCCGCACTAGGGTGCACTATTGTTGATCTTCAGTAGAGTCCTCTAGAAGAGAAAGTTCACACTTCTTACTTCAAGCGAAACAAAAACACATCAAAAGTGACACAGTTCAAAAACTCAAAATTGTCCACGTGGTGACATCTTCTGAGAAATTAGAGAATTAATAGAGTAGATAAAGTTCAACCTTCCTCCAGAAGAGGAGTTTCAACTGGCGCAACTTTTAAATAAACGGTGTAGAGGTGTACCGCCCGGTACAGACCTCCCCCCCCCCCCAAAAGTTCCTCCAGGGGTGACACATGAAATCAGTTTGAAACAAAGTCCAAGTAATGATGTTGATAGATAGCAGAAGCATTTACAAGATTTCTTAATTCGGTTTCAAAATGTTATTGTTGCAGGTGAATGAAAGTCTTTAAGTTTGTAAAATTTGAATTTCTGAAGATAACTTTTAATACTTAGAAGTGAAGAAAAATTTTTTTTGCACGGTCCACCAAATATTGCTGTTGAATTCCCAAATATAGTTATCTCTTATAGTAACTGTCCATGTAGTTGATGTTGATGAAGTTGGATGGCCGGACCGGCCGTTGCAGCTTGCGTCCAAAGGAGGCCGCTCGGACCCCTCAAGTACCCTGAGATACCGCTCGCCCGCACTATGAGGGGAGCAGAGGTGTTGAAGCACGCCGCGCCCGCGGTGAACATATACAGGCTGCGGGCAAGTAGCAGGTCGTGCGCCGCACGTCAGCCTTGGCCGGGAGGAGAGCTCCGGCTCGCCGTGCACCTGTCGTCCTCGCTGGGGCCGAGGGGGCCCGACCTTGGCTCCAGTTGCTGCACGGCGCCGCGCGGCTGCGGGGGCACTGAAACATTAAGCTAGGCGGCAGAATTGTGTTGGACCATCATGTTTCTTTTAAGGGCACAGGCATGTAAAGAGATAGAGGGGCCAGCGGCGTGCAGATATCCAAGGCATTTCATCTAAGCCAGCCACTGAGTGTGGTGGAGCAGGAGACGGGAGCGTGGTAATGGCCGTGACAAGGACAGGATGGCAATTTAACAATCGGGGGAGGTTTACAAGAAATGCTTGCATATAAAATAAAATAGAAGGAGCAGAATGCCTTAAGAGTTGAACTAAAAAAAAATATAACCTTCATATCCTTTTCAAATTATATGAAGCAAGTTGAAACTAAATTTACACCGGTTTCACCTGGGACAGGTGAACCCTAAATATCCTCTCGGTGGCTGGATTGCTTAGTAACAATGTAACCGGTGTGAGAAAATCGAGAATGATGCATGGCCCATGGAATCTGGGGGCAAGCTTGCCCGCGGGAACAAAATTCTTGACCATAACCTGGTCACCTACCTTCAAAGGGGTGGGTCTCCGTCCACGATCATACCTTTCCCTAACCTTTTCATGAGACACTTTAAGATTGGCTTTAGCCTTCTTCCAAAGATCTTTAATATTGTCCGGATCTATTGTCTCGGGTAGAATGTCACTCAGAGACCAGAGGTTAGAGAGCGGCGTGTTGGGAACAAACTTGAACATCAATGAAGCTGGAGTGAACTTATGAGATTCATGAATCGCCGAATTCAAATCAAAAGCTTACCAATGCAGGGACGTGTCCCACCTGGAAGGATCTTCATGATGATAGGCGATAAGTGCGGACCTGAGATTACGATTAACCCGTTCAGCCAGAGATGGTTGAGGGTAATAAGCAGAAGTGGTTACATGAGAGATGGACAAGTCAAAACAGAATTTACGAAAAAGATTTGATGTGAACGCCTTAGCATTATCAGATACAATATATTGGCACGGACCAAAAGAAGCAAAAATAGAATTTAGACAGGTAATGGTGGACTGAGCGGTAGCCAGCTTAGTCGGAAATAACCAAGAAAATCTGGTAAAACCATCTACACATACAAAGATGAATTTGTTGGCATTTCCCTTCGACTGGGGGAAGGGTCCTACATAATCAATATACAGGCGTTCCATGGGGCGCGACGCTTGATGAGAAGACAAAAGGCCTACTTTAGTGGACATGGTGGGTTTACTGATCAAACAAGATTTACAAGCTTTTACAAGTTCCCGAATTTCACCGTCCATACCTTTCCATATGAACATTTCACGAATCTTTTCTCGAGTTTTAAAAATACCCAGATGCCCCCCCAATGGGGTCTCATGATAATACTTGAAAATCATAGGTACAAGAACTGCTGGAACAACAACTTTCATCATCTTATCATGCCTCGAAGGGCAACATAGAACACCATTCCTCAGAACATAAGGGACAACATGTTCCCCAGAAGAAAGGGTTTCCATTATCGGAGCCAGCGTCGGATCTTCACGTTGGTATTTCTCAATATCCCTAAAAAGCATGGGAGCATCTGTTAAGATGGCATTAACACCAGATAGTATGGACTCGGAAGATGATGAACTGTCGACCGGTTCGTGGGTCTCGACGTCGTCATAAAACATACGGCTGAGTCCATCAGCAACAACATTTTCGGTACCTCTGATATGTCTAACATCAAACTGGAAGGCGGAAATACGAATAGCCCAGCGGGCTATACGACCAGTACGACGCGGCCTACCTAAGACCCAGCTTAAGGCTTGATTATCTGTCTCCAGGTCGAATTTGACATGTTCCAGATAGAGACGGAACTTTTCTAAGGCAAATAAGACTGCCAAACCTTCGAGCTCATAGATGGAATACTTGGCTTCTTGAGCCGACAATGTCCTAGACGCATAGGCGATGGGTCGCCTCCCTAGTTCAGTCTCTTGAAGAAGGACTGCAGCTACTGCTGACGACGATGCGTCGGTTTGGACAATGAATTTCTTCGAGAAATCAGGCATAGCAAGGACAGGGGCATTACAGAGAGCTAATTTCAGATCTTCAAAAGCGGCTTGTTGAGAAGGTCCCCACTCGAATTTGATGCCTTTCCTACGAAGAAGGTTTAAGGGCGCCGCTCTATTAGCAAAGTTAGGAATGAACTTTCTGAAGAAATTCACCATACCAATGAACCTGGCGATACCTTTAATGTCCTTGGGAGGTTTAAAATCACGGATGGCCTGTGTTCTAGAATGATCGACTGCTACACCATCGGGTGACACAATATGCCCTAGGAATGACATAGAGGGCTTAGCAAAGGCAACCTTGGACAACTTAACAGTTAACCCAGCCTTACGAAGGCGATCGACAACTTCTCGCAGATGATCTAGATGTTCTTCAAAAGACTCTGAAAATACTACGACATCATCTAAATAGTGATATAAGTACTCGAATTTGATGTCGGAGAAGACCCTATCTAGTAGCCTAGTGAGCACAGCTGCTCCCGTAGGGAGCCCGAAAGGCACGCGGTTGTATTCATATAAATTCCAGTCCGTGGCAAACGCTGTAAGGTGTTTAGACTCTTCGGCAAGGGGAATTTGATTATAGGCCTGATTTAAGTCCAAGATGGTGAAGAACTTGGCCTTACGAAACCATGAAAAACAAGAATGAAGGTCAGGAAGGGGCACAGATTGCAACACCACCTTCCGATTGAGAGCCCGGTAATCAATGACAGGCCTGAAGCCTCCTTGGGGTTTCGGGACTAGAAAAATAGGCGATGAATACGCCGACTTAGAGGGCCTAATAATACCATCCTTCAACATCTGATCGATAATTTCTTTCAGAGCCTTCATTTTAGGTGGAGATAGCCTGTAAGGTGGAAAACGGACGGGAATCGAATCCGTGACCTCAATTTTGTATTCAATAAGGTCAGTAACACCAAGAGTATCAGAGAACACCTCGGGAAACGACTGACACAGTTTGCGAATACTATCAGCCTGCTCCTCAGGTAGATGTCTAAGGTCTAACAACATCTCATCCTGGTTAGGCGAAATAGAAGAACATGACACAGAATTACACTTTAATAGTGGGATCTTACAACTAGAAGCAAATTTGAATGTGCACGACCTAGACTGCAGATCGAGCACAAGACCAGTGTGAGAAATAAAGTCAGCTCCCAATATAATGGGGCAAGACAATTGCTTGGCCACAAACAATTTAACTTTCCATGTAAACTTAAAAACACGAATTTTGACCAGTAAGGAACCTAGAATTTCTAATGGAGATGAATTAGCCGAAACGTATTGAACAGGAGAAGAGACATAGTCAGGAAGTTTACAAACCGTTTTCAATTTAGAATACCATTCAGCCGCAATAATCGAACAAACACTACCTGAATCTAAGAGAGCTGTTATAGGCTCGTTATTTACCTCAATCTTAAGAAAAGGAACAGGTGCGGGGGTATTCGCCGCAATCCTAAGACATTCTTTAGGGCATTCAAAAGATGAACTTGAAGGCTGATCGTTCTCTGCATTTACAATCTGTTTACTAGGGGCTAAGTCTCGGGAAGATGGATTAGTCGACTCAGCCGAAGCCACTAGTCACTTTTTATTATTGGCATAGGTGGAATTTGCACCAGAAGTTGAGCAGGAGGGGGTGCTATTTGAGTTTGGGCAATTCTTGGCGATATGTGAGAAGGCCCCACATTTAAAACAGCCTTGTGCTGAACCAGCTCCATTATTTGCCCTACTACTTTTGACTAATGGACATTTATTGCGAAGATGGTCAGGCGACCCGCAAGCATAACATTTACGGGGCGTGACTGTTCGGCGAGGTGGAGGCCGAGTGTTACTAAAGGAAGGCGGGGGTTCTTTCGCTGCACGCAAAGAATCGGCGTATCTAACTCCTTCCGCTGAAACGGCCAACGCTTCAAGTTCAGAGAAAGTTTGCGGGCACGCCGCAAAACACAAGTATGACCTATAAGATGGTGAAATGCCTTCCACAATAGCTTGTACAATTTGATCCTCAGGGAAGTGAAGAGCAAACACCCTGGTATAAAACTTAATGTCTTGTATGAAATCAGCCAAGTTCTCATCCAATCGCTGTACACGATAATAGTACTTTTGAATAAGGGAGGACCTGGCCCTAGCAGGGATGAAGTTAGCTAGCAAATGGGCATGGAAATCCTCAATAGATGATTGCTCGGCAATGGCTCTTACGATTTTATCAGAGAGAATACCAATAGCATACGGATAGATAATTTGCAAGATTTGACATGGAGAAAGAGAAAACACGAGGGCATGATCCTGAAATTCCACTAGAAATCTTAAAAATGAAATTACATCACTGGTGGTATTAACAGAAAACTTGGAGATACCTCTGAGCAACATTGCCAATGGATGAGGCAAGCTGCTAAACCCGGGTGACATAGTAGGTAAAGGTTTAAGTGGCAAGGAAGTCAATTCAGAACGGATGTTACTCAATGATGCACGACGTTCAGATTCATTGTCCAATGGGGCAGGGATAGTTTGAGCAGCAACGGTTATCCTATTAACTTCTCCCTTGGGAGGCGCTTCCTCACTACCTGGATTCACTATGGTGGGTTGATCAGATTTGGGAGGAACTTCCCCAGTTAACAATTGAGTGACCTTACTAGATAACTCGGAAATATTTTCCAGGAGCGTACTAGCTTCCTTCCTCTGAACGTCATTCAGTTTTAGAGACAACAGATCGTTAACCCTATTCGAAAAATGATATAGCCTGCCTTGCACACGCTTAATTTGATTTGGAGACGGATCATTTTCATCAAAAAAACTAACTACAGAAGCTAGCCCAGTAATATTCTCCGTGATCGTGGAAAGAGAGTCGTCAATTTCTTTCTCTCCCAAATTGGGGATGGAAATGGGCAAATCAAGGGACTCTCTAAGCTTGTTAGTGTCTACTGCAACCGTGCCTCCAGATTGTACATTTCTAATAGTCAATTCATAGATCAACTCCTCCTTGCGCAAATAGTTAAGAAGGAGAACATCGCGAGGGCCGGGCATGATGACAGAACAATTTGGAAAAAATCAAAAAATTCCAGCAACTGAGAAAATGGTTAGAGTTCGGATCAAACAATGTTTAGCCGTCAAAAGGGGCTAAATTGAGACCCATTCAACCAGGCTCTGCTACCACTTGTTACCGTGTTTTAGTGGTAGGTAGAGGAGAAAGAAGGTGCGGGCGTGAACGGGTCTCAAGCTACGGAAGAGAAACTAAGTAAGATTTAACCAGGTTATATTTTCTTTTCAAAATTAAGTAACAACAAATAGAACAGGTACTTAGTAGCAGAAACACGATTTGAAATATACAACTTACACGGTTACCCCCTTCGGGGCTTCAAGAATCAGATACATAAGTCTTGAGCAATGAGCCCAACTTTACAATATAAACCATTCAACAAAGGGGCCGAAAACCCCCAATCATGCCAGAAACACCAGTTTCCAATTACATCGAAAAAGCCTCCTTGAGGAAGAAACCACAACTTTCAAGAAAGGGTTACTTCCCCTTAAAATACAAGCCTATCACAGGCCACTCAGAATTCTACCTTTAAGCTGTCCTCCAAGGACATATACACAGGGGTAAAATACCCAATCTACTGAGGTCTATTAAATGAAAAGCAGGTTAATTGAATGACCTCTAAAACAATTTGAGAGGAGGCGAACTTGCACTCCTAATACACTTTGATTTTAAAACCTACTTTGGCACTAGGCCGTTATTACAAGGGCTAATCCCATACTACAGAGGTGACTTAATAGCAATTTACATTACATTACGGAAGAATTGGTTGAGAGAATAAGTTCACCTCAAGACAATGTGAGTGGGAGCTCGAGAGGATTAAGCACTCTCTATCCCGATATGTCGTTTTAAAATAGAATAGATACCAGTTGTTTTTACATTTTAGGAAAAGGTTACATGGTTGAACGCTTAGAACCCGCCTCGAAAGTTAAACTGCTGAGCAAGAAAAGAAAGAATTTATTAATCGGCCATTACCTTATTGTTGACCGCCGCCGAGGAAAGAGGCGCTTCCCGCCTCCTGCTATGTACTTAATACACTGAAAGATGGAACAGAAGTGGCCCGGAGACCCCTAAAATCAGCAGTTTATATACTCTCGCGGAAGTTTCTAGGCGTTAGGGGAATGAAAACACCCGCCCACAATGTTTTTATTGGATAGGACCCCGCAACAGATACAAGTTGGGGGAAGATACACTAGATTGGTCAGAAATTACTAAAAGAAATTCGGGATTGGATAAATCTAAAACAAGGGGAAAAAGAGGGGTATACAGCCAACTTAAACAATAACAGAAAGAAATTTAACAAAACACAAACTTTTGAAATACAAATTTCTCCAACAAAATAGTTCTTTGACTCCGCACTAGGGTGCACTATTGTTGATCTTCAGTAGAGTCCTCTAGAAGAGAAAGTTCACACTTCTTACTTCAAGCGAAACAAAAACACATCAAAAGTGACACAGTTCAAAAACTCAAAATTTTCCACGTGGTGACATCTTCTGAGAAATTAGAGAATTAATAGAGTAGATAAAGTTCAACCTTCCTCCAGAAGAGGAGTTTCAACTGGCGCAACTTTTAAATAAACGGTGTAGAGGTGTACCGCCCGGTACAATTATTATTATTATTATTATTATTATTATTATTATTATTATTATTATTATTATTATTATTATTATTATCATTATTGTATCGGAGCTACATCCACCCCGCTCATTTAAAAGAAGCACTATGTAGAAGGCCATCTATAACAGAAACTGTGAAAGACATTTCGGAAATAGTTCGAATGTTCATTGACAGATGTCTCTACTATCAACTTATGTGCGTCCTCTGGGGCGAGTATGAACAATTAATTTTGAAGTAATTTTGTGTGTCAAGGTTTCCTAAACTGAATCGTTTATTGATTATGTTTGGTATTCTAAAGTTATCAACACTTCTATCTCTTATCGTCAACTTAATATTGTAACCAATAGAGAATTTTGTACATTTATGTATTCACCAATGAGAAAAATTTGATATTTATTTGATTGTTCAATGAAAATTGGGGGTGTGTCAGAGTCTTAGCCCTGAGAAATCTGGAACCTTCCTTGCCGGGCTGAGTGGCTCAGACGGTTGAGGCACTGGCCTTCTGAACCCAACGTGGCAGGTTCGATCCTGGCTCAGTCCGGTGGTATTTGAAGGGGCTCAGATACGTCAGCCTCGTGTCGGTAGATTTACTGGCACGTAAAATAAATCCTGCGGGACTAAATTCCGGTACTTCGGAGTCTCCGAAAACCGTAAAAATAGTTAGTGGGGCGTAAAGTTAATAACATTATTATTATTATTATTATTATTATTATTATTATTATTATTATTATTATTATTATTATTATTATTATTGGAACCTTCCTCTCCACTATAAAAGCTTAGCCCATTCGGGCCATGTTCTCTTTGTGATCGCTCCAGTCAAGAGGTTTAGAGTGTGCTCATAACGGAGGCAGGTGGGAAGGCTGCCTCGTCCATCTTCGGGAGGTCCACCAGCTCAAGGTAATGACAGACTGCAACTGCAGTGCAAGTGTTCGCCTCCTAACATTTTGATTTTCGGCCATTAATTTTAACAGTTTGTCTTTGTCTCTTAGGAATTGATTGTGTAGAGCTGTTTCTACTAATGTAAAAACTGGGAGATCCGTCTCATTGACTGTTGAGAGCAGGTTAAAGGGAGCAGTAGTTCTCCAGTTATATTTGTAACTAGGGAGCTTCAAGGTAAGGTTGTTAAATAATTGTTATTTGATATTGTTAACAAGGCTTACGAGTTAGACTTGTACCTGGTTTGTTATTTGCTTAGCAAAGTATAATGTTTAAAATTTGAAAAGAAGCCAAAGATCCAAGGAAGAAATATAATCACTAAATTTAGAGTTTTAAATTCATCTTCTGTCTTTCATACATGCACCCATTCATGCCCGCACGTTCTTTCACCTCTCTCCACCACGGTATCCCCGGAACAATTATTAATATCATTATTATTGTTATTACTATGACGGGGAGAAGTGGCAGAGCCTAGGTTCCTGGACAAAATGACAAACTTTAAATTTGGGACATATTTCCTTAATTAAAATGTTTTCTTTGTTTTTAATTTTTCTCAACAACAACAACAAAAATAATGATTAAAATTAAATAAATATTAGAAAAGTATGAACAAAGAATTAAATATACAATCTTTAGAGCTCCATAATGGACCGGAGAAGATAAGCTCACCATTTCCAAGAATGAAGTTTACACTCCAAAGGGAGGTAAAATTCCGTAACTTTACGGTCGTCAGGGGTTAATATCCACATCAATGTACCTTTCAGCACACTTAAAAGCTTATTAATTTTTACACCATTTGACACTGACTACCGTTATTTCAGAGGGAAGCAACAGCGCAACATATGGATTAGAGGGATCCAAACGGAACAGCGGCAGTAGCTCATACGACACAGCCAAGAATGACTTAAAAATGTTCAATAGAAAAATCCTAAAAACAAAATAGTACGGGATGCTGAACCTGGTCATGCAATCCCGTGACATGACTTACAACAAATCATAATTGGGCGGAAGGCCCAGTGACACAGAAGATAAGCCATACTATTTTGTGACCCTGACAGAAAAGTGTATTTTACGACCTAAAAAAGAAATAAATTATATTTTGGAAAGCTTAGTCACAATAACACAAAATGAGTCCGGGAAACGAGGGTTCACACTCGTGCTTTCTTAACACATGGCGTCCACGCGTGCAAGAAATCCTAGAACCATACATTTTTAGAAATGAAGTTAAATTAAGGAAAACTTACATTAAAATAAGGTACGGGAGTTTTGACCCTTAGTAAGCTCACATGTTAGAGTAAAATTTAGTCACTTACCTTAGGAGCTGCCCCAGCTCGCCTGTAGCCTTATGTGGCGACTACATCACTGGTCTTCGCGCTGATCAAAATAGATACATAAGGTCCGAGTTTTCTCTTATTTATAAGGCCAAGCTAAGCGATAGTTGGTTGACACAATTAGAAACACCAGTAGTGAAAACTTGGAAACAGAAGACTTGCGATAGGTAGTGTTTGTCAACCACTGAAATTCAGAATATTCCACAAAAGAGAGTTTATTCCAAGTCCCTAGGTGTCAGCCAAAATAAAAGTGTTGAAATCTGTTCACAAAAGTGAAAATTAGGAGGTTTTCATAAGTTTACCTTGTCTCCGCAATAAGGTGTTGGCTACCACTACGGCCAAGCCTAACAGCTGTTACTATTCCCACCCATTTTGTCAAAATTCCTTGCAGTGGGCATGATATTATGTGGATTAATATAAGTTTTTCGGCGAATGTATCTTATCACTTTAGCTATGTAACGTCTAAGGTGAATATGTTATGAGTCATGTAATAAACAACTGGAAAGGGGAATTCTCAAAGTATCAATAACCTACGTTTTTTGGACGACATCATACTTGTAGCCAGCAATATAAATGAGCTTGCTGAGATAATGGATCGTGTACTATAAGAAAATCACAGTCGAATGGAGATTAATTGGAACTAGACAATAATCTAATGATCGTCACATACGGTGCCGAATTTCCACGACCACAGCACCAAAAATTTTCTAAAGGATTTGTCATTTTAGACATGATACAGTATAGGCTTTTTGGCTTATTCCGTGTCAAGAAAACAATTGCAATTGTTTAAGAAGCCTTCCTCGTGGCCAGTTGAGATTTTCTTCTGATGACGCAGAGCACAGTTCTCTGCGAAACGTAAAGAATTTCATCTTATTTTCCTGACACGGCATAAGCCCAAAATCCTATACAGCATCATGTCTGTAAGTACGGGCCGTGAAAGCATCAATGTCAATTTGTCATTTTAATTACCTGAGTTCAATTATTGAGGATACTGCCAGCTGTGAAAAAGAAATCAAGCTTCACATCTTGATGGCTCATACAGCTAAGGCAAAATTATTATTAACTTTTTTCTAGTGGTTTAAACTCCCGCTATTACACTGAAGGCATTCGTCGACGCAAGAATGGAAAAGGGCTACGATTGTGAAGGAAGTGGCCATTACCTTAATTAAGATATACCTCCAGCGTTTGTCTGGTGTGAAATGGGAAACCACGTGAAACCATCTTCGACGGCGGAATTGGAACCCACAATCATCTGAATGCAAGCTCAGAGCTACACGATCCTAACCGCACGACCAACTCAGTCGGTGGCAAAATTAAAGAAGATCTGGCAAGACTGAGCAATTACAGTGATTTCGAGGAAAACACTAATCCATTCACTAGTCTTCTCGATCTTCGTGTACGGATGTGAAACTTGGACAACAGAGACTTAAGACAGAAACTAAATAACATAATTCGAAATGTGGTGCTGGAGAAGGGTGGACAGCCAGGCGAACAAATGATTCTGTCATCCAGGACGTTGAAATATAATACAGGCCATGCTAAATTGTGTATCAGAGAATGCTGAAATTCTATGGTCACATTGATAATCCAGCGCCTGTTTCCAGCCATTCGACAGGGTCAGAAATGGAATGAATTAACCCTACCCCCCCATCTAGCGGCGAGGATATGAGCAGTGCTTCATGTCGGAAATGTGCGATGCAAAGTATTTAATTCCAACTTGAGTTTTGCAAAATAAACTGTTTTAGCCTTAACAAGAATCACAGTCGACATTGATAAGAATCGAGGGTTTTGAAAAAGAAGCACCTATTCAAGAAGGAATGAAGCAAGGCTGTTCTTTGTCTCCTCCCCTTTTCAATGTTTGTATAGAACGGGAGGTAGAGGAAATCAAAGAGGAAATTAGAAAGGGAATCACAATCCAAGGAGACGGTTACATTGTTATTTTATATGCAACTGCAGAAGATTTGGAAAAATTGTTGTATGGTAACGGGAAAGGAGTACAAGGATATAAATAAATAAATAAATAAATCCAAGACAAAGTAATGAGTGCAGTCGAACAAAGTCAGGTGATGTAGGAAATATTAGCTTAGCAAATGAAGTCTTAAAGGAAGTAGATGAATATTGTTACTTGGGTAGTAAAGTAACTAACGATGGCAAATATAAGGATATAAAAGGCAGACTAGCACAAGGGAGGAAGGCCTTTCTTATGAAAATGAATTTGCTCACGTTCATAATTGATTTATTAATTAGAAATATGTTTTTGATGCCTTTCTTCTGGAGAGTGGCATTGTATGGAAGTGAAATATAGACGATAACTAACTCAGAAAGAGATAGAATAGAGGCTTTTGAAATGTGGTGTTGCCGCAGAATGGTGAAGGAGATATGGATAGATCAAATGACGAATAAAGAGATACTGAATCGAATTGGTGAGAAGAGATCGATTTGGATAAATTTGACGGTAGAAAGAGAGGGAATGTTAGGATATATCTTAAGAAACTCATAACTTGTTCAGTTGGTATTTGAGGGAAGTCTAGTTGGTGAGAACGCTAGGGGTGGACCAAGGTATGAGTGTAACAAGCCAGTTAGAGCAGATGTAGGACGTAGTAATGAAAAGATTAGCACAGGATGGGCTGGTATGAAGATCTGCATGAAACTAGTCTATGGACTGATATTGATAAACTTAACCATGATTGGTTAATATGGTTGTTTGATCCGATTGACTAGTCTGAATGTATTACAGAACTATTTAAAATATTTTATTTTAATCCGCCTTGTCAATACACTTATTAATGAAAGAAAACTATTTATTTAACCATACATATTTCGGGAAGTCAACCATTCCATTCATCAGTAGTTAGTTCAAATAATAAAAGTATATAACGCAATATTTTGTTTTTACAATTCAAAGAAGTATTGTGTCCTAATACATCATATTAATGAATAAAGAAAACTTATGAAATATTATAAAAATAATCAATACATAAAATTTTGTTTAACTGAATGGGAATACTTATATAAATGTAAGATCTTCAAGTTTTTCAATTCATCTGATTTCCAAGTACAACTAAGAACGAAGTTGTTTGTTTCCACCCGAACAATAAAATGACACCAAGGGAACTTGCTGTTTACACCCTCCTTCGCCACAACAGACATCCCAAATATTTGGGTGTAGCACTGGACAGAACAGTGTCATTCAAAGAACATCCACGATCGTCTGCTGCCAAAATGATGACAAGAAACAACATCCTGCGGAAATTATACGTTAGCACTTGGGGTTGCCAGTGTAAGTACTCTCCGTTGCTCAGCTTTAGGTTTAGTTTATTCTGTCACTGCATAGACTAGCATTTGAGAAAAAAAAGAAGAAAAAAGAAGAAAATCTTGAAGATCTTAAATTTTAAATAGTTCTGTAATACATATGGACTGATGTCTCAAATAACCACAACAAAACCCCTAAGAGTAGACATCCTATAGCCATACAATTCCAAGAATATAAATACCAGTAAATGTATGTGGTCAGCTATATAAATTTGAGCGCTAAGGTTTAACGAGAAGTGAACCATCTTGATAATCCAGGCTCTAGTGGATGTCATTAACCTGGAGGAATCTAGCCGCCAAACTGGAGAGCTGTCACAAGTTAAATTGTAGGCTCATACAACACAGTCGCCGTGCAAGTTACGTCACATCTAGTCGTAATGGGCAGTGAAAGCTCCAGATAGCCAATCTCAATTATTCTGCAAATCGCAGGGTGGGCCATTGAACTCTATCACAGCTGTATCCAAGCTGCTCACGATGCTACACATATCCGTCAGCAGAAATCTCTCTAATAATAGGTTACACAAAGTATTTAATTAATTTTTATGATTACGTTATTCTTACAGGCCCGTTCATTACATAATTAATTCATATCAGTAATGTACAATTCGTATCCGAGTTCAAAACTCTCGACTTCATTTTTCAACCTTCTTTCCTGGCCATTTCCGAATTTCTTTATTTAAACTTTCACTTTTTGAGGCCTCCCGTACGACGAATATTGTATGAGATATAATGTACTTTTAAAAAATTAATAGTATTTGAAATGAATATCCACAGATTGTTTTGAGTCATTCGACCGGGTCAAGAATGGAATGAATGAAGCCCCATCTAGTGGCGAGAATAGGAATGGTGTGGCTGCCAAAGCCTGTCGCACTCCTCTGGGACAATAATAAGTGACTGACAGATGAAATGTTAATGGAGAGTGTTGCTGGAATGAAAAATGACAGGGAAATCCGGAGTGAGTTCCCGAAAAAAACAGCTTTGTCCAACACGAACCTCACAATAAATCAAATGAACTGACATTGTTATGTGCTGTTCTTCCAAATTCAATTGTCCTGGGTATAAAATAGCATTTCAAGCCATTAACATTATTAAACCTTCATTTTGACTGAACTATGCTTACGTTAACTGAACTACGCTTGTTATTTCACACCGGTACCTCTGTTCTATTTGCGGAATTTAACGAACATTCGCCTATTATTCAAGTGCGGCCCGTGATCTTGCCTCAATTTTCCAGTGTGGCCCTCGAGCACTTACAAATTGGAAACCCCTGTTTTAAAACGTCAGCACGAAGTTCCAACTACATGTTACCCACTTTGAACTTGTTTAAATATTCGTTTAATTTTATACTCTCACTAGATACCGCAAACAACAGCACACGAGTCTCTGCTTATGTGATCAAAAGCTGGTATTTATATGACATGAAATTAGGAATTACTGTATTAAATGATTTTGGAACAGAGGGAGTTTTCCTCATTCATTCCTCATCAACTCATCGCATTGCTTTCTTCCTTCACTTCCCCCCTCACTCATTCCTTCCTTATTCCTCCATTCCTTATTCTTTATGTTTCTTTCTTTCTTCTCGTCGTACCTTCCTCGTTTCTTTCAATGCTCCCTTCCAGTCTTGATTTCTGCCTACCTCCCTACCCCGCACTGCTTTCTCTCGCTCTTTCCTTCCTTCCTAACATATTTCCTTTCCTCCTGCCCTGCATCTTTCCTTTCTTAAATATTATTTCCTTCATTATCCCCCTCCCTTCTTACTTCCTTCATTTCTTCCTGCTCTCCTTCATTATTGCCTTACGTCCTTCTCTTCTCCAGTCTCAGTTTCTTCTTTATCTCCTTCATTTCTCCCTTTCACCATTCCATCCTTCTCAACTATAATTCATTCTTTCTCATCCTTATTCCCCTCCTCCTTCCTTACCGTCCTCCCTTAATCTTTGCTTTCTTCTCTTCTTACCTTCCATCCTTTCCTTTCATTCTTTCCTACTTTCTTCCCTCCTCCTTGGTTCATTCGTTCTTTTTCCCTTATACATATATTTCGTCTTCAGTGCATGTAAGTATGTTATTTGTTTTTACGCCCCTGTAACTAACTAACTAACGATTTTCGGAGATGCCTAGGTGCCGGAATTTAATCCCGTGGGAATTCTTCACGTACCAGCTGACACGAGGCTGACGTATTTGAGCACTTTCACATACAACCGGACTGAGCCAGGATCGAGCATGCCACGTTTGAGTCAGAAGACCAGTGCTTCAACCGTCTGAGCCACTCAACCCGGCTCCAGTGCATATAATTTTGTACATATAGTACATGAGTGTTATCCCAATCTGCACGTTAACGGTACGGACTGCGCTCTCAAGGACTGCTGACATTTTGAACCGGGGAATATTGGAAACCCGAGCACGTGAACACGTGACCTGGGCTACTGTGTTTCCTTGAAGGCGTTGCAAGGTGATCAGGTTAACGCCGAGACCGTAATAATTGCAGCTCATGGGAGCATATAACAGCGCTAGAGTACATAAAGTTTGGAAATATTAGAATTTCGTTTTCTTTAAAGTTACCGTAAACTATTCATCTCCACCTCAATCCTAAATTTAAAAAAAGTCTGGAAATTTTCAAATCCACACCATAAAGCAAAAATTTCCAAGTAATATGATGTATAGTTTGTTAAGAAATTATAACGTGCTTGTACAATATTTACGTCTGAATCTTGGAACCAACTTAAGTAGGCGATTATTTTTTGTATTGTGCAGAAAAAATAATTAATTGCATTGGCTCTATTTCCATAACAATTATAATCATATAAACTACAATATGTGTTTTGTAATATAATTATGCTCTTGTGGTATATTGGTTAGTATGATTAGGTTCCATCCCCGGAGTCTCGGGTTACATTCCAGAGTCTGCCACAAAATTTGAAAGTATGTTACGAGGACTGGAAAGGGGACCACTCAACCTCAGGAGGTCAACTGAGTGGATGGGGGGTGGGGGGAAGTGTTCCATTCCTACCTAGGGCATCTTCGAAGTGGTTTTCCGGGCTTTCCCCACTTCTCCTCCAGGTAAATGCCAGGATGGTATCTAACTTAAGGCCACGGCCGCTTCCTTCCCTCTTCCTAGAATAATTGAGGAAAGAAGTAGCAACAATGTTCAATGATCAATAATGTCACGCACGGTCTTGGCTATTAAATAAGCTGTTCTCTCTGTCCTTGTAGAAATCGTTAAGTGTTGTTCAGCCAAATTCTTTGGCCACGCTGGCGTTTGTTTCCCCATTTCGTAATCGCCGTATAATTTGTGACTTTACTCCAATATTAAACACTTTCGCTTTCTTTTTTTGTTTTTGCTATTTGCTTTACGTCGCACCGACACAAATAGGTCTTATGGTGACGATGGGACAGGAAAGGCCTAGGAATGGGAAGGAAGCGTCCGTGGTCTTAATTAAGGTACAGCCCAACATTTGCGTGGTGTGAAAATGGGAAACCACGGGAAACCATCTTCATGACTGCCGACACTGGACTTCGAACTTACTATCTCCCGGATGCGAGCTCACAGCTGTACGCTACTAACCGCACGGCCAACTCGCACGGTTTCGCTTTCTTTTCCGACATCTTCAAAGCGATGCTTGCAGTGACTATTTAACAGACTGATTTGAAATCTACAGGCTACAGCAAACAGGAGTTTAAAATAACCTTCACATTGCTGTCAAACGCTCAACAAACAAAAGTGAACATTAGAAGTTATAGCCGATACATGTCTCCGAAAATGTGATAAAAATACGCCGCCTTATACGATATTTCGCAACAAGCGATTTTTAAGTACCGTGATTTTATAGGATTTAGACGGGACTGTTAGACTTCCACGTTATATCCAACACGTTGTTAAAAGCGATGTCGCAATAAACAGTTTGCGCTGTATATGAGACTTGCATGGGGCATCGCATGAATTCTCAGAGAATATACATATTTAATTGTATAACGTGCTCCGAATTTTTCTACTGTTTTATGGATTCTACATTTACTACGCTGCATATGCCGCTACTAACCTGCTTGTGCTCTCTTCGCCCGTCCAGTTTCAACTGCTCGTGCGGCTTACCCTCCCTCTTTCCTTCCCCTACCGCTTCGCTGCGCGTTGGGTACTGTATGCTCTCGTCCTTTCTGGACGCTTCTACCTGAATATAAATTGGCCTGCTCTGGGCTTGAGCAGCGAGTTCGGATGAACACGACGATTTGTGTGGAGGGAGGACTTGGTTTTATTTTGCTACCAGCTGGACTGTGTGCAATGTTTCTTTTAAAATGTGCTTTTGTGTACCATTGAAAAGCTACGACTGCTGGACGGGTGAGCGAAAACTTTAATTTATTTCATTTCTATGTTGTTCTTTGAACTTTCTTTAATGCTGCACTTCCTTAAATTTCGAAATGCCGTTACTGGCCACCAATGACAGTTCATGTTGATAATAAGCCAACTGCAGCTATTGATAGCGGTACCTTACTTTGGAATTACATTACCATCTTACTCCGAAGTTTGGACTTTGTGGTACGTCAAGTGATTGCTGCTATATGAACCATTGAAATTCAACTGTTTTCCCGAGCAAACGCATGAATAGAATCAGTTGGACTATCACCTAGCTTCTGTTTTGCTATTTTGGAATTTCATCGATACTGAATGATCCTATTTTTCCAAAACCCTGTTGGCAGCCATTGGTACTCCTTTCTTTCGTGTCCCTCCCCTTTCCCCACCTTCCTATTCCGCATCCCTTCCGCGCTTTTTTTCTACTTGTATTATTGTAAAGTGGCCCATGTGTCTTTCAAATTTTAATGTTTTCTTTGTGTTGACACGTAAATTTCTGTTTTCCTTGTGTAGGACACTCCTCATGTAAAAGAGGTTGTATTATTATTGAAGGTTTTCGATTCTAGCTGTTCTCCTTGAAAAACAAATCAGAAAATTATTATGGTCGTCCCATTTGTATTTTTCTCTTTTGGAAGTCAGAACCAACTGACCTTTGGATGATTGTTGTTTTCTTTGGCTTGTAAAATGTTTCTTCTGGGTGTTTTTTGTGAATATATATTGTTATTATGAAAAAACTACTTCTTCTTTGCCCTTTTTTTGTTGTTGTACGCCTTTCCTTCCCCTCAAAATTTGGTACCTACCTCGGTTCCTCTGAATATATGGACTCAGTGAAAATGCTTCCATTATGCGCTCTGCTAACAACCTTTCACCATTGAAAATTGAAAACTACTTGCGAACTTGTGCACTGACGGAGTGATATTTATTTTTTTTGGAGTGTTGTTACATCCCTTTGCTACGCCATCACGTGCGTTGATTAGTACTGCGTCAGTTGAATTAGTATCCTGGTTTATGCCTTGTGTTTTTCTTGGTGCATTGTCTTACCATTCCCATCCTGGTGCATGGCGAGATCATATTCTGAGCGTACATACTTTACCCTAAATACGTCACTCACACTCACACACGCGCCAACCCCCACAATTGGGAATACTCTTATAGGTCCGAATTCTTGGCTGGATGGTCAGCGTTGAGATTCAGATGGTCCCGGATTAGATTCTCTGCCGGGTCGGGAGTTATAGTCTGGTTCGTAGAATGAGTGCCTATGTTCGTACCAACTCTGCCCACTTCTTATTAAGACAACGCATCGCACTACCAGCCACCAGAGACACACGCAATAGTGATTACCTCCCTCTACATGGGGTTGGTGTCAGGAAGGGCCTCCGGCCGTGAAACAGGGCCAATTCCGCATTTGAGACCCCACAGATATGCGTAGAATAAGCATGAGAATAAGAAGAATTGGGAATACTGTTATAGCTTACTTTGGAGTTATTTTATCAGTGAATAGAGCATAAAGGTAGGATAGATTATAGTTGCGCAGAGCGACTACGTCAGCCGTGGATATGTATCCTCCGATCTAACCGGGCATTCAACATTTAATACCGTTCATTTAAAAAAGTAAGTTAGCAAGAATTATAAAATTCTCAGGTTACAAAAGAAATGGTTGAGCACTTCGTTATCTTCGGATAACTGTTGCAATTGTACTGTATACTGCTGAATACTGGACTCAAGATCCATTAAGGGTGTTAGCTTCAATCAAGATTCCAATTTACTTCTTCTTACATGATGACATTTTCATCGCTTGTATGCGGACTACAGGAGAGCATATTCAACACATGCTTCAGTAAGTTTCATTTATTGTCATGGAGTAGAATACATCTTTTGTTTCTTTCGTGTACTGCATGACGCGAAGAATTTCGGAACATAAAAAACAACGATGTGCCTCCTACTTCGTACCCGAAGATGAGTTAATGGTGCGAATATACCACCCAAAATTATTTTACAATTTGCCTATCGTCGCGCTGATACAGATAGGTCTTTTGGCGACGATGCGACAGGAAAGGGCTAGGGGTGGGAAGGAAGTGGCTATGGTCTTAACTAAGGTACAGCCCCAGCACTTGCCTGAAAACCGTCTTCATGACTGCCGACAGTGGGATTCGAACCCATAATATAATCGACCAGATAACGATGATTAAAAAAATCATTGTATTTTTTAGGAATAAATAAAGAATATATTCTCATACATTATTATATTTTATTTACCTAAACTTCGCAGCTCTTATCCGTAGGGTGTTTTCAACATTGAGTTGCTTGCGTGAAGGAATGGAACTGGTGTCTTTGTGTTGTACAGCATTTCATACTCGAAATAAGCAATTTTGCTGTGGCAACATTGGAACTGAAATTACGGCCCGACATTTTGGAAGTAGCAAGTCAAATCTTATGTAAAGCTAACACGATACTCATAAAATTTATCAATTATTTTATAAACATTGTCTCCATTACACTGTCATATATAAGGTATTTTACTGAAGATCTTTGACAGATTTCTTTGATAGTGTAATACCAGCCATACTGAGGAAACGCTAATGTCAAAAAGTTCAAGTGGTTACTCTAACAATATACAGCTCTTCCACCTGACCATAAGAAAACCGGTCAACTCGATCAGGTGACTCTCTCTGAGCAGTCGACCTTGGCGACAAGAACATGTCCGTGTGAATGCGACCAAATTGTGAGCACAAGCATCTCTAACTCCGACCGAGCAATGCCTCCTTGTCCCTAATTTTAATACGTTGACCTCACTCTGGGTCCAGGCACAATATTCATTACTTCACTCATAAGTATGCTGTTCAATCACGGCTCATTCATGAGCTGTCTACTCAGGATTGACGTCGCGAACTCTCTGTATTTCTCTTGGGATGGTCAGTCATTGGGCGGCCTGAACCATTCTGTTCTTTGCTAGTGTAGTCTCTTCATATTTTATTGGACTTAATTTGAAATTTAATCAAAATATAGTTCACCTCACATGTAGATACAAACCCTGTACATACCCACGGCAGGCATTATTTTTTATAGGTTCAATAAATTTGAGAGAAAAAACGCCAGTGAGAAACTTCTACAGTACAAAGCGTTCACGATTTTTGAGCTACTGCTTCTGCTATTACTACTAAAATGCTTTCATTCCTCACCTAAAGGGGAGGCGGGCCTCTTAGACGGTGACGCCGTCTCTCAAGCCAGGAGATTTGTATCGGAGAAGGAGGGAGGGTTGGTGGCCGCGGACTACACTGCGAATTGTCTTGACATTCGCCTTAGTGCAGCAGAATGGAAAACAACGGAAAACCATTCTCAGGACAGGCGACGGTGGGGACTAGCCCCTCTCTCTTCCGAATGCAGAGCCGTAATGCCACTCTAGAGCCGTGGCACCTATCCTCTGCTCGGTTCGCGGCTCGGAATTTAGAGCTGCCTGACCACGAACCAACCGCAGCCATTTGTGGAACGAGACCCACCGCACGGAAGCCGACCGGAGTGACTGTCACATTCCATAGAATTCAACACACCAGTTATGTGCAAAGATTGCAGCAATTAAACCTACAACTCCTCATAAACATAGAGTGCTTTTATTACCACAATCGAGAAAATATATATGCGAAGCTATAACGTAAATATTTCACCGATATCAACTTTCAGATTTGAAATTCGGCCTACTAATTCGCTGATAATTCATTCTCAAGACAGTGTGCAAAAAGGAATATAATCATTGTCCATTACACATACATAGCTCTCTTCAATCAATCAATCAATCAATCAATCAATCAATCAATCAATCAATCAATCAATCAATCAATCAATCAATCAATCAATCAATCAATCAATCAATCAATCAATCAATCAATCAATCAATCAATCAATACATTCTTCTTCTTATTCTACTTCCGTTTTGGCCGACTATGCGGTACGTTCATTTGAATTCAGCTGGGCATTAATCCTCGTCCAGTACATCTCCATCCTTTCACTCTGCAATCTCCTCCTTTGTTCTGTCTACGGCGGCACGGGAAATAACTTTTTACTGAAACATCTTTGTGGCCTTGTTCGTCCACTTGTCAGCATCCCTGTTGCTGATTTCCTTCCCTTGTATTCCCATTTGTTCCAGTCCTTCTTCACCTCCTGATACCAGTGCACCGTAGTTTTCCTGGTCTCAGAAATCGTATTATCTGTTTGGTCAGTCTTCCCGTGTTCATTCTGTAGATATATCTCCTCTTGCAGATGGTATCTGAGATCTTTTCCATCTTGAGAAATAATTCTTGGTTTCCTTTCTTTCTGTATGATCGATCCTCTGTACTTTGGGGTCCCAGTACCTTCCTCAGAATCTTCCTCTCCACCAGTTCTGATTGTTTTATTAGGTTCAAACATCAAACAATCAGCTGCATAAAGCCTCCAGGCGGATCACTGCCTGGTAGTGTCTGAGTTTTGCACTGATCGAGATATTCTTCTTCTTGTTGTAAGTGTTCATAGTTAGTTTATATGCTAAATTCATCTCGTTGATTTTCAATAGCAGTGTCTCTTTAACAGGTTTATTGTCTATCCTCTCTCCCAGATATTTGAATTTCACCACTCTTCGAATCCTTTCTCTCACAACTGTCATCCATCTGAGTGCTGTTTCGATGTTGGTCATGAATTGTGTCTTCTCGAAGGAGATTTGTATGCCTGCCTTACTTGCTTCTTCCTGGAGTAGGACAATTTGGTCCCATACCTCCTCTATTGACTGACAGAACCACAATGTCATCCGCACGTCTTCTTTCTTACACGTCGCCGCATTAACGGACGAACACGGGAGCAAAGGGAGAGTAAGAGCTGGTTAAGTAGGTCTATATTATAACAGAGATGGTAGGTAATAAATAGTATTTGACCAATGTACACTTATAAAATCATGTAAACAGAAATTGAACTTAGTGCATTTAAAGCCGTATTAAGTTTAATAATTAAAAGCCTAAAATTGAAACAGACTACATTTCCGTAATTAAGAATATTTAGGAAATAAATCATGAAATATTTTTCAAATAACTATAATGATTATATACATTGGTGTTAACAGGATAAGCATGATTTAAATTTGTTTGAGAAAAAACCCTCCTCTGGCAAACTAACGAATCTGCAAATTGTAAGAAATGTAGGAGGGCTGAAAGATCAAATTCAGACGCTGATTTAAACGTATTAGTGTTCTGTATAGCACTGATATGATCAGGAATTCGTTTTCACTCACGGGATGAGAAAGTAGTCAAGGAGTAGGCATACCTGATCGATCTGTTGGTCGTTAAGGCTGGGAGGCTGGTATTGTAGGATAGAATATTTTTATCATGATATGTGGAAAGGCACTTAAGGAAAACTCACTTGTAACAGGATTGTGAATTGTACAGTGTTTTGCGAAGGGCATTTAGTGCGTGGGAAGAGCGTGGACGTCAAGACGAGGCCATGGCAGTTGAATAAACTATGGCGATATAAAGTCAAAGTAGGCCTACTTCAAGCTCAAGGAGTTCGAAGCCTTAGACTTTACCAAAATACATATCTCAATAAAACTGAGCTGCTTGCACATTGGAGATCATTGAAATTACCTAAGTGTTCATATAAGGAAAGATAATAATAATAATAATAATAATAATAATAATAATAATAATAATAATAATAATAATAATAATAATAATAATAATTTAGTCCTAAAGGAGGTATTTTACGTGCCAGTAAATCTGCCGACACGAGGCTGACGTATTTGAGTGCCTTCAAATACCACCGAACTGAGCCAGGATCGAACCTGCCAAGTTGGAGTCAGAAGGCCAGCGTACCAACCGTCTGAGCCACTCAGCTCGGGGGGAAAGATCTTCATTGGGGTAATCACACAAACGGGATTGTAAATAAAGGGTACATATCTCTGCACGTGGTTATGAGGGTATTTAGGAGTTGTTGTAAGGATGTCAAGGAGAGGGCATATAAGTCTCTGGTAAGACCCCAAATAGAGTTGTTTCCAGTGGACTGGACCCTCGCCAGAATTACTTGATTCCAGAACTGGAAAAAAATCCGAAGAAAAGCAGCTCGAATTGTTCAGGGTGATTTCCATCAAAGGAGTAGTATTACGAAAATGTTGAAAACTTTCGACTGGGAAGCTTGGGGGAAATGAGACGAGCTACTCGACTAAGTGGTATGTTCTGAGCTGTCAGTGGAGAGATGGCGTGGAATGACATTAATATACGAATAATTTTGAGAAGTAGTTTTAAAAGTAGGAAAGATCACAGTGTGAAGATAAAGTTGGAATTCAAGAGGACAAATTGAGGCGAAAATTCCTTTATAGGAGGAGGAGTTGGAGATTGGAATAACTTATCAAGGGAGATGTTCAATACCTTTTCAAATTATTTGCAATTATCTAGGTAAACAAGAGATATAGATTCTGCCACCTGGACGACTGCCTTAAATGTATATCAGTGGTGTTTGATTGATTGTTTGGAGGAGAATAAATATGTGAATTATGAAAGGAGAAGTGCACGTACCATAGATGAAATAGAAGTATTGATTCTTGTGCTCTGACACTCCCTCAGCCACTCAATTTATTTGCGAAATTGCAGAAGATTGTCACTGTTATAGATGTTTCTATTGCACACTTGTTATGACTGGCTCATATCTCTGGGAATTCCATAAATAGTGTTGATGCAAGCAGACCGCAGCGGTGATAGGTCAGATCTGCACAGTCTTCGTCTCCTCATTTAAATACCACGGTCATCACCTGTGAGGGACGAGAAGGCACTAGCTTGGCCTTCAGACGGAGCTAAAGATTAAGAACCTTGGAGTCCTCCTCAAACAGGTAGGGGGAGGTCATATATCTAACACCTACACTTCATATTGGTTAAGAATTTCACACCTTAAGTTCCGGATCTGAAGAGAAATTTTGCTACGCTTCATTGGACATTCACCTATGTTAACAAGTCGAAGGTTGCCTGTCACTCAATTAGTTACACCGGCATTCAAGCAGTGGACCTTCCTGACTGGAGTCATGTGTGTTTTGTCGTCGTAACCTCATTGAGTTCATGAGTTCACGGTAATCAGCAGCGATATTCCTACGACTCGGAAGAAGCCTGTTAACTTGTGAAACTGTGAGATCTGTATCCATCGTTCAAAATTTGTTGAATCATTATACGAGAGGACGATCAAAATAATTTCGACTTTATTTTCAATAATGCATGTATGACACGCTCGTAGTTCTGTTTGTGGCACACAAAAAACGACATAGAAATTATTGTCCGTCTTCTGTCCACAATTCTCTGGAAACGAAGTATTTATTGAGTACTAGCTGTCGTATCCAGCATCGCTCGGTCTAACGATTACGAAGGCTCCAAAATTTCTGAAGCCCCTCGAATTATAAAATAGCACATACCTTGTCAAAATGATATGCCACAGGGTCAGATGGACATAATGAAAGTAGGAATGATCTAACAGAGTAAAGAAGATCAAAACGGGCTGAGGTAGTGAATTTCGACAGCATGGAATAAAGCTCCTATTCATATATTAATATGCATTACGAATGAAAGTTAGTTAAACGAGCAGTATGAAGCTGTGACAGAACACAGAAACACGTCTGCTCGTATTGCTGTAATTGAAACAACTCTCGGGTTACAAGGCAATGATGATGATGATGTTGCTACTAATACTACTACTACTACTACTACTTACTAATAATAATAATAATAATAATAATAATAATAATAGTGGAGCCTCCGTGGCTCAGACGGCAGCGCGTCGGCCTCTCACCGCTGGATACCGTGGTTCAAATCTCGGTCACTCCATGTGAGATTTGTGCTGGACAAAGCGGACGCGGGACAGGTTTTTCTCCGGGTACTCCGGTTTTCCCTGTCATCTTTCATTCCAGCAACACTCTCCATTCTCATTTCATAGCATCTATCAGACTTTACTAAATCACTTTGGGAGTGGCGACCCCATTGTACTAATAGCCTATATCTGTTTCATTCATTCCATTCCTGACCCGGTCAATGACTGGAAAACAGGTTGTAGGTTTTGATTTTCAATAATAATAATAATAATAATAATAATAAATGGAAGTGGCTTATCAACTGACCAAAGACGTTTACAACAAAAAGTCCATATCCTTGAACGCAAAACTCAGACATTACTGCACCGCCATAAGACCAGAGGCTTTGTATGCAGCGGAATGCCTTGGTTTTTTTTTTTTTTTTTTTTTTTGCTAGGGGCTTTACGTCGCACCGACACAGATAGGTCTTATGGCGACGATGGGATAGGAATGGCCTAGGAGTTGGAAGGAAGCGGCCGTGGCCTTAATTAAGGTACAGCCCCAGCATTTGCCTGGTGTGAAAATGGGAAACCACGGAAAACCATTTTCAGGGCTGCCGACAGTGGGATTCGAACCCCCTATCTCCCGGATGCAAGCTCACAGCCGCGCGCCTCTACGTGCACGGCCAACTCGCCCGGTGAATGCCTTGCTGTGAACAAGAAAGGCCTGATGGGAAAACTGGAAATTAAAGAGGGAAAGATCTTAAAGAAAATTCTTGGCCCAATTAAATACAAGGAAGAATATAGACGTCGGCATAACTATGAGCTGTATACTCATGTCCAGAAGATCTCTGATGTCTTGCGGAGAAGGAGAATTGCATTTTATGGCCACTTGCTAAGAATGAAAGCAACACGATTATCGAACCAGATCTTTGCCTATTTTAAAGATAAGAAGACACAGCTAGCTTGGTTCAAGGAGGTGGAAAGAGACCTACAAGAGATGGGGATCACTTACGAAGATCTACAAGAACGCAACCCACTCAGGAGGAAACTAAAAGACCATCAGGGTTTTCAAGAAAGGCCAAAGACGGGAAAGACGTGGCCGGTACAAAGAAGAGCCCAGAGAAGACAACTGAAATAATATGGTCCTTAGTAGGCCGATGCGAACAAATAATAATAATAATAATAATAATAATAATAATAATAATAATAATTCAAGAACCTACTACGCTGTCGTAGCAGGAGGAGAGCATTTATCATAAATGGATCCGAAGGCAAAAATACCAAAAATACTAGCCAAGCCTACATTTCTCAATAGTATTACGTACTTCGGGAGCCCGCTTGGTGGCCATGATCGTTAAGGCGCTGAAGTCTAAAACGGTCTGACACCGCGGTTAGCCGGTTCGAGTCCCGTTGGTCGGAAAAATTTTCACCACCAGAATGTTGGCCGGTAGGGTAGGGGAAGTGGTGGTATGCAATTTCTAATCACTAGATTGCGTGCCAAAAGCCTGGATTAAATTCCAGACCTCTCCGCAATGCTCATATGGAGTGAGGGCATATGACGCTGTTGATGGTGATTCGTTCGTCGGATGGGGACGTTAAGCCTTGAGTAGACCCCTTGGTGCTCTTCGACAGGAGTAGGCTATGTGCCGGCTCCAGGTTTCACCCTCTCCCTATCATATATCACGTCATTCGTTTCGTCGCATTAACTCCTCTGATGAGGTTGACGTCAGGAAGGGCATCCGGCCACAAAACCCGCCACGAAAGATTCATCTCACCTCATACCCGACCCCGTAGGGAAACGGGACAAGGGTTGGACAAACATTACGTACTTCGGGGATTTTTCAGGATGGTGGTGGTGGTGGTGATTATTGTTTCAAGAGGAAGTACAGCCAGGCAACCATCATCTATGTAACTCTAATCATAGAGAAATCATAGAAGGGATCGGGCACTTCGAAAAATGAAAGTGTTGGTCAAAGAAAGACAAGGGCCACGAATTGCGTGAAAATGAAGGACTCCCTGGGCCTTCATAAGTAACTCCATCGGGCCTGGAAAAGAACGAGAGTTTACCAAGTGAGGTTGGATAGAATAGATGAAAGTGAGGAGCCTGGTACAAGTAAATGGAACCAATGCCAGGATTCAGCTAAGGGCCCTGTGGTCGTAAACCCACGCTGTCCAGTTAAGAATCTCTGGGGCCATTTCTAGTCACTTGTTACGGCAGACAGGGGATACCGTGGGTGTTATTTTACCACCCCCACCCACAGAGGGATGATTTTCAGGAAAATCAACCATCATTCACTACATCTGCATTTAGGGCAGTCGCTCAGGTGGCAGATTCCCTATCTGTTGTTTCCCTATCCTTTTCTTAAATGATTTCAAAGAAATTGGATATTTATTGAACATCTCACTTGGTTATTCCAATCCCTAACTTCCCTTCCTATAAACGAACATTTACCCCCAATTTGTCTTCTTGAATTCCAACTTTATCTTCATAATGTGATCTATCCTCCTTCTAAAGACACCATTTTCACTTATTCTTCTACTAATGTCATTCCACGCCATATCTCCACTGACAGCTCGGAACACACCACTTAGTCGAGCAGTTCGTCTCCTTTCTCCCAAGTCTTCCCAGCCCAAACTTTGCGATATTTGTGTAACGCTACTCCTTTGTCGGAAATCGAGCTGCTTTTCTTTAGATTTGTTCCAGTTCTCGAATCAAGTAATGCTGGTGAGGGTCCCATACACTGGAACCATACTCTACTTGGGGTCAAGGCATGAAACTATCTGGTCGGATGGAAGAAGAAGAGAACATATTTTTTGCTAGTTGTTTTACGTCGCACCGACACAGACAGGTCTTACGGCGACGATGGGATAGGAAAGGGCTAGGAGTGGGAAGGAAGCAGCCGTGGCCTTAATTAAGGAACAGCCCCAGCATTTGCCTGGTGTGAAAATGGGAAACCACGGAAAACCATTTTCAGGGCTGCTGACAGTGGGGTTCGAACCTACTATCTCCCGAATACTGGACACTGGCCGCACTTAAGCGACTGCAGCTATCGAGCTCGATAAGAAGATAACACAGTGCAGGGATGAAGAAATACTGGAGATGCCGAAAATCAAGAACAGAGACAAAAGCATCAACTTACGTTACGTGGGCCATATATGTCCGAATAATATTAATAATAGTAATATTATTAATAATAATAATAATAATAATAATAATAATAATAATAATAATAATAATAATGATAATAAAAATAATAATAACAATAAAGGAATAACATTGTAGTATGTTTCCGTGTTGGCATTAACCTTCATATGTAGTTCGAACCACAGGAGAATGGCCAGAGGTATGCTAGTTATTGCATAAGGCAGTCTATTGCGGGGAGTATAATGTAGGTTGAATAAAAATGATATAATGTTGTATTGCAGGCTGCAGGGCATTCGCCTTTCTAAGTGAGCCACTTGACTTCATGCAGTTGTCTGCTCCCATAACCACACGCGGCACACGAGCGATGTGGGCGAAGATAAATGTAACGACAACTGATATAGATGAAACATTCTGGAAAAATCGAAGTAAATCCTGGTCTATCATACATGAAATAGGTAGTTATTGTTCACTCTTTGACGGGCTGGATTTTGTGAAATTTTAGGCAAGATACGGCCGCAGCGGAGCCAAAACTGCGGATGTGATAATTCTCTTCCTAGCCGTTATCTCCCTTAGGACTGGTCACGTCTCCCAGCTATATCTATGTAGTTCACCAGAATAATTTTCCCTCAGCTCATTTTCCTTAGCGCATGTGTAAAGGAAAATGAACCTTATCGAATCGTACTCTTGGAATGACCCCAGGAAAATTGGTCAATATTCATGGATATTCCAGGAACGAGCATTTGAAACAAAAGTACTTCGTATGGACATATGCCCTCTTACGAATATTTTTCGAGATAGAAGACATTTAATGGCCATTTGGTTTCGAGCTAGTGGCGCGCAGGTACACTGCCGGCCAAAAGTTTCTGGGCAAAACATATGTACCCGTACGAAAGGTTTAATGACATAATATAAGGCTGGAACCAAGTTTCGAAGGTTTTCGGCCAACGGCGACGAATTTATTTTCGACGTTCAGCATCGGAATAAAATTCATCCTACTGTATAACAGCTCCAGTGAAACATGGAGTGGCTCTGATGGTTTGGGGTTGTTTCATATTCAGTGGTGTTGGCAGACTGCACCGAATTCAAGGAACAGTGCACAAAAACGGCTACCATTCCATGCTATCTCGTTATGCTCTCCCGTGTGGACAGTAACGTAGGTTTGTCCTCCAACAAGACAATCACGCCAGACACACGTCTCGCTATTCTATGCATTATCTGCAAAACAAGCAAAACTCTGGGATATTTTTTTTATTGGAACTGCTCCCACAATCCCCGGACTTAAATCCAATTGATCTGCTGTGGAAGGAGCTGTATCGGCAAATCCGAAAAGAATGTCCTTCTTCATCGGAAAAGCTGAGGGACATCTTGCAGAATGCCTGGCAAAGTATACCTGCATCAATGTTAGAAAAACTTGTTCTGAGAATGCCGAGAATAATAAAAAGAGTACTTGCAGCAAAGCAGGGTTTTATTGATGAGAAGAGTGTTTGATGTGTTCTGGTGATCTTTGGAAGTAAATGTATACATATTGTCTGTTTCTTGCTCAGATGCAATGTAAATACGTAGTTTACTTGTAAAATATTAGTTTTAGAATATATACATATTTATTTATTTATTTATTTTTCAATTCCATTCATAGGTATGATGTTTTCATTTAATCTCAGTCCATTCTCAAACAGTTCAATGCTTGTCCGGGAACTTTTGGACGGCAGTGCATGCGTCTCACCCACCCAGCCTCTTAGACGTTTTATTCTATCCCAACCAACCTTGGCGCTTTCAACCGCAGTACTTCTCCTCCTTCCAGCGCTATCTGTCGAAATACTTCCTTTAATATTACGGTTATAGTTGGAGAATTTTAATGTCATGAAAATATAAAACATCATAGTATATGTAATACTATTTTAGCTATAATATTTGAAAAGCTTCATGAAAAATATTTCGTCGAATTTTTGCATGGGGCCCTGCAATGATAGTACCGTCCTGTTAATGTCCGGTTTCTTCACTAAATGGTCAGCATTGCATCTTTCGTTTCGGGTGGTCCCAGGTTCCCTTCCCGCATGGGTTGAGGATTTTATCCACCTATTGCTAATTCCTCTGACTTCAGTTGTCGTGGGGGTGGTTATAGATTTAAGAGGTAGTACAACTAGATAACCATCCTCTATTAACGCTAATAAGGAAAGCATTCAAGGGGTCCAACGCTTCGAAACTGAAGGACCACGAAGGGTGGGAAAACGAAAGACTCCCTAGAATTCACAAACTGAATACCGTTGCGGTCGTAAAGGAACAAGAGTTGACCGAGGGAGGTCATATAGCATAGAATGAAGTGAGGAGCCTTGCATAAGTAAGTGGAAGCAATGCCAGGACTAACCCAAAGGTCCCGTGCTCGCCAACCGAGCTCCCAAGTTAAGAGCCCCTGGGGCACGTTTCAGTCGCCTCCTACGACAGGCAGGCCATACCCTGGGTGTTATTCTACTGCCACCACGCACTCCTGGACTGAATATTTCTCTCACAATCCACGTCTTCATATGCACACCACATAGGGTTTGCGTAGGGCTGAGGGAGTCATCCGGTCGTAAAACGAAGCCAAGTTCACACATAGCTGAGTAGCTCAGACTGTGAAACGCTGGCCTTCTGAGCCCACCTTGGCAGGCTCGATCCCGGCTCAGTCCGGCGCTATTTGAAGTTGCTCAAATATGTCAGCCTCGTATCAGCAAATTCACTGTCGCGTTAAAAATATCCTGCGCACAAAATTTCGGCACCTCGGTGTCTCCGAAAACCGTAAAAGTAGTTAGTTGGGGCGTAAAATCAATGACATTATTATTAGTGCACATGTGCTGTAAGTGCGCACTCACGACCTTACCACGGTGTGGGAGAAGCGGATGAAGAAGAAGAAGAAGAAGAAGAAGAAGAGGAAGAAGATTCAAGTTCTGCTTATATGACCTGAGGGATATGACGTGTGATAATCGACAAGATGTTCATTACATGATGAGATATCAAACAACAAAGTATCCTTTTTTGAATAGTCTGCGTTTAAGAAAAACTATCCCGTAATGTAGTAGTAGAATGCCTCCCTCTTTCTTGGAGAACCTGCGGTTTGATTCTCGGCCAGTTCAAGGATTCTAATTCTGAACTGAGGGCTGGAATGGCTCGGGAGTTCAAGCGAGGCGCTATTTGTTATGAGTGTTATCCAACTCTGTCAAGAAACCAAGTAACACGGCTCAGGATGTCGTCGAAGTGACCATTTGCCAACATAATAAATACAGGTCGTTTGGTTGGACAACGTACCAGGTTATGTCCCTTGATTGGCTGTATATGTCAGCGATTTGGTTTGATTTTACGGTTTAGATTCAATATTTTATATTTTGTTTGTATTTCCATATTCTTGGCCACATATGCGTCTTTAACTCAAAGAAACCTAATTTAATAAAGTAGGATTGGAACGTGTACAGTAGATTTCAGTCCAATCTTACGGCCGGACGCCCTTCCTTAAGTTAACCTGCGTAGAGAGATAAATATTCCATTTTTTATTTATTTGTTTATTTATTCTAACTTCAGCAGTGACAACGTTAGGGGTCGTGTCCCTGTCTTACATTTAACCACGTAAATTACAGGGTAATATCTCTATAAATAAAATCGTAACGACCGTGTGTCTGTACATCGACTATTTTGGCGAAATTTACGTTCAGTTATCCGATCAGGTTTAATAATGATCTCCTGAATATCTTTTACCTTCAGTGTCTGTTTGTTTGTTTGTTTGAGTTCTTATAACTTGACAACTACTGGATATATTTCTACCAAACTTCATATTTAGAATCAACCTGCCCTTGGGTACGTTTTAGGCCAATATTATTCCTAAATCCCGGATTGGTTTCAGGACTTATAGGAAGTCGAAATAGTGGTTTTACCCTCCCACAAAATGTATGTGAACAACTTTAATGAAAAACTACCAGCCTTAATGGAAATCAATTCCTAAATACTATTGTGCACCTTTTCGATGGGAGTACATCAAGGGAGATATTATTAACGGACTTTTTTACAGGTTGTCATGTCATTTCAGGTTGGGTTAAAGGGTTTCACAAAGGAGCCATTTTACTCTTTCCGATAGAACAGGTAATAAGAGAGGATATCGACAACGATTGGTTTCATGTGTCTTGAGCCACAGTGCAATTCCCGGTTTCAGATGAACAACAAGATGTAACCGAGAAACAGGGAGAATTACGCACAACTTCGGACCAAGAATTGCATCGGTCAATAAACTCTGTGATCTTCCCCATTCTGTCTCCTCTTTGTTCAGCTTTATCGCACTTCACTTTACTGTCAAGTGCGTTCGTAGAAGAATGTCAGTTTAACATACAGTATTAAATGTTTGAATACAGGCAGGTAAGTTCACATGAATTCATGAAAGAATTGTAAATTCGATTACCAATTCCGTGCGAAGAACGAGTACATATACATTAAAAGTATATTATTCTGTTATAAAATAAAAAACATGTAATAAAGAAAGCAAAGTCCAATAAACTAAAATAAAAGAAAGAAATGTGGAGCGTAAAACTAAGAAGAGAAAATAATCATAATGAAAAACATAAGCATAAACAGAGCATAATACATAATAAAGTACAGTGACGGAAAATCAAGTATGGCAATACACAGTTATTTATGTAAATGAGCTAAAAGCTGAATATTGTGTACACTTACACCATAATAATAATTATAACCTACTTTAGTTATAATATACATCAGTGTTACTCAGCTGTACAGTAAAATGGCTATGCTATTAGCTTCCTTTTTACAAATGTTTTACGTCGCTCCGATAAAGATAGGTCTTATTGCGAGGATGGGAGAGTAAAGGCCTAGGAGTGGGAAGGAATTGGCCGTGGCCTTAATTGAGGTACAGCCCTAGCATTTTCCTGGTGTGAAATTGGGAAACAACGGAAAACCATCTTCAGGGCTGCCGACAGTAGGCTTCGAACCCACTATCTCCCGGATGCAAGCTCAATATGCGGGCGCGTAACAGCACAGCCAACTCGCCTGGTACTAGCTTACATACTACAATCACAGAACCTATCATACGCCACCAATCACACGAAACAATCAGTGGCATTCAACAAGTATCTCTGCAAGTTCCTGACAACAGCTGGCAGTGAATTCCGAAGTCGTGACCCAGTCCCAACGAAGGATCTATTATACATTAAAGAGTGATTGACGGGATTAACGACGGAAATACCGGATCTAGTGTTACAGTTATGGACTGATGACAAAATATGGAATTTTGAAGAAATGTATCAGGGTAGATTTTCATTCACAGTTCGATACATCAACGTAAATATTTGAACGTTCGTCGGCTCTCGGGTTTCAGGCAGGGAGGAGCTGACTGGCTAGGAGTTATGTGAGCATCATAACTCAAGGTAAAAGGAAATCAAAGACCAGAGTTCAATACTCGTTGAAGTTTTGTAGTTTGTTCAAGGGTCGCGTCAACGAGGACAATGTCGCGATAGTCAAGTATTGGTAGTATCAAAGTTTGGAGAAGTTTTATCTTTACGTCTTGTGGCAAAATGTCCTTATGTCGTTTCAGAGGGTGTAGCGTCACGTACAGTCTAGAGTATTGCTTACGTGTGCAGACCAGTAAAGAGGTTCAGTCAGAGTCATAGCTAGGTTTTTACTTCCTTGAATTTAATGTCACCGGAGTGATAGTATCATTTTTATACATGGCATGTAATAATTTCTAAGGATCTATTATAATCGTTTAAATTTGTTCGGGTTGAGAAGGGCAGGGGGGGTGGGGTGGAGTTTTCACTGGCGTACACACTGAGTTGTTGTTGAAGGTCGGAGTTAATATCTGTTACTGCATTCGATATATCTGTTACGTTAACGTGGCAGTAAAATTGGAGGTCATTGGCATAAAAGTGGCATATATTGTAATTTATTTTAGAAGATATATAATTAATATCACATGTGTAGTTAATGGTTAATACTATGGTGCGTTGTGTGTAAATGATGAGGTGTGTATTAAGATAAACACATACATCGAGTCCCCGACTCGGAGGAATTTACGAGACATGACTAAAATCCTCTGGTCTGAAAGTCACTACGCTGACCATTCAGTAAATAAGAGCCGGACGATTTATGGTTCGAAAATAATGTACATTACACAGACACGTGAATGGGAAACATTCGAGAAATTTCAAAACAGGAAAATTATATATTTAGGAATAGAGCACTCATATGCAGAGTAACTTGGACAATGTTGTGAGGTGGACAGCAGACAATGGTATGAATGTAAATGGGATGAAATATCAGGTTGTAAGTTCCACCAAGAGGAAATGTCCTCTCAGTTTTAATTATTGTGTTGATGGGGTGATATTAACTAATGGGGAATAATGTAGGTACCTGGATGTTAATATGAGGAATATTCTTCATTGGATTAATCATATTAACGAAATTGTTAAGAAAATTTATATATCAGTTCACATGGTTACGAGATTATTTACGGTTTGTAGTAAGGGGCAAATTGATGACAATCGTGAAGAAACATGGAACTGATTGGAGGGTTAGAAGGCTAATAATTTGTATTTAAGCCAGAGAGAAAGAGTGAGAATAGGAGATGGGTTGAGTGAAGAAACTGAATTAGTAAGAGGTGTAAGACAGAACTCCTCTTTTTCACCGACACTGAGCAACATCTATCTCGAAGAAATAATCAATGAAACTTTTAATGGAGAAAGTGGAGTCTGTGTTGGAGGTAGGAGAGTAGAATGTATAAGATTTTCAGATGATATGGTTGTAATGGGAGAAATCGAATGTGAAATGATACAAATGTTTGATAAACTCAACATGAAACTAGAAGAATATGGAATGAGAATTGATAAGAAGAAGAACAAAAGTATGATAATTGGAGGAAGAGGTAGAAGTTTCCGTGTTAGTGTAGGGGGAGAAGAAATAGAGCAAGTCAGTAACTTTCAGTTACGACAGAAATTAAGAAAAAATTGCTATGGCAAAGTAAGGCTTTAAGGGAAAATCGAAATTACTTTGTGGGCCACTAAACAAATATTTGAGGAAGAGACTTGCTAAGTTTTATATCTGGAGCAAAGCGCTGTATGCCGCAGAGACTTGGAAATTGAGAAAGGAATATGAGAGAAGACTGGAGGCACTAGAGATGTGGATATGGCGGAGAATAGAACAAGTGAAGTGAGAAGACCGGGTAAGGAATGAGGAGGTAGTACGAAGAGTTGGAGAAGAACGAAGTATGTTGCAAATCATTGGAAGGAGAACAATGAACTGGATCGGACATTGTTTGAGGAGGGACTTTCAACTGAAAGAATGAATAGAAGGAGTGGTGAAAGGCAAACAAGGAAGAGGAGGGAAGAGATATCAAATGTTGGACAATATCAAAGGAAAGAAATATTCAGACATGAAAAACTTGGCGCAGGACAGGCGAAAGTGGAGTAGGTTCATCCCATGACAAGACCTGCCATAAGGTAGATTACCTGGATGATGATGGTAGTAAGTATGTAAAGGAGAGGGATATAAGTCTCTAGTAAGGCGCAGCTAGAGTATGGTTCCAGTGTACCCCTCAAATGACTTCTTGATACGAAAATTGGTAAAATTTCAAAGGAAAGCAGCACGAATCGTTATGGGTGATTACCGACAAATGAGTAATGTGGCAAAAATATTGCGAACATTGGGCTGGGAAGACTTGCGAGTAAGGAGACGAGATGCTCGAGTATGTGGTATGTTTTGAGTTGTAAATGGTGAATTGGTGTGGAATGACGTGAGTAGAAGAACAAGCTTGAGTGGAGCTTTTAAATGTAAGAAAGATCAGAATATGAAGATAAAGTTAGAATTCTAGACGATATATTGGGGCAAAAATTCACTTAAATGACGAGGAGTAGGAGTCTGGAATAAGGGAAATGTTCATAAATTTCCACATACGTTGAAAAAAATTTAAGAAAAGAAAATGAACAATTGATAGAGAATCTGCCACCTGAGTGACAGCACTAAATACAGATAATTGATGATTGGTTGATTGTTGTGTTGTTACGAATACAACTTCTTCGAACCCATATCGGGTTCCGCTGACGTTGGGGATCGCTGTGGCGAATGTTGTACGATGTCCTGCTAGATGGAGAAGTCTTTTCCGTGGTTTCGCATTTTCACACCAGGGAAATGCTGGGGCTGTACCTTAATAAAGGCCACGGCCGCTTCCTTCCCACTCCTAGCCCCTTCCTATCCCATCGTCGCCATAAGACATATCTGTGTCGGTGCGACGTAAAACAAGTTGCAAAAAAAATGATATTTTCAAGCTATGATATTCGCCTCCTCCCGACACCTCTTCGACCCTATATTTTGCCTTGTACTGTACTATCCGTTGATCTGGTAAGAAATCATCCGTCGCTTTGGTGTACTCGAATGAGTTCCCGACTTGCCATTACCCTTCTAAGTATTTCTTGGTTCGTCAGTCGAGCAACCCACGTAATCCTGAGCATCCTCCTCAGGATCCACATTTCAAAGTCTTTCAAGCGTTCTCTTGAGGGTCCATTTATTCACATCATTTGGCAAGACTGACCATATGTATCACCCAACCATCAATTTAAGTTGTCATTACAAAAGAAGGATTTCATTTTCGTAAATATTATTGTGCTATTACTATTCTCAGGATCAAGTAGTTCAGTGCCAATGCCACTCTGTGGTTACTCTCTCAGTCCGTCGGTAGTTTAGTTGTAAGATTGCCTCAGCATTGGCATGTCTTTTTTGCATTAATGTTTGGTCTCATTTCCTCACTTGTACTAATATGATTGAGCAGGAGTTGGAGACCACCAAATTTGTCTGATAAGATGATCGTATCATCCACATATCTTAAGTTGTTAATAACGCCACCATTTACTTTTTCTCCATGTTGGTGATTTTCTAAAGTTGTTTTGACATTTTTATCTGAGTAAAAGTTGAATAACAAAAACACCACCTTGTCTAACTTTTATCTGGATGGCTATCTCATTTGTAATATGATTCTCAATACGGACAACGGCCTAATTGATTTATTGAAGTAATTTGTTCTAGGATGATCCGATTACGACACTTCACTAATTACTAGTTGTTTAAAAAAGTCTCTTGACTACACAACTCGTCATTGCCTGCTAGTCTTTATCTAGTAAAAGGCCACTCTCGATAAACTTGATAGAAAATTTCACCATTCACTTTCACTTTGCTCCTTACACACCATGTAGTCAGTTTTGAATGCAGGTCCATTGGCTGTCACAACGCATGGCTGCTGTACACTAGGCTTGACTCCAGACAAGACCGATAATTTTCAGAATGAACTCACATGACCGCCCCACACACTGAACTCTCAGCTCACTACCGGTACTCGTAACTGACTTCTCAACAACAAGACAACACCCCCCCCCCTCACGACGAGCCTGCTTTTTGTACCTGGTGACAAATTTCTAGTATCTCAGGGATACGACCAGAATAAGAGTATTCTAAAATCAGATCAAAAATTAGATGTATGGCTTTTCAGGCGTTTGCTCTATTAACCAGCATTTCATCTTAGGTCTGACACTAGACTCGTCAGAGTGGGATGTGTCAGACCCTACCCACTTATGCTGGGGTGTATGCAGGTGAACTTATCAGAAGCCTCTTATGTGGCACAGTCTGATAACTGCATACGGGAGATAAAACTCCACAATGGAATTAATGCCCGCCTAGCAATTCCAAATGGTAATTCTAAATTCCCATGGAGGGAATTAGATATTTTTCCACCAATAGAGCATATCAAAAATCAGATCAAAAATAAGATGTATGGCTTTTCAGGCGTTTGCTCTATTAACCAGCATTTCATCTTAGCTCTGACACTAGACTCGTCAGAGTGGGATGTGTCAGACCCTACCCACTTATGCTGGGGTGTATGCAGGTGAACATCATCATCATCATCATCATCATCATCATCATCACGTGGTTGGTTCATTCCCGATCCTCGGGAGAGGAGGGGGCAGGCCACCAGCTCAACTAAGGAGCTCTTTGGCCGTTCAAAAAGAAAAGTAGAGAAGTAGAGAGTATTAAAGAGGGTATGTATGGTACATACCGTATAGGGAATAATATAAGAGTAGGCGCAGGGGCAGCGGAACAACAAGGCGGGACCCAGGGGAGATCCGCAAAGCACCCCGCCAGGGCAAGGCCCTCGCGAACACCAGAAAAAGTACGGCAAGGAAGGTAGTCGTTACAATGTATCTCGGGCGCGTACATAGAGGAACTTTATTACAGAGGTGTACAAGAGATTTTACAAATATTGAGTGGCAGAAGGTAATGAGTACTGTGGAAAGGGAGAGGGAGGGACAGGGTAGGATTGTAAGAGGAAGTAGTATAGAGTGGTAGACAGGTTAGTGACAGATGTGGCCAGTAGACGGAGAAGGTCCAGTATCGGAAGAGACGGTAGGGGAACAGGTAGGTAGGAAGTAGGGACCGGAGGTTGTTGCAGGGGCGGGGTGGGTGGCGGAGCGAGTGCGGAGCGAGAAGAAGCGGTTGGAGGAAGAGAACAGGCAGGAGAGGGTTGCGAAGAAGTGGGGGGTCGGACGTGCCGCGGCGGGGAGGGAGAGGGCTCCACTCGATGGGTTCTGCCGCGAAAGTGAACTCCGGAGGTAATGAGATGATCGACATCGGCGACGGAAGAGAGGCGGAGGCGGACCATGAAGGTCGGACCATCGGCGTTGAAGATCCGGAAAACCTTGCTGACGGGAACGCTCTCCAGTTGCAGTTCTTGGAGAATGTCGTGGTCGGTGATAACAGGATCTATCCCACGGACGACACAGCTCGGTGATGAAGACTGTTGACGTGGTGGTGTAGAGGTACGTTCAGGGTCGACGGTGGCATCCGTGAGAGGGGGCAGCTGGGAAGATGTTAGGGGTGTTGAGAGGGTGGTGGTGGCGGTGGTCATGATAGGAGATAGATGGCTATACGTGACAGAGGAAACAGATGTTCGGGTAGTATGGACGACAGAGGTGGTAGTGGCAGGGGTGATTGTAGGAAGAGTGGTAGTAAGAGTAGTTACGGGGAGGAGAGAGACAGGGAGGGAAAGAGCGTAAGGGGACACGATTTTGATGGGAAAGTGAGGGTCAGTGGCCAATTGGTGCAAAATATGGTCCGGAGGAGGAAGTGTTTTATGTTCTTTATGGAAGAGATAGACGTGACCAGAGGTGCGAAGAGTCGCTGCTTCCAGTGGATCTGTTAAGAATGCCACAACATCCGGTGTTCAACTTTAGAAGTCATTTTAGGTAGGGCTGCATTCTCACAGACATGCAGATCGCCTGTAGGCCATCTGCTAGGGAAAGACTTGCACCAGTCCTCTCCGGAGGCTATACGCCATTACACTGAATGTGTTTTGATTAGTCGAATAAATACCATAATTAAAAGGAATATAGTATCCTGGTGGCAACTGATCACACAACAAATATATTTTTGCATATTATAAGTCGTAACCCTAATTATATGTGAGACACGTATAGATACAGAATAAGAGGATGTACTATCGGCAGAGTTTTTCACTCCAAAGCTACACAGTAATGTAAATATGATGTCATTTTAATGACATAATTATGGGAAGCTGTTTGTGGAGAGTGTTGGAAGTCAAGGATAATAAGTAATGGTGGGTCAGTGGCTTAAGGTGGCGATCCTGACCAGCAAGAATAGCAACACTGAATTGCAAATGAGTGCCTTTCGGAGACTTCGTAAATAACTTGTGTGAGACTTATTTATGTACTCAAGGTTCTTTATAACCACATACGAAGCAAACAAGCAACAGCTGCCCATTTGTCGCGTCTGGTACAGAGTCGTTGTAGGATGAACCCACTATTAGCAATAGCTTTAAAATAGAACTTCATCGTATTTCTTCAGACTACGAAGATCAGGAAATCTCTCTTCTCAAGTTCCTGAAAGCTGCTGGAAGAGTGCAAGGTAAAGGCTTTCACTATTCGTAATAACTTTACTAAGCGAAGTGAAGTCATCGACCTCCTCTGTGGTGTATGGTTAGTGTGACTGGCTGTCAGTGGCAGATTCCCGAGTTCGATTTCCGGCTCTGCCACGAAATTTGAAAAGTGGTACTAGGATTGGAATGGGGTCCACTCAGCTTCGGGAGATCAACTGAGTAGAGGGAGTTCAATTACCACCACAACCATCCACGAAGTGGTTTTCCGTGGTTTCTTACTTCTTTTCCAGGCAAATGCCACGGACGCTTCATTCCCTCCTCCTTACCTTTCCATTCCAGTCTTTCCATCCCGCACAAGGCCCCTGTTCAGCACGGCAGGTGAGGCCGCCTGGACGAGGTACTGGTTCCCTTTCCCAGTTGTATCCTCGACCAAATGTCTCACACTGCAGGACACTGCCCTTGAGGCGGTTGATGTGAGATCCTTCTCTGAGACCGGAGGAAAAACCAACCCTGAGGAGTAAAAGGATTAAATAAACAAATTAAGTAAATATTGGCCATCCCTCTGTAAACTTTGAAGCTATTAAGGTAATATGTTATTAGAACAACGATGAACATGCCAGATTTCTGCTTTGATGAGGACAGCCTGTGTAATACAGCAGGTGGGTAACGATGTTCCGAGGTCGTCATTACTCATCCTACCAAGTTTCATAGCAATCGATGTCTTCGATACCCTACGTCCCGTTTATAATTGCAGCAAGATGGCTACGCTCTTCGGTTCACATAGCAGTGAACTTAAATCCGGGAGATAGTGTGTTCGACCCCCCACTGTTGACAGCCCTGAAGATGCTTTGCAGTGGTTTCCCATTTTCACATCAGGAAAATGCTGCTGGGGTTGTGCCTTAACTGATACGGTTTGGCGTACAGCAAAAAACTGTGACAAAAATACTATTACTTTACACCCGGACGCCCAGAGTTTTCGTTCACCTTCAATGCCCCCCTACCCATGACCGTAGCGTCCCGAGTACTGTGCAAGCTCGGGGTTACCCATGCTGGATTGGCCTCTTAGTAGGGTCAGACTTAGAAGGTGACTACCCCGAGTTGCCTAAGAGTTGCCTGTGCATTTCTATTTATTTATTTCTAACGTAAACCACTTAAATATATTTTTTCCCACACTCTGCTTCCGGCAATAACTTTTCCTGTGGGTGGGAGCGATAGAATGCATCCACGGTATCCCCTGGCTGTCATAAGAGGCCACTAAAAGCGGCCCTAGGGCTTGGGAGTGTGGGTTGTCATCCACAAGGCCCTTAGCTGAGTCCTGGCATTGCTTTCACTTTCTTGTGCTGCGCTCCTCACTTTCATCTACCCTATTCGACCTCACTTGGTCAACTCTTGATCTTTTCCCACCCGACTCTATTCGTTTCCGAAGGGTAGGGTGTTTTTCATTTTTACACTCTTCGTAGCCCTTGTCTTTCTTTTGCCGATACCTTCGTTTTTCGAAGGGTCGGATCCCTTTCTTTTTCCTATAGGATTAGTGTTCTAGTTGTTCTTCCTCTTAAAATAATAATCACCACCTCACCTTCAATGCCCCAGCAGATCCATTTGGCCACAGTAAATCAAATATCATATTTTGTTAAAACATTGAATAATCTTGTGCTATTTCCGTGACAGCTGGACAGTTAACAAATAATTAATACAGTTACAAGTACAGAAATGACAGGGAATTAGTGGAATAAAATTTTATTTATTAAGTTAAAGAAAATATATATATACTGTATATTATTAAATACTATTTCTCATATAATCGCATACATCATGAAATATAATAAATAGTAGCTCCAGAATATCTGTTGATTACGCATGCATTAAAATATGCCACATTTCTTTCGTGAATTTTCCACCGGCCTTTTCTTTTTACAGACCACATGCCATTTTGGGGGGAGGCAAAAAATCATCGTCAGACAAAATGTCCCCTCCAATCAAGATCATCTTCGAAACTTGCTGGACAGGAGCTCATCTTCACTAAATATCTACGCGACACTGAATATTCGCAATCAAGTTGAGGTCACTTTTACTGCTACTAAAATATTTCACTGTCATGTTACGTTCACCGTTGCAACATTCGTACTAATGCAATTGTTAACAGAATACAAGCTTCTTTGTCACTTCATGGTCATTATTATATCATTCCTAAGTTATGACCCACTTGGGGTTTGAAGTAAATTGCTGAAAATTTCAAAACCATGACATTTAATGCGTTGATCTTTTGTAAGTGTGAATTGTCCCAAAATGAACAAAAATCCTGAAAGTTGAAATAACCAAGACATCCCTTGCCTAAAATGAAGCACTTGCACCATCATCAGCTGCTGCGTATGCCATTTTGGAAGCCTCGAGACTGATTCATGAGGATACTGAAGAGTACCAGTTGAAAGGCTACCGGTCCACTGCGTGTCGAATGGTATAATCCGGAATCCATTATATGGACCGAGGGAAAGAAAAGAAACGTTCAGTTTCAAATAGAAATCAGTCGACCAGAAAAACCTTGACTTTCGCTTGGACACAGAGAATTAAGTTTCTCCGAAAACAAACCTCGTCAACTTGTCACATGTTATTCCTGTACCTAACGTTTACAAAGTGCTATCTTCTAACAGTCCATAACATTGCATCGCAAACTGTGCATACCTTGACTGCTTCCTTAGTACATTAAAGCACTAAAAGTTAGATTACGCTTTACCGATCATTGATGAAATGTTCGTAACAAATTCAGTTAACAATATTATATCACGTTCTTCCAATTTCAAATGTTGGCAAGCGACCAACCTATCAGCATTAAAATCCCAGATGGTTGTTGGCACACAAATAATTTAGATGTGACAAAATCTATTGATAATGTTTGTCTGGAATATCATCCTTGATTTGTCTTCTACAGACGGTAGAGAGCTGGCCTTCTCTGCTCAACTTGGCAGGTTTGATCCTCGCTCAATCCGATTGTATTTGAATTTAACGACACATGAATGAACTTCTGCGAGACAAAATTCCGGCAATTCGGGGTCGCCGAAAACTGTTACAGTAGTTAGTGTGTCGTAAAACCAATATGATTTAAAAGATGTCTTCTACAGATATGTTTTATGTATATAATATCATCCTTGCCTATAGATAAAAAGGCTTAATTTCATATAGTATATATAAATCACTATATTGCACCTTCTGTACTCATTTATATAATTACTTCGTTTTCGATTAGGTTAGACTGAGAGTTGAAGAAAATCAACTCAAACAAAAACGTGATTGCGACTTCTATACGCATGCGTATAATTCCTTCGTCTTTGGGTTAGCTGTTGCGTGAGTAAAATACGTACATTTTAAGCCCTTTGTAATAAACCCTATTGTACGTGCATGGTAGTGGCCAGTTTACCTGATGCGAATTATCGGTTGTTCTAGCAATCGAATCGGACTGATGACCTAGATGTTGAGCCCCTTTAAACAACAAGCATCATCAACAACAGGATTTAAATCCTTTCCCTTATAATAGGCACATCTCATCTATAACTAAGTGCAAAGTGTCTAAGATCTCACCGTTATCAACGGTTATACGTCACTGTGCGGGTCTCGGGGTCGAAAAGCTCAATAAAAATAAACTCGTATCCCCGTTCCGAGGAGCAGCTCTTTTCAGGTACACCCATATTGGGGGTGAGCTGAATGTACCATTGTAACAACATACCATCCCTCCTGTCATTATTAAATTCCTGGCAGTACCGGGAGTCAAACCCAGGGACAGTAGCTAATAGTAACGCTACGGGGGTGGACGAAAAGAGCTTTGCTATTTGCTTTACGTCGCACCGACACAGATAGGTCTTATGGCGACGATGGGACAGGAAAGGCCTAGGAATGGGAAGGAAGAGGCCGTGACCTTAATTAAGGTACAGCCCCAGCATTTGCCTGCTGTGAAAATGGGAAACCACGGAAAACCATCTCCACGCCTGCCGACAGTGGGGTTCGAACCCACTATCTCCCGGATGCGAGCTCACCGCACGGCCAACTCGCCCGGTACTGAAAGCGCAATGACAGACTTAGCTGTTAACATATTTCCAGACACAAGCTCATTGTGTGTGCAAGTATGCAGACACTGCTTGAGGTGGGACAACGAAAAAAGGAAATGAGCTGTTTACTCTAATGTGTCATCTAGTGCTTCTCTCGCCCCGCCCTCAACAAATACATACTTCGAAGGATTTTCTTTTCCTCGAGTACTGCATAGCCTTTCAGCAGGAAATGGACTCCGGGCATAATTATCGTGAAACGTTCAACCATCCTTTCGTATTGTAACATGTACAGAAGTCGCTAATGAGAGGCATGAATATGGAAATGAATAACAAAAACAATTCTTCACTCGAACCACTTTCATACTTTTAATACATACCTTTTATTATAATAATGATAAACAATGCTATTGATTTTACTGCCACTAAATATTTTTACGATTTTCTAGGATGCCGAGGTGCAGAAATTTTCTTTCGCAGGAGTCCTTTAAGGGGACTCATGGGTGAGTTTTGAAAATCTGAAACTACTGGACGGATCATTTTGAAATTTTATCCACAGGTAGATATGCCTATAGTTAGGACGCATTCTGAATTTTAACTTGATTGCTCAAATAGTTTTTGAAATAATAAAATTATTATCTAAAACAATGGGTCATAAAATTGTTCTTTGCGATGGAGTTTTCACTCTTTTTCATCCATACTTGGTAAACATTACCCAAATACATGCATAATTAGAAATAGCTTTTGAATTTGATGTGCCTTTAACATCAGAATCAGGAGAGAGAATCAAAATGATGACATTTATATTTTGCCCAAAAATCAGAAATTATTTATATTTGAAAGCACAAATAACGCAGTTACTTTTCACTGACATAAAAATCCAAGAGCTTATTATACTTTTCATACATATAAAATATCCAAACGAACTTTGAACTAAATAACTTTTAAACTACAATACAGGGAGATTTTTTAATCATAATATCTGTAACAAAAATCACTTCATGAGAAAACAGCAAATAAAGATGAGTGGTTAGTTACTTAGCCTGCCTATAACCACTTCGAGGACTTTTCAGTCTCTCCACTCTAAATTACGCCAAACATACAACTAATAGCGTGAGGTATCAAACCAGGAATAATAAGACACACTCCAAGTGACTAACTTAGGAATTATTATGACTGAGACCCTAAATTGGACTCAACGGGTGATAAGCACATGTAATTAAGTACACAAATGCTTATATCCTCTGAAGCGATTCTGCAATGCATTCTCGGTTCGACTTAAAGTACAACTAATTCACTCTCTTATACTACCTATACTTGACTATTGTGACACTGTGTTGACTGAAATTACCTGCGACAGTAACAAGAAACTCCACCGGAGCCTCAATAGCTGCGTAAGATATATATTTAATCTGCGATATGATACTCACATATCACCATATTATAAGGAATTTTCGTGGCTTCGAGTGCACCAGCGCCGTGAATTTCATATGTTATCACTTCTGCACAAAATACTTTCCACTAATACTCCCAACTATCTTTCTTCACCTTTTTCTTACCTCTCTTCATATCATGACCACAATACGAGATCTGGCCCCTCTCTTACCATACCTGTAAACCGCACTGCTGCTTACAACTGCTCCTTTATAATCTCTGAGTGCAGGGCATGGAATTTGCTACCTGCGAACATTAGGGACAATCCCTCTCATCGAAAGTTTAAAGTGGCGTGCCGCCAGTATTTGTTGAGTAGATCCTGCTGACTTGCTGGATAATTGTTGAGTGAATGAAAGAATGAATGGGATGAATAAACGGATTATTGCAGTGTATTTTACTTTGTGTATTTTAAAATTAAGGATTCTTTTGTTGTCATTTTTAATATTATTACTATTATTTTTGCTATTAATATTATTTGTTTTATTTGTATTTGTAAGTACTGTATAAGTTATGTACATGTATACTCGTCTAGTGGTTAAGTGTAAGAGAGGGCCTTGAGCCCTAACTTCGCCACCAATAAAGGCATTATCTATCTATCTATCTATCTAAGCTATATTACCCTTGTCACAGGTCAATATACACCAACAAATATTTCCAAAAAAAAAACCCACATGGAGTGAATATCAACAAAGATTGGTAGGAAGTAACTATAGTATTCGAATAAGCAACTCCTTTATTTACTAGTTTCTTCTATTTACTTCATTACTGATAACAAAGATATATTGGATGGCATGAAGAAAATAAAACTAGAAATCTAAAGGAAATTATTTCAATATTTGATGACAGAGCTTATTTCATTCCCGTGTATGAAAGGTTATAACTGGACTACCTAGTAAAGTATGAGAATTTTCTGTTCCTAGATGTCAAAAGACACTTGCCTGATCATTTCCGCAAGTGGATTTTGTGTTAACTTGTTAGCAATGACATGGAAAACAAAATTCGAAGTGTTTCAGTACATGAAACAGGTAGGCGTGCCGTGCTCAGGTATTTCATATTGACGCGCAACCATCTTTAAATCACCGCCAGGGCTTTAAAAATGGCGCTATGAGAAAAATTTCAACATTCCTTATTTCAGAAAAGGTTTGGGCCCTAATTTTCGGCAAAATCCAAAATTCGGTGTTTAGGCCGTATTTTCATGAAAACTCACTCTAAGTCCCCTTAACTTGCCCATAAGTCTTCTGACACGAAGCTGACGTATTTGAGAACCTTCATATAATACTGGACTTAGTCTGGATCGAATTTGCCAAGTTGGGCTCAGAGGGCAAACATTCTACCGTCTGAGCTACTGAGCCCGGCATTTAAGTTAAGTTTCCTAGAATGCTATTAATTTTCGGAAAATATAATTTAAAACATTTGAATAATTCACTTTGTCCATCAAATAAACAGGATATTGAAGCAGAAACCATAACCAAATCTAGATGTATGCACTCGTTTTTTACTGTTATCGACTGAAAGTTTTAAAGTAAAATTTATAATCAGCACACTTTTTCTTGTCTATTAGTGATAGATTGTCAGAACTCGATAAATTTCTTAATCAGAACTAGTAAATACAAATCACGCAAGCTTCTATAGTAGCACCAGCCACTAGAAAGTAGTGTCTTAATTTATAGCTAGATTGAAGTAGAGAAGTGTACTACATTTATTTGATTTGTTTTGTGGACTTAATGGAAAGTCCAAACCATGAACAGGAAAGGATACAGACCGAGACCACATGATATCGTCCTTGCGCCTTGAAATACCGTTATGTGGTAAGTTTGAGGGGAGAAATACTGACCCGCAGCACATGTATCACTTAGAATGAAAATTCCATAGTTCAGTTGATGCAATATTGAATCCTAGATGACAGACATTTTGTGGTCAGAATTAGTCTTGGAGTGAACCTTTAGGCCAAGGCGTATCAAATGGAAGATAAGGATATACAAAGTCGTAGTACATACCATAGAGCGATCGGGCAGATACCTGATCAAAAATATCTTGAGAAATCGATGGAATCGGTTGGCTGCTATGGGCTTACTGCTTCCAAATGGTCAATGTCTAAAGTTGCGATGGAGAGAATATAACGAAAGGATTCGTGCCCAAAACAAGCGAAGGCCGCTATAGCGTTACGAACTGGAAAGTGATCTAAGCCAGTTGGGGCTCAAAAGAGATTGGAAAATAGAAGTGATCCAATCGGCGAAGGTGGAGGCAACTCGTCACGTCAGAGCGTGATCCTGAGAACCGGTGATCTGATTATGACTACTGGTATTTTATCAATAAATAATCTTAAAGAAACCTTGATAGAAAATGAATGCGGTTGGCGTAATGTTGATTGAAAAGTATCACAGATTGCACTAATAAATTGATACCATTAATTTGTCTTCATCCACGTGATTGCTGTTTGAGTGCCATATACCTTAGACAAAAGTAAAAATAGTTATTGAGATCCGAAGTTTCACTTAATTACAGGGAATATATCGGATAACAGTTTAAAAAACTGTTGATGAATGTTCTTCATTCACTGCCATAGTCAGGGAGGAGAATTGTTTCAGGTAAATCAAGACGGTAGCAGGAGTAATGGATGTTGTCATGGATAAAGTAATTAATGGATAAATGACGAGGGAAATTTATCGTAATATTGTAATCGGACAGTAGTAAATGAAGTGTGACTTGATACATAAAAGAATACGCGAAGCGGGTTTCAATTAACTATTGTAGTGCAAATACAGAACGTAAGAAAATGACGCAAAAGTAACTCAAGTGACGGTAACTCAAACGACTTACATTTCGGTAGCTGGGACAATACGATATTATTATTATATCCGGCTCTATGGCTAAATGATTAGCGTACTGGCCTTTGGTCACAGGGGTCCCGGGTTCGATTCCCGGCAGGGTCGGGATTTTAACCATATTTCGTTAATTTCCCTGGCACGGAGACTGGGTGTAGGTGTCATCTTCATCATCATTTCATCGTCATCACGACGCGAAGGTCGCCTACGGGCGTCAAATAAAATAACCTGCACCTGGTGAACCGAAGTCCTCAGACATATGCCGTCACAAAAGCCATACGCCAATTCATTCCTTATCTTTTTCTTTTTTTAAATATTATTATTACTTTTATTATGGAATACAAGGGCAGAAGAGGGGAAGAAGCGGAGGGACCTACATGCTTGAAACAAAGACAAGTAAAAAATTGAATGTATTATCAAAATAATCTTTCCTTTTCCTTTTTTGGGTGCTTCAATCTTCTTTTCGAAACAATAAATAGCAATTAGGAATGGAATTTACAATTGTAAGCCTTAGAGCTTAATCGTTAACAGGGGACAAGTAGCTCCCATTTTACTATCTTTTTTTTTCAGTGAATAAGAAGCTAGAGCTTCCAATAATATATGTTTCCCTTGAGAAGGATGTCGCACCTTCAACATTGTTTTGCAATGGCCTCACGGGCATAGTGATTACATCCAAGAACCTTTTCATTTAAAGCATCAGTTTTTAAACCACCTGACACTCGCAGTCCTTAATTCAGAGGCAAGCAACATGCAACACATGTTTCAGAAGGATCCAGAAAAATCAGCAGCCGAAGCTCATACTAGACGACCAAGAAAGAGAAAATTAAATGGTTAATGGAAAGGTCGAGAACATAATACAATGGGATGCTGAATCCACTCAAACAATACCGCGGCATTACCACAATAAAACCTAATGGGACAGAAGGCCCGGTTACACGGAAGATAAGCCATACGCCGCTGCTGACTGAGGCAGGAAATAATTTACTTGACGAAAGGTATGAAGAAAATTTAGAAAATTAGGAAATCCTAATTATTAAAATGCAATGTGAAGAAGGGAAACGAGGGTCCACACTCGTACATCGTTAGGAATCGCATGACGCTCACTAGGGTGGTTATACTCTGCCCGTAGACAGTCTAGAAACTAACATACTACAAAACTTTCTGAATTTCGGGAAGCCTATATTTAACATCAAGGTAAACGAGACTCACCCTAACCGTCAAAAGCTAGAGGAAACACTAGTATCTTACCGTCGCTACACTCAAGTAAGTTCACATTTTATAGAAAAACTCTTGCCGCCTACCTTACATATTGCCGCATCTCGTCTGTAACCTCTTGTGAGGACATCCTCACTTGTTGCTGCACTCAATAATATCTAGATAGATCTATTAGGTCCAAGATCACCAGTATTTATAGGGGCCAGCTGAGCGACAATTGGATCGTTTAATTTAAACTGACAGTTGTGGCAAGTTAGAAACAAGTCGAAGGCCTTCTTGTGCCCTAAACAGTTAAAATACTCTACTAAGTCGTATACATTCCAAGTCCCTAGATGGCACTCCAAAATCAAATTCATATTTCTGTTAAAAAAGGAACTTGAAATTCAAGTGCTCTTCAAAACGTTCAGCGTAAGAGTTCATAGTCCTCAGGAGTTTAAGGTGTTGCCTATCGTTAGGGAGAGGCCTTACTTATGGTACAATTATTATTATTGTTATTTATTATAATCATAGTTATTGTTATTATTATTGGAAGTATCGCAGAATGAAGATTCCCCAAGCATTGTATTAAATTGCCAGTTCTCTGTACCTTTTTTTTTTCGAGTATCGTCTGCAGATTGCTAATATTTTGGTCGGTACTTTTTGTGAGAACTGTAGTCTTCTTTTTTTGTAACCACTAAAATATCGTTTATTATTATTATTGTCCGCCTCTGTGGTGTAGTGGTTAGCGTGATTAGCTGCCACCCCCGGAGGCCCGGGTTCGATTCCCGGCTCTGCCACGAAATTTGAAAAGTGGTATGAGGGCTGGAACGGGGTCCACTCAGCCTCGGGAGGTCAACTGAGTAGAGGTGGGTTCGATTCCCACCTCAGCCATCCTGGAAGTGGTTTTCCGTGGTTTCCCACTTCTCCTCCAGGCGAATGCCGGGATGGTACCTAACATAAGGCCACGGCCGCTTCCTTCCCTCTTCCTTGCCTATCCCTTCCAATCTTCCTATCCCTCCACAAGGCCCCTGTTCAGCGTAGCAGGTGAGGCCGCCTGGGCGAGGTACTGGTCATTCTCCCCAGTTGTATCCCCGACGCAGGGTCTGAAGCTCCGGGACACTGCCCTTGAGGCGGTAGAGGTGGGATCCCTCGCTGTGTCCGAGGGAAAAGCCGACCCTGGAGGGTAAACAGATGATGATGATGATGATGATGATTATTATTATTATTATTATTATTATTATTATTATTATTATTATTATTATTATTATTATTATTATTATTATTATTACGATTATTATTATCCAAATACTCGCAAGAACTCCAAAGTGTGGCACAAAGCAAATCTGGACAGATTTTTCTTCTACTTTTTGGTAAAAGGGAAGAAAAATGTAAATTAAACGTATCTATTGTTCTTTCGTAAAACCATCTAAACATTTTATATACTGTATATTTCGTTGTTTAGTAACAATTACCCACTGAAATTAACTTCTTCTTTCACCAGTTTCTGAGCTGCGGATAAAAACTGCCACAACTTGGAAATCATTGGTACTACACACGGAAAATATTTATGTAATGTCTCTCATTATTACCTTTTCTCATTTTAGGTTAATATATTCACATACATAAACCGGAAGATGCAGTGAGAAATGGTCCAGTAAAAAGCATTTTCGTTTACAGTAAATCAGCCGAATAATAATGCGTTATAGATCTCGAAATTCCATCGATTGTAATTGTTTGTTATTGAAAAGAGAGTTGACCTTTATGTTTTCTTATATATATAAATGATATGAGTAAAGGGGTGGAATCGGAGGTAAGGCTTTTTGCGGATGATGTTATTCTCTATTGAGTGATAAATAAGTTACAAGATTGTGAGCAACTGCAACGGGACCTCGAAAATGTTGTGAGATGGACAGCAGGCAATGGTATGTTGATAAACGGGGATAAAAGTCAGGTTGTGAGTTTCACAAATAGGAAAAGTCCTCTCAGTTTTAATTACTGCGTTGATGGGGTGAAAGTTCCTTTTGGGGATCATTGTAAGTATCTAGGTTTTAATATAAGGAAAGATCTTCCTTAGGGTAATCACATAAATGGGATTGTAAATAATGGGTACAGATCTCTGCACATGGTTATGAGTGTGTTTAGGGGTTGTAGTAAGGATGTAAAGGAGAGGGCATATAAGTCTCTGGCAAGACCCCAACTAGAGTATGGTTCCAGTGTATGGGACCCTCACCAGGATTACCTGATTCAAGAACTGAAAAAAATCCAAAGAAAAGAAGCTCGATTTGTTCTGGGTGATTTCCGACAAAAGAGTAGCGTTACAAAAATGTTGCAATGTTTGGGTTGGGAAGAATTGAGAGAAAGAAGAAGAGCTGCTCGACTAAGTGGTATGTTCCGAGCTGTCAGCGGAGAGATGGCGTGGAATGACATTAGTAGACGAATAAGTTTGAATGGCGTTTATAAAAGTAGGAAAGATCACAATATGAAGATAAAGTTGGAATTCAAGAGGACAAACTGGGGCAAATATTCATTTATAGGAAGGGGAGTTAGGGATTGGAATAACTTACCAAGGGAGATGTTCAATAAATTTCCAATTTCTTTGAAATCCTTTAGGAAAAAGCTAGGAAAGCAACAGATAGGGAATCTGCCACCTGGGCGACTGCCCTAAATGCAGATCAGTATTGACTGATTGATTGATTTGCTCTGGAGTAATTAGAAATTGATGATTCATCGAGTGGCAGCAGTAGTGAGAAGAAAAATGAACGTTTCGATGTGAGTGAAAAAATGAATCCGAAATAAGAAGTGCTGAATATGAGACTGAAATTTTAGAAATCATTGGAGAAAGAAATAAAATATAATGACGTTATAGTGAATTTACTGCCCATGTGCATGAAAAGATTAGTAATAAACAAAAATGAGAATGTACATAGTGAATAAAGGTGACAGGTGAATGAAAAACAGAATGGGTGGTATTTTTAATTATTTTTCATTGTTTTAATATTGAACTCAACGCCAAATTACTATCAGCGAACACTAAGATTAAACTCTGCAACCGGGCTCACTAGCTGTGTTCGGTAATGTGTGACCAGTATCCAGTATTCGGGAGATAGTGGGTTCGAACCCCACTGTCGACAATCCTGAAGATGGTTTTCCGTGGTTTCCCATTTTCACATGAGGCAAATTCTGGGAATGTACCTTAATTAAGACCAAGGCCGCTTCCTTGCTTCTCCTAGTCCTGTCTTATCGTCGCCATAAGACCTATCTCAGTCGGTGCGACGTAAAGCAACTTGTAAAGGGAAAAATAACTCTACAACAGTGTGATATGCCCGGTAGATTTTACGGCCTGGAAACCAGTTAGACTTGGGAAAGCGAAACTGGAGGATAAGAAATAGCTCTGCCTCCTGTTGCAGCAACTAAGTATCGTGTATAAACAGTGCCCCATGCAAATAAAGAAGGACTATGTAGAGAGTTATGGAGAAGGACTTGAGAGACCTCGGCTTCAACATCGCTTAGAAGAACCGATAATGCAGCAGAAGGATCTGTAAAAAGTTTGTGGAATCAAAATTGTATGATATGAAGGACCTTATTTTATTTTATCTTGAATATTATTGAAGAAATAGCACCGAGAGCAGGCCTGAAAATATCACATGGAATGACTCAAGTAATGAATGCAACGGTGCATTGGAAAATCAAAAAAGGTACTTAAAAAGTAGACAAAGTTAAATATCTTGGTAAATATATATATCCCGACGGTCAGGACAAGTAAGGGAATAAAAATGTCATTAGGAATATGGCGTTAGCCTACAAACTCCAGAACAACATATACAAGAAGAAGCTGTTATCCATTAGAACGAAATTAAGCACTACAGTACTGTGATAAGGCCACAAGATTTGTACGTATCCTAATGTCTAACCTACAGCGGAAGGCAGAAGCTAGAAGATGATAAATATGGAGAGGAAAATTCTAAGAGAAATACTAGGCCCTAGAAATACAGGCGACAGTATGAATGAAGAATTGTGCACGCAGATTAATAAACTGACCGACGAAATTAGAAAAAGAGTCTGAAGTTTGCTGGGCACATCCATCGGATGAGTAACAACAGATTGGCTAAGAAGATCTGGGATTACATTAAGGAGTGCAAGAACACCACGACCAGAATCAAAGAAGTAAACGAAGACCCATCTGAATTAGGCCTAAACAGTGAATATATCGACACTGCGCATCGAAATACCTCTACGTAACAATGTTCAGGGGAGAAATACTGATCCGCACCACATGTACTGAGATGGTTCATGCAATACTGAACCTTAGACAGTAGTAACTTTCTGGTCAGAGTTC